>NC_044554.1:94911306-95214224 GCF_007565055.1 Rhinopithecus roxellana
CCGGCTGGGTGACATCGGGTCTCTTCTTCAAGTGCAGCATGTTTAAAATGTGCTTCTTGACGGCCTCCACCATCTCTGGCTGAGAGTTGGGTACATCCTTTGGGAGGGCGGCCAGCGCACAGGACGGACAGTCGGGGGCCGCGCTGTGCCCCTCGGATCCTGGGGTGGGGGAACTCCTCACTATAATCCAGCAACTTGCCAACAGAAATCCTCTCAGCCAAAGCAAGGGCATCCTGGCAGCAAAAGTTGTTGTGATTGCCTTTTTAAAAGGCCCTGCTTTTCCTCCCCCCTCACGCACAGGGTTTTTTTTTTTTTTTTTTTTTTTTTTTTTTTGTGGGTTTGTTTTTTTTTTTTTTTTTTTTTTGGTTTTTTTTTTTTTTCCTTCTCCTCTTCAGCAAATTCTCTGGAACAAGAACAAAAAGTTTTCTGTGAAGTTTTGTTTGCAGGTTTCTCTCTGAATGCAGTCAGTGCTGTAGGTTTGTGGCTGTCAGGGAGGAGAGTTCTGACTGTCTCGGAGTAAGAGGGAAGGAAGGAGGGAGGGAGGGAGGGAGACAGGGAAGGAGGGAGGGAGAGACAGGGTGGGGGGGAGACAGACAGAGACAGAGAGAGGATGGGAGGGAGAGAGAGACAGGGAGAGAGGAGAGAGGGGGAGAGAAGAGAGAGAAAGAAGGGGGAGAGAGAGGGAGAGAGGGAGGGAAGGGAGGGGGAGAGGGAGAAAGGGAAAGGAAGAGAGAGAGAGAGAGAGAGAGGGAGAGAGAGAGAGAACGGATTGGCCCTAAGTAAGTGAGTGAATGGAGAGGGAGGGAGTTTGCTGTGAGTAGGGCTGTGATTAGGGAGGGAGGGACAGCCCGTTTTCTGACAGGCTGCTCTCCTTCTGCTCTTAGCTTCCTCACAGACACCTCTCTTCAAATATCACCAATTTCGGGGGTTCTACTTTCTCTTCTAAAATAAATTCTCCTAATTTTGTTCACTATTTTTTTTTCTTTCTCTGCCCAGTCTCCTGGTTTCACCTTCTTCCTTTTTTGGAGGGGAGAAAAGAAACCCCAAACAAACACAGTGTCTCAATCAGCAGGGATGACTTGATTGAAAAAGTCTGTTCCCACCGCTCCTCCACCCTGCCAAGCCACAGCCCTAGGTGGTAAAATGCCCTCCTGACCAGGGAGGTCCAATGGACAGGTAGTGGAGGTCAGGGAAGAGTAGCTCAGGGATAACAGAGGGTGCCCGGGCCAGTGGATTGTTCTGGCCTGATGGGATCCAGGGGAGATGGTCCTTTCCCCCCATTCATTCATATTTAAATGTTCAGGTCATCAACACTGGCAGGCGATCTGAGGAGAGCGCAATGGAACTTTTGTTTGGGGTCATATAATACACTCCACTCTTCCCAACTGTGAAATGCAGCAGGGCACTGAAGGACCAGAGGGCAGGCAGCCTGTCACAAGCCCAAGTCCCAGAAGCGCTCTCCCCGTCGCCTTCAGCTGCCCCCTTCTGCCGGGGATCCACTCACTCTCACACATTACAGCCTACCACTGCTCGCGGGACTTCACAGATAAAATGCAAAATTCTCTTGACCTTTCCCACATCCTTTTATAAAAAGAGTGCACTCGTATGACTTGAATAACTGATCCTATGGGAAAAGACTCTCTAAAATATATTGGCAAATTATTTTTCTCTGTCATGTGGTAGTTTTTTCAGCTTGCCCTAAGCCTGTCCCGACCAGTGCATTCATAGACAGCCTCCTTGACTGCTTCTTCTTCCCTCAAAGGAACAGTGCAAATAAAATCATCATGGATTTTAGTGTGCACAGAAAAAGAAAAATGTGAATTTTTTAACAATGCCTTTCTAAGGCTTAAAAAAAATTCTTCCCCCTCCCCTTTTTTCATTTTCTGTCTTATTGCTTTTATCTTGCAGAAGAATCTTTAAGGGGTCCATCTGTTAAAGCGTTCCTTCCCTCTCGGTTTCTTTCCCACACATAAGCCCTCTTGGTTTCTGAAGATACACTCAGCTTATATCTGACACCTAGTGTGTTCATAGCATTATAGTCAAGCAATGCAGTTTAGGTGGAAAGAGTTAATAAATATCATTACTACAAGCATAAGATCTGAGTGCAAGGGGAAGAGGGCAAGAAAATTATGACACTAAGTTAAAATTACAGTCTGCACAGGTTAACAATGCTCTCTGAATTGTATATACTGTCTCCTTTTCCAAAACAACTATTTGTAAGACTTTTTCTGTTACAAGTAACCTAACACCTTTGGGGTTTCAGCTCCAGAAACATCAATTACTCCACCATTATTGTTGAAACTTTGTCAACATTGCCTAAAAAGCCTCATATTTTTTACGGGGATGGTGAAAGAGAATGGGGGAGGCAGGGGACATTTGTGTTATAATGGTTTTATAAAACATCTTTGTACTATAATACTTAACATCATCCACCTATTTGGAGTCACATATACAGTATCCAAAACGTTTTGTAGTCCAATTAAGTTTTACAAGAAAGTCTGAAATACAACCAAAAGTTTAATGACTCTAAACAACTCAAGAGTCCTAATAGCAGCATTTAGATAACTGCAACTTATCAATATTTGGATTCTCTCTGCATCTGAGTACGTGTGTGTTCCCTGAATTTACTGTTTGCGAATGTAACTCTTAAAAATAGCTTTCTCTTTGGCATATGTACTTGTATATATGTGCTGAGTGGGTTGTATAAACATATAATCTATTTGCATGCTCTAGGACTATTAAAAGCTATATTAACCTGCCTGAATAATATAAAAAGGTATACATCACAATGCACATTGGAAATGCCAATTAGTTGTAAAATTCCTCCTAGCTATCCTGTCTTTGAATGTGTAAAGAGCTCAGAAGTAAGAGTTAAAAAGCATTACCTTTCTGGTCCCCACTCTTCCACCAGCCGGCTCTTGTATCATGTGGTAAGAGCTGTCTGAGCTCCTCTTCATGGTATTGGCACTGTGAAGTTTTATACTGTACTACTTATTTGTACACCACACATTGGTACCACTGAAACAGAGGAGGGCTGGGGCTTTGTTTGGGATTGGTTGGAATCAGCATGACATCAGCAGATGACTGGTTTTTCCAGTGTGAGACATTTCATAATTCATTATCTAATGGAAAGCCCTTCCTGGCTTCTGAGACACTACTGGGTGATGCACTGAGCCAGTGAAACCTCTGGCTAGAATTACTCTACCTTTTAGAAAAATATTGGAATCAAATAGATATGTCTCAATGAGTGTGTCCAACTTTCAACTTTTCTTTTACTACTCGCACACACGTCTCGTTATATTCAGGTTCAGTTTTATGTCTTTACATAAAACATCTGTTACTTCATGAAGTTGCTTCTATTTACAAAGTATTTTATTGTTTCTTTCAGGAAAGAAAATTGGTAGTGCTCTTTATATGGATTCTAATTTTATTTTTTTAAATAAGCTATTTCATTGAGGAAAAAATTGCGAAAATCTGTATAATCATATGATGATTGTCCCCCCCACCCCAACCAACTCACACTATTATTTTACATCTTGAAATTGAATGCCTGCTTCATAAATCAAGAACTTTGGAAATAGTCATTCTCTTTAAGTGAACTTCATAAGTATCCTTCCCAGGTCTTTAGAATCCATCCTAACTAACCACACACACACACACACACACACACATACACACACAACAACAACAACAACAAAAACCCTCATGCATCATTCTTTTTTACTAGAACTTCAACTCCTATAATTTCTAAATTGTTACAAATGTAACAGGAGATTAATGAAAAGAAGTGAACACTCCTTGAAATAGGGGTAAAGCCGGTCAGGCTTTTTGGGGGTGGGGAGAGGTGTTGGCAAGTCTGGTAAATAACACAGGAGGAAGAAGTCCTCTGACAAGAATGGTGAAGGGTTGTTTGAAGGAGTATAGTTGAAGGATAAGCCCAGTTCTCATGACAAGCTGGATAAAATGTGCAAAATTGGGAGCTAATGAGAGCCATATGACCAGATATGTTGTTTTGTATGCAGGATTTAACATGCATAAAATAAACTTTTCACTGTGCCCGCAAGCAAAATAGAGAGGCTCTGGCCTCCTGATGTGTGGCTTAAGCAGGTTCCATTAGGACACCAGAAGTTTTCTGTGTAAGAGGGTCTCTCTTGGCTAGATACAGAGAAAGTGTGGGTGCTGAGCTGCATGGGGATGGGGGGAAGGAGTATTCTAAGAACTGCATATGCAGAAATGAAGTAGGAAAAAAATAATTAGGTTGTAGAGGAAGAGAGTGAATCTGAGTGGCAAAGACAGAAATAGGATTAATGATGGTGAACTCCAAACCTGCCCCTCAGTTTAGCACTGGGTGAACTCAAACCCTTTATAAGAAAGGAACTTCTCCACCCTTCATGCTGAGAATTAGTGGAGTCAATGACTTTCAGGGCATCTAAACTCACCTCTGCCCCACACATGAACCCTAGTGTCCTGAAAACATCCCCTCCCCCCTACACACACACAAAGTAGTGTGTGTGTGTGTGTATAGGTGATGGGGGCAGGGGTGCACAAAACAAACCCAGATCAGATCCCAGTTCCTCTGCTCACTCACCGTGTAAACTCAGGCCTCAGTGTTCCCATCTATAAAATGGGATCCATAATATGAACCTGTGGGGGTCAAGGGCAGCCGTCAGATAATAAGTGATACTATTTCTGAGAAGCCTGGTGGCTCTTCTTAAACACGGGTGTCACAGAAATCTGCAGCACTCTGACCAGAGGAGCCACAACACAAGTGTGACTCTGAAACTCCGCTGGCCGTCTGATGCCACCAAGTGCCCACCTGCCAGACCAGCCTACCAGCAGCGCTGCAACCCCCCTGCAACCACCTGCACCACAGTGGCAATGTCTCCTCGCTCGGTGCAAATCAAGGTGGGGGTGGTGGAGGAAGCAGGCAGGTTAAAATAGCTTCTGTGGAATATTCTAGACTGGGAATCAGCTTTTCCCTGCGGAACTCAAGGGCCCGGGGCACAAGCTGGTCAGCCCAGTCCTGACCAGAATCTACTTCTCCTTCCTTGGTTTGGTTTCTCTTTCACTTCCCCCTCCCCCGGAGCTTCCCCGCACCCCAGGCCCTTCGGGTCCCGGCTTCTCGGCCCTGCTACTGTACCTTGAGCAGCACCTGCTGGCAGCTTCCAGGGATCACGCCGGAACGCGGCCGCTGCTCGAGCCCAGCTAGCGGGATGCCTGGAGCCAGGGCCAAGCCGGTCTAAGCGGCAGCCTCTATTTTTACCCTGAGCACCAGCAAGGGCAACTTCTTTTAAGAGCAGCTCTTGATTTTTCCCCCCTTTTGGCAGCTAAAGAATTCAGGGAGGGGAAAAAAAAATCACTCTTCAGTGAGTGCAGCTGGGAATCTCTGAACCCAGCCCTCACTGCCAGGGACTGAAACCACAGCAAATGTCAGGGAGCGGGACCTGCGGAGGGGCCGACTGGCTCCCCGCGGACAGAGGCGAGCAGGGAGCGCTCGCGCACCAGCTAACTGCCCCCTTCTGAGTGCAGAGCGCGGTCCTCCAGCGACTGCACTAGCAAAGTGGCCCGCTGCCACCGCGTTATTCACCTAGTGGAGGCGGCCTGATTTACTGGCGACTTCACAAACCCAACTCCACGCTGGAGCATTTGCATGGCTCTGTTCTCGCCTCGAGGAGCAGCCACTAGCGAACCCGGTGGAGCAGCTTGCTGCGAGAAGGAGCCGGGAGGGAAACTGTGGTACCTTATTTTACTGTAATTGCAAAAGGAACGATGTGCCAGAGATTTATATTTAGAAGTTGTATGTTTCTACTTTTATGTAAATGGAGCAATTAGGGCCTGTCTTGCTGCTGCTAACTCCAATGCGTGTGCATTGCTGGGGAGCTGGTGTTTTCAATCACAATTAGTGAGCTGGTCAAAAAACAAAGTTCGTTTAAGGATAAGAGCTCAATTGTGCGAATGGGGGAGAGGCCAGCGTTCGTGTGCCGGCCTGTGGCTTGCGGTGACACCTAGCTTAGGGCCATGGCCAACCCTATAGTGGTGTTTACCTGTGGCAGCAGCTGTCCCTGTTCAAAGTTGGCATAGATGAGGAAGCAAGAATGTTCACTTTTCTTCTCAAGCAAACCGTCTGTCCTTCAGCTTTCATCCACGCTATTAATTGGTGTCTTTCCTCCCTACTCCTTGAGCAAGGAGACAGGCCCAGAAAAGCGGGACGGGGAGGGGGGGGACATTTTTCAGGGCTCTATTATTTTAGCTGCTGCTCACGGATTGCTGTTATTCAGTCAAAAATACAAGCCAGGAGACGTGAACGCCCCAAGCAGGTGACTGGGATGTTGTTCTCTGATTCAGCTGAAATGACACAAGGCTGGGAGTTCAGAGGCACGGACAAGAGCGCTGACGAGTCAGGGTGTTTTCGTTCCTTCCTATGAAAAAATCTGTTTCCAAAAACGCATGATTTCTGGTTCATTCCGTCTGGGAAACCGAACATAAAACGTGACTATGGAGAGAAATCAAAAGGTGTTCCCAGCAGCTAATGTGTTATTCTGGGGCTCAGGCCGGAAAACCTGGCCTTGTTGGTGAGGGGTGACAGAGAATGTGGGCAGGATCCAGAGTACTATCTGCTGCAGGGAGACTGCGAGAGTCTGTGATGAAGAAGGGTCTCATCAAATGGTTGACATTGAACATGGGATTGGCAAACACTGCCTATTTCCTGGACAGCCACAACCTGTGCATAACTTGGGTTGAATGTTAGAAAGAGTTGGGACAAAGGAGAAGCAGTGTTTCACATTCAAAATTGAACTGGGAAGCTGTTTTGCTTTCAAGTTAAATCAATGAATGAATAGCTCTAAACAGAGAGAAAGGGGGAAACATTAAAAAGTCCCCTGAAATTCATTGAGAACAGGGTCAGAAATGGTTAATCTGAAACTTGATTCCTAAGCTTCACATTTCTTTCAGAACCACTGGAATATCCCACAAGGCCTTCTGCTATGTAAGAGCACTCTGTTTTCAGAGTATTTGGAAATGCTGTTTTCTGAACCAAGGGAACCCAGATACTAGAACTAAAACAACTGGGGAAAAGAGAAGAAGGAAAAAAATCCAGTAAGTAATCTATTACTCTTCATTCTACAGCAGTGGTTCTCAACTGGGGCGATTTTGCTACCCGGGGGACATCTGGCAATGTTTGAAGACATTTTGGTTGTTACAGCTGGGAGGGAGGGTCCACTGATCATTAGTGGGTAGGGGCCAGGGATGCTGCTGAATATCCTACCATGCACAGGACAGCCCCCAACAACAAGAAATTATCTGGCCTACGGTGTTAACTGTTCTGCACTTGAGATACCCTGATTTCATGTTATAGTTGTGAAGTTCACCCAACCTTCTCCCTATCCATCTCCAAGAGACCTTGGGAACCAAGAAAAACATTGCAACTCTACAAAATACTAATAATTCAAGTGATTCTGCTTCCTCTTGCATCTTATGTTCTCTGATTACTAGAGACTACAGATACAATGCTCCTCTTGGGCAACATCGTTGCTCCAACCAACTTCCATGTATGGCCTCAATACATTTTCCTGCTGGCTTTTTGTTCTAACCCAAAGCAGAATCTTGGTGGCCAGCAACAAAATGAGATGGGCTGGCCCACACCCAAGTTGTTAGGAGACAAGAGACTCATGCAAAAGAATAAATGAATAAAGGATTGAGTTGTTCATTTTAGCAATTCAGTATCAGATAAATCCATGCAAGAGAGAATTCCCTGAAGTAAAATTCACAAAAGTAAGATTACCCTGCCTTTCTCCTAGAGCAAACGAATATGCTGTAGCTTGATTTTATTTGTTTAATACCTTAGGGAAATGACATACAATCAATATCCAAAGAGATAAAACAGTGTTTTGCTAAATCCTAATGGCTGTTGCAAGCAACATTATATTCTCCAGACTTCCTTTGTAAAAGGAAGTGGTGTGGCTGTTAAAGGAAGGCCATGCCCTTCCAGCCCTTCCAGGTGTTGCTCTCCTGTGAGGACTGGGGAAACTATTGTGAAGGATTCCACCTCATGGAAAATCATAAGAGTAATCAACAAGTATTGGTGAAATGCACAAAAGGGAAGTTGCCTGGGTGAAACTAGCTTAGAACTGAAATCCTGTTGTCCAGACAGTGAGGGCTTACTTCCCCGGTTCATCACTTACCTCCTGAGTGACATGGGTCCTCCAGAAAGGAAAGGGTAGGTCAGAGATCATTTTAAGATGAAGGGAGCCATGAGGGGAATGTCTTAGACACTCTGACGCTGTGTCATCTCTTCCAACTTGTGAATCACCGTCTCCTCAGGTAAATGGTCATTTTGGAACCAAAGGACTCAATCAACTTTCAAATGATTCAGAAATGCCTGGAGTTCTTCCCAAGAGGTAACCATGCGGTACATGTAAAAGAATTCAATATTGAGAGAAATACTCATTTACAACCACTATAGAAAAACATACATTGAAAAAAACCCAGACTAACTCAACCTGAAGAAATATGCCCTCAACATTCTTCCTGACCAATATATGTTTCAAAATTGTTTATCATGACTCAGTTCTAACCCAATCAGGAAACATCTGCTTCAACAATTTATCTTCCTATTGCCCCAGAAGATTGTTGAAAAATACTCCCCAAGGAACATGGAACAGATTATTGTAATCATTTTTCTCACCTGGATCCCCTTGGGTAATAAGTTCCATTGCTGACTTGAAGACATGGTGGTTTAGCACGTAGATTCCATTGGACTGATAAGAGGGCAGCAATCTTGCTTTGCATCCAGTTTTGCGTGTCCACAAAGATCCCCCCACAGCCTGTTCCCAAATCACTGCTTGGAGGGAAAAAGCCCCACAGAAAAGCCTGGGGGCAGTCCTGTGTGTATTTTTTTTAAATCAGTGAATTGCTGCCTCCCTCGTGTCCTAATAGAGTCCAAAGGTTCTGCCCTCTGTGGGAGCAGCTCCAAGGCATGGTCTGAGTGCTGCTGTTCACGAGTCCTGTGGACTCGCGTGGACACTGGCAGCAGCTCAGCCAGGTGAGCAAATATTTCCAGGTGGCCCACTCTAATTTTAGGAAGGTCAAGTTTGCAAAGGTGAAATAGTAAGTAGGACTTCTGTCACTTTATCAGATTGGAAAAGCAAACTGTAATTAAGCACAATATTCTTAGAGTTTAAAATGGAATCACTGAATTCTACAACCAGCTTTAAACTCTCAAAAAATAACTTATGGCTACAATCCCTCTTCTACTCATTGAGTTCCTCTTAAAAGATGGAAGAGTATAATGAATGAGGGAGGAACCTCTATAGTAGAAGGGAAAAAAAAAACACTCCAGAAAACCTCTCTCTCAAAGGCCAGGGGTTCATTTGTGATCCCTTAATGAAACAGGGGCAGAAAGCCAACAAGGTAATTTTGGCCAACTCCAACATCACTTAACTATGAGCTGAGAATAATTAAAATGGTGCTCCCTGTAGAAAAGAGTTCACCCAATAAGTTTCCCAAATTTCAAGGAGCTTTTGTTTTATTAGATGCTGTTAGCTTCATGTTAGTCACAGGAAAAAAAAAATGCCCACATACACACGCACAACTAAATGTAGTCAGTTTGCTCAGCTGCTGCTGACGTCACTGCTGCCCACTAGGAGTGAGTTACTGTCATAACCCCTCTTTTATTAATCATAGGCTGGAGGAAGCACAAAGTGGGTGACATCATTAGGCAAAGGACCGGCTAACTCATGCTCCAATTTACTCAGCTTTATTATAACATTTCTCGAGTGTCATATGAAAGTGATTACCATTTCACACTTTCCCCATCTGAGCAATCATCCCTAACCCTCAATTCGAATTCCCAGAGAGAAGCTTAGCTTTTCAGATGGAGGTGCATAAAGGCCAAATCTCACCAAGGGTCCTTGTCCCAAGAAGAAATGTCCTCCTCAGAACGCCTTCTTCCTGGGCTTGAAACAGAGGCAGTTTCTAGAACTGTAGGGAACTAAATAATTCTCCATTGTCTCTGGCCCTGGCAGTGGCCTCTGACTGGGGAAGACCCTGATGGTCCAGACGGGTGCAGCCAAGTATGGCCTCCCAGTGACCAAGGGCACAGGCACCTCAGTGCTCTGAAATATGAAAAATACCATTTGAAGATGAGGTAAAAAGTAGTGGTTGAATGTATGGGTCCTGCAGTCAGACTGCCTGGGTTCAAATTTAGGATTCACCATTTTCAAACTGCTGGACAAATGACTTGGTTCCCCGATTAGTATAATAAATATGGATAAGAATAGCACCCCCTTCATAGATAGGATTGTTGTCAGGGATAGCTCCGTTAATTTTGTGAGCCACATAGAATATGCTGGTACATAGTCAATGTTGCTTACTGGTATTATTTCTCTTCCTTTTTTAAAAAAGCTTTATTGGCTGACCTGAACTCCCTACATCCTACTTTGTAGAGCCTTGGAAAGATGGGTAAATGCTCTGTGACAAGTCACCAGGGCAGACTGGTACTGGGAAGACCCTACTACACATTTGGCTCTGTCCCTGGCTGGAAAGTTATAAGTCAGTCTACCTCTCTGTGGTCCAGTTTCCACACCTACTACTGGTAGGTAGTAGTATCCCATGAGGAACTTCTGGAAACTAAAAAAGGTACGTAATGAAAACAAAAAGAAGACATTGGTTCAAGGATCCTCAAGAGCTCAGCATCGTGTTTCTGTTGTTTCTTTTTGAACAGACAAAATTCTCAGAGTGTTCAGTAGCTACACACACACACACACACACACACACACACACACACACCCCACATACTCACAAAAGTAGCATCTCCACAATGTTGCATGCATCAGGAAAAGCAAATGTTTTTTACCACAGGCTGGGCTATGCTTCATCCTCTTAAATTAGCATCTTGAGGTCTTTGCAGAAGCCATTTTATAGATGCCTACACTCATCCCCTTACTTGCATTCTCATCCTGAGGGTATTTTAAGGAGTCAAAATAAAGTTTACTTAAGCGTGTGTGAGAGACAGAATGATAGACCAAAAGAGAAGGCTGGGGCTTCGTAATATTTAGATAATGATGAAACTGAAACGGCTGATGCAGAGTGCAGTAATTATATAGGATACTTTATTATTTGGGTTAACCTTTGCTCAGTAATGAATTATAAGCACTCTGCTAGGTGAGAGATTTGGCTTCCAAAATGAACAACTGGTGCAGGATGGAACTGCCAGACCATGTCACATGGCAAATAAAATAATAATACACAGAAACTTTAGGCTCTCCTAATTGGAAGCTTCCTTTAGACAACAAAAGATGCCAGGATATCTGCTGCCCCCTAACTGGTTCCATGAAGAAGAGCGTATAACTTTTTAAGAAGCAAACTCTGATTCAGGTACAGTTAGTTGGCGGCTGAGTCAACCTCCTAAGTTATAGTTGTGAATTTGGTCATTTCCGTGAACCTGTTTGTTACGATTAAGACAAAGCTATTGGGTAGAGTCCTGTTCTGTTTCTGTCTTTTCCTGATGGAGAGGCACTCCTGATTTGCAGCAGCTGTCCAGGTAGAACAGGTTGACAAAAGCACACATCACCAACACAGACTGTTAATCACGTGACTAGATAAAACTCTCACGGTGTCATTCAAATTTCCATATCCTTCTTCTATGGAAATTTCTGAGAGACCCAGAAAAGGAGCATAACCATGAGGGAAAGTGAATCCTGCAGACTTGAATATTCCAGACTTACCAGGTGATCCAGCTGTCCATCAGTGGGAAGAGGCTGAGGCGCCCCCTTCTGGTGCATCTGAACAGGAATAAACTCTGGGTAGAAAGAAACCCTGTAGCAACTGGGCACCTTCTCTGTGATTTGTCCACTTCCAATATCAAAATTGCTGCTTTTTAAATGACATCCATCCTAAGTTTAAAACAAAACATATTATTTGTATAAAATGTGGAAGACACAGAACAAAAAATGTAAATCACATGTAATCATCCCTCCCAGAAATAATCATTATTAAAATTTCTGTGCGTGTGTAAAACAAAATTGCAATCCTACTGTAATATTGTACTGTATACTGATATTTTTCACCTATCAATGTATGTTGAGCAGTTTCAATTGGTCAAATTATTTCTTGAAAATATTAATGACTGGGGAGTAACCTTTCAAATAGGTGTGTCTTTATTTTTAAACCAGTCCACAATTATTGCATATTGAAGTCATTTCCCAAATTTTGTAAGTGTGAGTATTGCATCCATCCTTTTATGTGTTTAAATGCATCTCTTATTATTTCCTTGAGATGAGTTCCTAGAAGTCGAATCACTAGATCTAAAAATGTGGACATATTTTTGCTGGGCATAGTGGGTCACGCCTATAATCCCAGCACTTTGGGAGACCAAAGCAGGTGGATCACGTGAGGTCAGGAATTCGAGACCAGCCTAGCCAACATAGTGAAACCCCATCTCTACTAAAATTACAAAAATTAGCCAGGTGTGGTGGCACACGCCTGTAATCCCAGCTGCTCAGGAGGCTGAGGCATGAGAATCACTTGAACCCAGGAGGCAGAGGTTGCAGTGAGCCAAGATGGCACCACTACACTCCAGTCTGGGCGACAGAGTAAGACTTCCTCTCAAAATAAATAAATAAATAAATAATTAAATAAAATTAAAATTAAATAAGATAAATAAAAAATTAAAATGTGGACATATTTAAGATCTTTATATATATAACCAGCTGCCCTCCTGAAAGTTTTTACCTGTTACATTCCAACCAACAGTGTAAGGGCATGACTCTTTCCCTGTGTTTTGGGATGGATGTTATTATCAAAGTTCTCTCCCACCCAGGCCAAATACGGTATATGCTTTGTTTTATTTTGAATTTTAAAATTATTATTTAAAATGGACATTTTGTTGTCCATTTGAACAACTTTCTTTTGAGTAACTGTTCATGTTCTTTGCCCATTGTTGCTTTTATTAATAAGAACCCTATTCTCATTCTTATATTTTAAATGAAATTTCATTGTATATACGTTTATATTATCTATAGTAAAGTATATTTTATTATTAATGAGAACTTTTTTTTATATTAAGACTCCTACCCTACTGTCTTCTACATATTATTGTAATTTTTCCCCTGTTAGTTCCTGGCCCTTTAATTTTGTTTGTATTAATAGTGTTTCAGGCCAAAAGAGAGTTTACATTTTTATATGAACTCATCTAGGAATTGCTATCTTTTTGCTAAGGCTTCTCCATCAGGAAATCAAATTGATACTCATGTGTATTTTTCACTAAATATTTTTTGACACTTTATTCTTTAATCCAACATATCTGGAATATATTTTGGCATACAGAACAAGGAAGAGCTATGACATTTTAGAAATTTTTCCAAAAATTGAATGAGCACCATTTATGAACTTTTCACTTTGGAGCGCCATTTTCATCACCTGTTGAATGTGTATAAATATGAGCACTAATTTCATTCGATTGATCTGTAGTGTGTTGCTAAGCTTGTGATCCCATTCCATTCATGTCATTTCCCAGTTTTAAAGTTGTTCTTTTAACTCTAGTTCTGTCCTATCCCAGGTCTTTTTATGTATGTGACTCAAGTCCACAAGCTGACAGTTATCTTGATTAAAATATAATTTCCTAATGCCAGGGCTTTATAACAACTGTAGATGATTCTAGGTTTTTCTCTACCTGTAGTTACTCAAAGTTTGTCATTTAATGGTAGCATATTATTGAACAGTGTGTTTGTTTGTTTGTTGAGATTGTGTCTCACTCTGTTGCCCTCGCTGGAGTGAAGTGGCGCAATCTCCGCTCACTGCAACCTCCATCTCCTGGGTTCAAGCAATTCTCATGCCTCAGCCTCCTGAGTAGCTGGGACTATAGGTATGCACCACCACACCTGGCTAACTTTTTGTATTTTTAGTAGAGACGGATTTTCACCACGTTGCCTGGGCTGGTCTCGAACTCAGGCAATCTGCCTGCCTTGGTTTCCTAAAGTGCTAGGATTACAGGCGTGAGCCACCGTGCCTGGCCTTAAACAGTGTTTTTAATTAAAAAAGCTTCTTCCTAATTCTAAAAATAATAGGTATTCATTTTTCAAATACAAACACCATCGAGGAAAAAAGAAAGGAAGGAAGAAAGAGAAAGAGGAGGGAGGTAAAGAGGAAACAAAGAAAGGGAGAGAAGGAGGAAGGGAAAAGAGGGAGGAGGGACAGAGGGCTCCTACAATTTAATCATCCAAAGAAAACCAGAAACAAAATTATGGTTTCTGTCTTTCCAGAAATGGAAAGATCTTTCCTCATTTCAGGAACGTTTTCTTCTATTGCATTTTTGACAAGTGTTTTTGTTTGTTTCTAAAATTTTCTTGAATGTGTAAATTGTTGATTTAAAGATTTAGTTTTTGAGTGTGCTCTTTAGCTTTCTTTGCTCTTTGTTTCATTTCTTCTTGTTAGTTGAGGAATTTATGCATAAGCCCTATGTTGCTGTTTATTCTTTTTCTGTTAACTCATTTTTGAATGGGATAAGACAGCAGGTCTACTGTTTGCCCTAAAATAGCATAGATGTGTTCTCATCTATCCTCCTTTCTACTTCTCTGAACACCATCTACATCTTTTCTAACAGTTGGGTGCTAATGGCCTCTGGGGCCTAGGACAAGAGCTGAGGTCACGGGTTGGAACTTCCTGTTGACCCTGCAGCCAGGTCCTGTCTTGACAAGTTAGGAGTGTGTCCCTTCTGTTGGAGGAATATGCTTCAGGTCTCAACCTTTTCCCTAGTTTTGGAATGGACTGGGTTAGAAAGATGTTGGAGTTTGCAGCCTTTTTCTTTTGCACTGCTGCATGTGTTTAATTCTTCATCATGTCTCAAGCTTACAGCTCTCACTCCTCATTTCCTTTTCCTACCTGTGACAAAGCCTCTGTTCCTCCATGCTTAGATGTAAGCTTATGCCACCATTAACAAAACTTAGGGAGAGAAAACTAAAATCACCCATGCACTCCAGGCTTGGCAGATGCTCACACCTGACTCATTCTTTTGTTTTTGGGTCCTTCCCCCAACAGCTGCCACAGCTGTGTGTTGGCTGGCTGCTTCCCGGTCCCTAGTTGGACCCTGCTTCTCTGCAGTCCCTTGCATACAGACTCTCTCTGTGAGACACGTTCTTCTCCTCTTGGGCAGGACCTAAAACAGCCTCAGGCCTGCCTTCCCTCCCATGTAGACCCTATTAGGTCCACAGGAAACTCATGCATTTCTAGCCCACTATTGATAGGAACGTGGTTTCTTAATAAACATAGCCCCTTCCTCTTTTTATCCTTTACCTTGTCTTAGACCAATTTACATTTATTCAGGCATGAGTTAGGCATTAGTGTGCAGGGTCCCTCAACTGCAGAAGGTGCTGTTGAAGCCTATGTTAGTTATCTTTCCTGGAGTTGAGGAAGATTAATTAACCCTACCCTGTTGGGAGAGCTGGGACTCACACACAACTGGCAGGTGCTTCTTCTGAAGGCGTCCCCCAAAATTCACCCTCCGCCCACCCCCCTGCCTTGCTCTCCACTCTCTTAAACTTTTATATTCTCAACATCTCTCCAGAGTCTTAAAATAATGGAACCTGTTCTCAGATATCTACTTTAAAGATTCCTTTGCAGTGGTCTCTATCCCCTTCACTCTGGTATCTGATAGCTATCTGGTATTTTGGCCCCTGGGTTAGAATTTCAATTTTAAAACACTAAATGTTTGTCTTCTATTATTGCTTGAGTGAGAAATAAGCCTTTATTGATTTTGAGGCATCATCATTTTGGGATCTATTTCTTCTAGCAACTATTACCTTCAAGATAAGAAGAGCAGAAGATGAGAAATTTAAAGGCAGAGGCTTGGGAACCTTCATATTTACGAGGTGAGTGGAGGAAGAGGAGTCTGTGAGGAGCTTTGAGGAATCAGATGTGTAGGAGAAAAACACGTAGGGAACATTGTCAAGGAAGTCAAGAAAAGTGAGAGTTTGAAAATGTCAGATGACACGATGTGGTCAGGTAAGACACTGAGAGAAAGGCCCAATAGATCTGGCAATATTCTAATCAGTGGCAGTGCTAGCCTGAGCAGATCAGCTTTGTTACTTGGGGACAGATTTTAGTGGGAAGAGGAGGGGATGAGAAGACTAAGGAGATACACTCTGTCAAACGTTGTTAAGAAGAAATTGAGTAATGACTAGAGAAGGAGACACTGAGGATTGAGAGAAAGCCCTTTCAAATTTTAAGATGGAGATTTAAGCTTCTCTTCTGAGAGAAGTGAGCTGCTAAAGGTAAATAACTTTACAATATGAGAGAAGACAGAGAAACAAATTTCCTCCTGAAGTAAGAAATGATGGATTGATTTCAAAATAGACACACGTTCACACCACTCCTTACCACCTCCATCACTGTCCCTCAGGCCAACCTGCCATTCTTATTGATCTAAATATACCACCACACCTGAATAATTGCAACAGCCTCCTAGCAAATCTCCCTATTCCCATCCTTGCCCCTGTAGACTATTGGGAATCCAACACTCAAAATGACCCTTTCAAAAATGCAAGGCAGATGAGGTCTTTCCTTTGCTCCTACCCTCCCGTGGCTTCTCCACTCACTCACTGTTGTGGCCAGAGAGAAGCTACGTGACCTGGCCACATCCCCGATCATGTCTTCTCTGTTTGTCCTTGGTCTCTGTCTTCTTCACATGTGATCCCTCTTGCTTTCCTTCCAACAGAATGAGCTTGTGCATGTCCCAAGCCTTTGTGCTTGACATCTTCTCTGCCAGGAATTTCGTCATTTTCCATCAGACACCCTCGCAGCTCACTCCCTGACTTTCTTGTTATTTGTTTCCAGATCACTGAAGCCTTTTTGGACCACTCAATATAAAATAGCAACGGACTCCACCCTGGTACACCCTAACACCCAGCCTGTTTCATTTTTCTCTGTTATATTTATCACCATCTGAGGTATTTGTTTATTGTCTATGTGACAACACTAGAATGAGGGTAGAGACATTGTTTTGTTAACAGCTAAATCTTGGCATCTAAAACTGTGTCTGGCATGTAGTACTTGCTCAATAAATATTCGTTGGCTGATGAATTAATCCTAAGCATAGGTGGTAGGATTAGCCTTAAACAAGAAGAAAAAAAATAAAGGATGGGCATAGAGAGACATGATAATAACTGACAGAGAAGGGAATTAAGAGAATTTTCATCTCATTGATTTTGCAGTAAAAAAGAAGGTAAGCTCATCTGCTGAGAGAGATGTCAAAGCTGGTGGAGGTGGTGGAGTGGAAGGTTTGAAAAGATAGGTGAAATATTATAACAGTGGCAGAACCAGATAGGAGATGAGGTGGATTCTGAACACCTCCAGGCATTCTGGAAGACATTGAGACTGAATGCACCGAAGTTTCAGGAACACCAAACCACAGAGTTGTTCTGTCTTACCCAGAAGTGTTCTTCACTATAAGGTGTAGAAGAGAGAAGGTCAATTGTTTAGATATAGCACTGCTGTCCAGTAGAACTTTCTGCAATCATGAAAAGGTTCTACAATCTGTACCGTGCAATCGAGTAGCCACTGGCCACGTGTGCTTATTGAACATTTGGAATGTGGCTATTGTGGCAGGCTGCACACTACACAGCGCACGTCGGGCGGTCCAGACTCAGGTTCTGGCAGATCAGTAGCTGAGAAAGGACAACAAAGAATGAGAGTAAGAGGAAATGTCAGTAAAGAAACTGTGTGGTGCCCTCAGGAACCTGAACCAGGTGAAGAAAGATGTGAAGCCAGAAAGCTACTGATGGTTTGTGAAAAATAACATCATTCAGAAATCAGAGCTATCGATGATGTGAAATGCAGGTATGTTGAGAGAGAGTGAGAGCTGATGGGCATTGGGTCTCAGAAAATCAAATGCTGAAGACTAAGATTTCAAAGGACAAACCACTGTGAATAGTAAAACAGCCCAGGGCATGGGCATGGGATATGTTTTTTATGTGGAGTGGTTGTGAAAGTCTTTGGTGTTAAGGGATTCAAAGGTCTGTAAGAGAGGGTTGGCTGAATAAAAAACCTGGGGTAGATGTCTGGCACAGAGATGTATACTGTGACAGCCACAGCCTCAAGGCTGTTTCTATATGAAGGTGGAAATACGATGAAGATAATGTTCTGTTAGTTATCATTGATCAAGCACTCATTTCTGCTAGGCATGGAGCAAAGTGCTTGATATATAGGTAATACCCTTTCACCCTTCAAATAACATTTTGAAATAGGTTTTCTTATTATTGCCAATTACAGATGAAGCCACTGAGGCTTGGAAAGACCAGACAACTTGTCCAAGGATATACCCTGAAGGTGTGATGGAGCTAGGATTTCAATCCAGGCAGCTTGGCATGAAAGCTCATGCTGACAGGGCACAGTGGTTCATGCCCGTAATCCCAGCACTTTGGGATGCCCAAGACAGGTGGATCCCTTAAAGTCAGGAGTTCAAGACCAGCCTGGCCTACATGGTGAAACCCCATCTCTACTAAAAATACAAAAAATTAGCTGGGCGTAGTGGTGCTACTGGGTAGTCCCAGCTACTCTGGAGGCTGAGGCAGGAGAATCACTTGAACCTGAGAGGCGGAGGTTGCAGTGAGCCGAAATTGCACCACTGCACTCCAGCCTCGGCAACAGAGTGAGACTCTAAAACAAAAAAAAAAATTGAAAAAGACAAGAAAGCTCATGCTGTCCAGCACTAAGCTCCATTACTTTCTTCTTTTTTCTTTATGTCTTTCATGTTCTTATCTGAGCCTTCATACTTGCAGCAGCAGTGGTCAGCAGTAAGAGTCCTTAGTGGCTAGCACCCACCCCCATCCTCATCCATGTCTCCCAGATCAAGGAGCTGCAGGAAAACATGCGGGCTTGATAGGAGGGGGATTGTCTGTGGAGGACTCTATGTCAGAGAAGTTAGCTGGTGGGCAAGCTTAGAGTGGAAACTGAGAGTTATGGCAGCGGATTACAATGGAACAAGTGGGAAAGTAGGAAGGGGTGCAGTGGGAGGAAGAAGGCAGGGATACTGGAACCCACTGGATGAGATTCCTGGAAAGGAGAGTCCTTGGAAGGCCTTCATTTGGGATGGTGCAAAAGGCTGACAAGCTAATATTAATTGACCTTAAACTTTCATACTTAAAATATAATATGTATGGCATGCACAATACTCATATCTCATGCCATGAGAAACATTTAAGTGTAATGCTTCCTATATTAACAGATATTAGAATGGCACTAAACAGGAAGCATTTTTAAATTTAGGAGTGCCTGGTTAGCATAGTAGCATTCAACTGGTTCTTGCTACACCTGCTTCCGTGAGAGTATCACACAAGATAAAAATTTCCAGAAGCACTGAGATAAGAGTGGGGATGAGTCTTAGTCTACATACATGGGTGGTCAGGATAGGTAATTTATTTTTCTGTGATTGCATTAAATTCCTACCCTGAGCCTTCAATTTGCCATATGCTGGTAAATAAGCCTCACTCTATTTGAAGTCCTCACATTTTTTTCTGTACCTAAATTCAGGAATCGGGGAGGGTGGGTGGAGTAGAGCAGAGGGATGAGAGAGCTTGTCTCGTTTTTTCAGTCTTGGGCTAGAGAGGGTAACATGTGACTTAGCACCTATCTTACCTGTGTCCATGCAGAACCTTTCTTCCTTCCCGTTCTAGGCAGATCAGAGCTAACTTGTTCCTCATTGTTAATTGTGAGGCCCTTTATTATAATGTTTTTCAAGTTCTGGTCAGTATAATAAGGCAAAAATAAAAATAATGAGCAAAATGCAACAAAGCGGTGACAAAATTATCTTTATTTCTTAGTAGATGGTGTGAGTGTGCTACAGGTATAATTTTTCAGTGCACAAATTCATATGCAAAACACATGACATTTCTTTAGTTCTGAAATCAACACAAATCAGTGGGAAGTCAAATCTCTCTTATGGTTTTTTACCCTCCCCCCATTCTAAAGTTTCCTGGTCTTGGCAAAGGAAAGTTCCTCTGTTCATAGGTCCCCATTGGCTAGTGCTGGGGTGCCAGTGCTCTCCGAGGGGCCCCACAAGGACTGAGACCTTGCTGCTCTCCTAGGTACTGCCCAGCTGCCTGCAAAGCTCCACTGCTCCTGTGAGGGTTTTGCCAGCCTCCCACCCACCTCTTCCTCTCCTCCCTTGGCCATGTCCAGTCCATTTTCCTTTCTGCACTGCATGTGCCAGATACCCACCACAGCCTGTTCCAAATTTAGTAAAAGTCTGCCCTGCAGAAGCATCTGAGGCAAAGATATACAAAGCCCTGGCTTTCTACCTTTCATACACGAAAAAGGACAATACAAAAGATAAAACACAAACCGATATTAAAACACATTGTATTCACCATTGTGTGACCACAACAAACCCTAACTATGTTAATTTGCAAGCTTACATAAGAGTTCAGCCAGATAACAGAACACAAATATTTTAAAAATAATACCATTTTATAGGACAAAATAATATACAATGCCTAGAAGTTATTTTAGAAGATAGTTGTTTCTCTACTCTCCATTTTACAGATGAAAGAAAAAGTGCATAAACAGAGTGACTGGTCCAGTTTTACACACCTATACAGTGGCAGAGCTGGACTACAAACCCAAGTCTATCCAGTTCTGAACTCCATGCACTCTATCACTATAGCATACTGTCATAATAAAGCGATATATTCCAGTATTATGTTATAGTGATTGGGTGATATATGGAGTTATGGAGTGCTATGTATCTATCTCTCTCCTGCATTTGTTGAGCATGTACTATTTGCCAGGCACTTTGCTAAAAACTCTTCAAACGTGGTATCTTTTAATCCTACAGTATCCACTCACATAGGTGTTATTAATCCATTTAGCACCTGAGGCAGATGAAGAATGTGATGAACTAATTCTTCATTCATTCTTCAACTGTGATCTGGTGTGTGCCATGAATACCATTAAAACTGTTCTGACAAATATTACCAATAATCCTCTCTACAGAACACTTCAGTGTTCTCTTTTTGAGTGATTGCATCCACTTCCTAGTTTTAACTGATAATATTGGTGATTCCTAATCTCTCTCTGGCAATACCTTTTATCTGAGTTTCAGACTCATACAAACAACCATATATTGATTTTATCCATTCAGGAGTCTTTTAGGCACCTTTAACTCAACATGTTAAAATTTAACCAACTTCTTTCTCCCTAAACAAGCTCCTACTTTTGAATTTTGATCTCAGTTATTGGTGTTCAATCACCCAAGAGTTCTTTCTTGACTACTCTCTTTTCAGTCTGCACAACTAAATACAATCAATAACCACATCATAACCATTTACCTTATATGTAGTTTTAAAGGATGATAAAACAGGACATTGTAGGTTAGGACCTTAGCCCAGGTTCTAGCACAATGAACACTCTCAAGAAATGTTGGCTATTGTTTTTACGAATATATAAGCAATGACAATAGCCACTACCACAACAGAGACACACTGACTGTGCCACTGCAGACCATGGCTGTTAATTAGATGCTGGATCTTTTTAATTAATGTCCCTATTGTGTCCTTTTTTCTTTTTTCTTTCATATTTCCATATCTTTGCTCTGTGTTTAGTGAGACTTCTTCAACTTAACCGTCTATCCTTCCTTTTACTTTTGTTTTAACTAATATTTTTCATTTGTAAAAGCATTTGAATTGCTATTTCCTTTCTGTCTTTGGGTTTAATTTCTTTTAAAATATTTCTAAGAACATTTTGTAAAGGTGCCCTTAGAAAAGACACTTTCTGTTCTGTGCTCTGAATAATTTCTGTTTTCCACATCATCTATTTTTTTGTTTGTTCACCTTTCATAACTTTGGTTTTCTTCATGCCTAGTTATCCTAGGTTGTTCCTTTGTATTCAAGATGGAGTATGCTAATTATTATGGTGGGCATGTTAATTACCAGAGCTAGAGTGAGTGCCTTTTGCTGTTGTCTAAGCATGTTTGTTTCCTGACCTCTAATTCTTGATAGGAAACATGAGTAGGTGATTTTGTTTGGTTTATTTCTCTTTATCTTGAACCCTATGCCTAGAAGAGTATCTGGCACAAAATAAGGGCTCCCAAAATAAAAGCACGTTGTTATTGAAGGGCTTTTCCTATTGTAGTTGGCAAGATTGTTAGTGGAATCTAAAGAGACTTCTAATGAAACAAAGACACTAACCTAGTCCTGGGAAAGAAAGAGAAATGTATTTTAAGTATAGTCAACCCTTCAAGCCAATGTTCTTTTATTTCCTTCTGTTTTTATTATAGAAACTTCCCAAAATCAAATTAAAACAGAAAGGGGCAATGCTGATCTGATAGCTCACACCCTCTGCATTAAGAATTAGATATGAATCCTGATTCCATTTCTATTAGTGAGATCCTGAGATACACCTCTTAACTCTCTAAATCTTAGTTTGTCTACATACAGAGGCCATAAATCTTATCTGCTTGCTTCCCAGGGTTTTGTGGGAATTTTAGTAAATATCTTATATTTCAGTCACCTTAGAAACAATTCATTTTACAAATACACTTTACCAGGCTTCATTTTTAAACTCATAGTTGTACCATAGCCTATGTTGACAAGTGTTCCTCCAAAAAAAGCCTGTGATAACACATTGCGTTAACTGGCACATGTCAGAGAATGTGTTCCTGGGTTGTCAGACATGAATCAAGACTTGATCGAATCAAATTCTCAGGTACTAATCTTTTAATCTTAGCACTCTATTGATGTCACCCCTCTATGGCCTTCTGTTTCCTTCTGGAGAAGTCTAAAGTCAGCCTGATTTTTTTGCTTCTCTCAAAGTTAGCTTGTTACTGTCTTTTTAAATTTTCTTCATGGAGACTTCTCAGCTCTGCTTTATTTTGTTTTTATTTCTCTTCATAATTCAAAAACTTACCATGGTGGAATGATACGTGATATTTTCTATTAATATTTCCTGAAACGTGTTTAGCCCTTTTCAGTCTGAACACTTTGGTGGTTTCTTTTAGTTCAAGAAAGTTTTCTTACAATTACTCTAGTTTCCTCTCCAATTCCTAGGTTGGCTTTCCATTTTATGAACCCCATATCTTTTCTCTGTGAGTATTCGTCTCTTGGTATATTTCTTCTTTTTACTAGAAGAGCTGCTGAAGTGTATCACTCTCATCTGTGTGGAATTTTATTCAATACCCATCTTGTCCTTTATCATCTCTAGTACAGATTTTAATTCTGCAATTGCAAATTTTTTATCCTTTTTATCTCACTTGGCCCTTTTTTATCCTGGATTTCTTTCTAAATTATTCTACTGCTTTTATCTTATCATTCTGTCTTTTTCAGGCCACTTTTTCTTGGACTGCTTCAGGGTATCAGATTTCTAAAATGTCCTTCTGTTAGTAAATAACTTTAAGAAGAATGCTTTTCCATGGAATGCTAAACATCCTGGACACTTCTCTTTTTCAGACATATAGTTCTTTCATTGTTTTATTTTGTTTTTTTTCTTTTTTCCTTTTCATCTGGAAAGAGAGCCATTCACACTTGATGTTTGCAATTAGATAACACAGATTCTTTGGCTTTGTTCTCTGACTTTTGTAACCTGTTAAATACCCTGGAAGGAAGGTAATTAGTAACTCCTAGACTCCGTTAAGCATTCTTCTTAGAATCATTGATTCTGTTATATTCTACATCGGTGGTATACATGAAAACCTACAATTCCTAAGACACACTTCTATAGAGGTACTTCCATTTCTTACCCTAAAGGAAGGCTTTACTAAGGGGGTGGTGTTTTCAAGATTTAATGTGTCAGTATTCCCTTGTTTTCTGGAAGTGGCAGTCCCAAGATTGATGCAGAAAGTAACGGGTAGAAAAGAGGGGAGAGAGGGGAAAAAAGGCAATGTTATAGCCCATTTGGAAAGTCCTCTCTGTGCAGTGAAAGTGGAGAGAAGATGACTAGTTTTAGTTAAGAGTCAAAAATTAGGAGGAAGGATATAGTGTTTTCCTTTCTTTAATATTTAAAATTTTTAACTTCAATTCTTTTTTTTCCTTAGAAATAGGGTCTCACTCTGTCACCCAGGCTGGAGTGCAGAGGGGTGATCATAGTTCATTGTAGCCTTAAAATCCTGGGCTCACATGACCCTCCCACCTCAGCCTCCTGAGTAGCTGGGACTACAAACATGAACCACCCCACCTGGCTAATTTTTTAAAAAATTTTTTTGTAGAGAGGGGGTCTTGCCATGTTGCCCAGGCTGATCTCGAACCCCTGGCCTCAAGTGATCCCCCCGCCTTTGCGTCCCAAAATTCTGGGGTTACAGGAGTGAGCTACCACACCCAACCCCGTCTTCTTTCTGATGAAAAGTGCTGTTTTATTTCATGAGTCAATGCATAAGTTAGCCAGTCAGGCCCTAGGAAATCAGAGTTAATGAAAATATCTCCCAAATTATCGGTTTGGTTGTTGGTTATTTAAAGTAACCAAAAAGGGGAACTAGGAGGGTGGCTTTTCTATGAAATAATGAGACAATTCTATGTTTCTGTCTTTTACCCCTGCTGTAGTTCTAAGGAAAAGCAGGTCATGAGGAAGGTTTTTCTGGAGCATTTTGACCAACTACTTTTCTTCCTTCTGCTACATGATAAGATTCTGGACAAGAACAAAAGCCTAGACTTTTCCTACCTTTTTCTGTCTCACATGCAACTTTCCAGCCCATTCTCCTTTATTCATACCATTCTCTGTTCGTCCTCCTGTTTCAATTCAAAATGAGGCAGAATACATCAATGCTTAGTGGTTATTCCCAATCGCAATGTTCTATATCAAATAAGAAAAATGATATGTCTGATTAATAATGTTTTAAAACACAATAGCAAAAATCTCACATAGAATTCTAACTAAACTGTTAAGAGTTACCATTAATGATCACAGCAATTATTAATGTTTTCATG
Source organism: Rhinopithecus roxellana (assembly GCF_007565055.1). Taxonomy (NCBI): domain Eukaryota; kingdom Metazoa; phylum Chordata; class Mammalia; order Primates; family Cercopithecidae; genus Rhinopithecus; species Rhinopithecus roxellana. Next base: position 94,936,209 of record NC_044554.1, read on the forward strand.
TTCATAACCAGCCTGAGACTCGGTTTTCTGAGCAGAAGGCATCTCAGAGTTTGTAAACTTGCCACGAAGTCACAGACTCTGACCGCCAGCAGGGTCCTCATGAGTCATGAGTTCTGCCATGGCCCAGAGTGCCAAAGTGTAGCTCTTCTCCACACTTTTCCACAGGAACTGGGGGTGCCTCAGCCTTTGGAAAGCTATCTTGTACTCTGTCCACACTCAATAAATGCTGCTTAATAATGACAATGAGAATATGTGTTCCATCTCACTTTTCTCCTGAACACCTCTATTTAGGGAGCCACAAATATTTCCCCAAGTCATTTATTCCATTGCCTGATTGGCTGCAGAGTCAAAAAAATTTTCCTACTGTCTCCCTTGAATGTTTCCATTTTCTTTTTGCAGCTCAGCCCGTTCCCCCTTGTCTTGTGTGTGGATACTCCCCTAAACTATGTTGGTGGTTAGGAAGTCATGCTGGGAGGACATTGCCTCAAATTTCTCGTTTCCAGGTAGTCAAATCCAAGAATATGTTCCTGGATTCTAGGTATAAGCTGAGCTTGATTTGCAACCATTCATTATGAGAAAAAGAAAATTCTCTACTTATTTACTTTTAAATGTTGGAAACTCTGCCAAGGCAGAGGACTGAGGAGCTGCAGAGTTGTGTGGAGCGGCCAGGGGCAGAGGCTGCCCGACTGTGGTTGTAGGATGGCCGCTGTCCCTGCTAATAACTGAGGGATCTGCAGGAATGATTAGCTGAGTTTCCAAAGCCCCTTCTTCCCAGAGTGTGCTCCTCAGAGTCCAACTACAGTGTCATGTGTCTGTGCACATGAGCCCACAGAGATGGATGTAAGTGTATATAGCCTTGTGTGTGTAAGTACAATATACCAGCAATTTCTGTTTCAGAGAGGCACTAAAATGTCAGTTAGGATCTGTTTTATCTAGTTGCTCCTATGCTTACTTCCCCAGCATGAGTCCTTCCTCTTGGAGCTGTGAGTGGGATCAGCCTTATGAGACGTCTGAGTTACAAACTATTCACCTTTGACACGACCCCAAAAGCCCTCCCTTCCCAAAGCAACTACCTCACTGCAAGAAATATCTGCTAAAAAAATTTTAGTCTTCTAGTTTTAAGGAGTGATCTCTCAACCTGATGGTTGACCTGACATTAAAATTCCGAGATATTCCTATTGATCTGTATTAACTCCTGTGGTAGAGGCTAGGAAGACAGCCCTGAATAAAACGGTCAACCTCCCCTTTTCTGCAGGAAGAAGGCAAACATTAACAGAACAGGGAGCTCATGGAGTCAGCACTCCCGGAGACAAGACAGCCAGATTTTCCTTAAAAAGTGACCCAAGGGCTGAAAACCAAAGGAGAAGTAGGATTTTTCTCAACAACAACATCTTGAGGTCATAGTAATAAGTAAAAAACAATGCATTGAATGTGATTAAAGCGTATTTCTTCCATAGCAATTACAACAAATACGATCTAGTCTGAGTTTGACACCAACCCCTCCCTCCCACTGCCACTACCATGGAGCCAGTGGGGTTATAATCGTAGTTCCCACTGCACAGGCTTTGAGAAGGCTTCAGTGAAATACCCATGGTCACACAGCTACTCAGTAAAAGAATACAAAATAATAAATGAGCCTTCCAATTCCAACTCCAGGAAACTTCTGAGCACAGCCCTCAGAGAAATTGGCTGCGGAGTAGAGGTAAGAGGAGAGATTAGCCTAACCTCAGATGTCCAACTTCAGCTGTAGAACTCGGTTTTATAAATAAATGCAGGGTTTAAAAAAAAAAAAAAGCGATATAATGGAAAGACTTCAGAGACATATCCAAGCTCAAATCCCAGCTCTGCCAGTGATGAGCTCTAACCTTGGGCAAATAATTCAACCCAACTATAATATGTGACTCCTTCCAAGCCAGCAGGAAGATTAAATGAGCTACTAGAAGACATACAACTAGTACCTGATACCTTACTTGTTCTAATAAATATGTCTTCTTTTTCCTGTAACCCAAGAAAAGAAGTAAAGCAAAAATGTCACTTCACAAGAGAGGCACTAGAAAAAATACTGCAAATGGCCAACCAGCTGTGGAGCCCTCACCACCAAGAGGGAGGTGCAAATATTAATAATACTGGGAAGCAAGAGGGCACCCATGGATGATGCCTACTCTCCCCCTGATTCAGCTCCAAGACATAGGGAGAGTCATTTACACTATAGCAGAAGGAAACCTAGATAGGATGTGTTCTAGAGGAAACAGGAGCCAAAAAATAAGGAAGAGAAATTGGGCATCTAGATGAAATACTTGGATGTAGGACCCTCTTCTGTGCTCTTCCTCGATGCCTTGGCTCTGTTTGCACCTCATATGCCCTGTGACCTATGTATGTGACTGCCATGATTGTCCTTTTTGACAGATAAAAAGATTAAAGGCAGATTTAGGTCCCTCCCAGAGTACATGTTTATCTCAACATGAAGTGCATTTCTGGTCCAATTTCTGCTTCCAGGTTGCTCTGCTCCATACACTTTTTTGCTCCAACTTTAACTTGTGCTACTTTGTAATAATTTATGTTCCTTTATAAGACTCCTGAAATCTCTTTATGAAAAGATAGGTATAAGGGAAGAAATGCAAGGCAAACAAATAAACATTAGATTTAAAAAGTTGTTTTTAACATTCCCACTCGCCAGCCCTCAGGCTGTTTCTAAATTCAGCTTCTGAAGCTCTAAACATCTACTATTGTTCAGGGCTGTTATGGCATTCCAAGCAAAGTTTCCTTTAAATAAGAAAACCCTATAAAAATGCCCAAGTTAAAACCAACAAACAAGATCTTGTCCTTAGATTGTCACTGCTGCCCTGTGTTGGGCCTTCACTGCAGCGAGGCGTGGGTCATTCTTAGCTGCTTTACTTCAGAATCACCCCCAGCCCCATTCTTCTGGGACCACCTCTTCCATGAAAGCTGGAAAAACAAAAAGCACATTTTCCCAGCTTTCTCTGTAGGTAGCAAGACCATGAAACCCATCGTTTCCTGATAAAAGTATAGAAAGTGCCAGCAATTTTCTTTTTCTCCTGACTTGGACACAGATGAGATGGCTAGAGCTGGAGCAGTCACCTTTTGACACTGAGGCAATAAGCCATCATGGTGAGAATGGCAGAGCAAAAAGATGAAAAGAGTAGCTTTTGGACTGTCTGGCTCCAAGTGTATTGTTAACTGAGACATATAAGCCTCTGCGTGACTAAGTTAGTATTTGTCAAGTTTCTATTCCTTGAAGCTAAAAGGCTTCTCAACCAAGACATATGTAAATATAGATAGAGATTAGGTATAGATATAGATGTAGACATAGATATAGATATAGTTATCAATAGATAGATTTATCCCTAAAAAATCATTCTTTTTCAATGCAGGCATGTATAAGAAAATACAGCTTAATTGCTCTACACAGAATGAATCTATCGAATAAATTGTCATCTGAACCCAAATGTACATGCATAGTGTCTCCAGGTTATTTTCTTTAACATGCTGTACAAAGTAGCACATCTAAATCCACAGCAATAATAGGGAGACAGACACAACAAACTCCATGCCAACTCATTTTCCCTGAAGATACAATGTAACTGCATGTGAATAATGATCCCTAAATCTAGAAAGAATCTTGAGTAAGATGAGGTTAAAGTATGAGAACAAGGGAGAACCTCAGATTACTCTAAGAATAAATAGCTTTCAATCCCAAAGCAACTCATTTCAAACAAGAAAATTAGAAATGTGTTCTTATTTTTATCACTGCCATTCTCAAAGCCCAATAGATTGATGATGCGAACAACTTGGAAGACTTTTTTTATCCAAACAACTCCTGGTTAAGCCAGACTGGCTGACCCACATGTCCATCAGTTGCTCCATCCCCTTCTCTCTATTTGTTCCCTTGATGCGGGGGGCAGGAGGTGCTTTCTCCTGCTCACACTGTCCTGGCACTGAATTTCTGGATCCATTTCCCAACTGACATCTGCCTCTGCCATGCTCCTCTGACTGTTGAGAACATCCTGATTCACCTTCTGGTATTTTGGACCTCAGCTCTCTTCTAATTTATGAGCTCAGTTACTCTTCCAGTGTGACAGTCTCCTAGAACAAATTGCAGTCCCAGCTCAGCTGGACTGAGATAAGGAGGAACTCCAGCCCAACTCCAGAAGAAAAGCTCCATTTCCCCTCCATCCCCAGTAACAGGATTTCAGACAAAGACAATGAAGCCAGAGGTGAAAGGGTAAAGAATAGAAGCTACATCACTTTGCCCTGGTCATAAATTACCTGTTTTCATCTGTGGAACCATCCTCGTGGAGGGAAGGGAAGACAGCGTACCATGCTGAACACAGGCGAGACCATCGTGAATTGAAGAGGTTTCCTGAAATGGAAAGATGAGGACATATACGGTAAAGGGAGGCTTCTGGGTCTTTTCTGAAGGAAATTATCGAACCACAGGGACAGAAAGAAACTGGTTATATGAAGTTGACCTTTTGATCATGATGAGTTTTAGAAGTAACCCTATGTTCGTCTCCCCTTCTATGCCATCGCCACTTAGTGAGGCTCTAAGCAGTGATGATAGATCAACTCTCCCCATAATTGATATCATGGAATGTCATTAGTTAGAGGGATTGGGATTCAATAAAGTTAAAGCAGGCTTAGGAGATCCTGTTTGAGGAATTTAATATGTGGGGCCTTGTATGCGCTCCTAAGTACTTTGACCAAACTGAAAATATGTTCTAAAGAAGACAGTTTCCAAACTGTGCAGCACAGAGGGCAGAGTCTACCTGATGGAACTGTGTTAGTTAGATAGAAATACTTGTCATTAGGGGTATGAATGAGTAAATCTGTGTATATGTTTCCATGCAAATAGAGATTAGGAAGGAGACATAGTCACCTGCCACCACCCTTTCCTCACTGAACCCTGATTTTGTTCATGTTCACCTTGTATGGCAGGGCAGTCTGGAACTCTTTGCTGCCACAGGGGGAGAATGTTGATCGATCCAGGCTAACTATGGTAATTCTGTATCCTAGACCGGTGGTTCACCCAGGAATGGACACTTTGCACAATTTTGGCCAATGAGGTAAAGTCTGGAACTTCTGGAGTAGTGTTTCCAGCCCTTAAGAAAATGGAAATAAGAAAAATACCAATTTTTCTGTCTCTAAATGTCACCGTGTAAGGATATGATACTGGGAACAACCATCTTGTGATCTTGAAGCAAAGGCCAAGATGATTGCAGAGATGGTTGACATCATTGAGCTCCTGACTGAACTTCCCTGGAATTTCCTGGTGCCTAGACTTCCTATCGGGTAAGACCAGATGCATCTTTATTTATTAAGCCACTTTTACCTAGGTTTTTTGTTATTGTTATTGCTTGCAGCAGAATGCATCCTAGGTGATACAAAAATCATACCTACAGGCACAGAGTCTACAGATTATTTGCTTTGGGTGAAGAAGGAGTAACTGAGACTCAGAGGGAAGAAACACTTGCCCAAATTATAGAAGGCAGACCTTCTGGCTGCACTACTGTGTATTTGCCACTCTACCACACTGTTGTATAGGGAACTGCTTGTTCATGTTAAGGCCATCAGCATTCACTCTCCTTTGAATGATTTTCTTATAATGACTAAGGATGCCATTTTAAGTAAAATATTTAGCTTGCCTAACCAGGTAATGGGAGATCTTTAGCCACAAGCTTAGAAACTAGACTCAACCTTGTAATTTATTGCCTACAACTATAAGCCAAGCCGCTGTCAGAGAGCTGAGAAAAAGAATAAACAATGAGACAGCGGCAGCCTGGTCTTTCAACGATAGATGGCAAGGCTGGATATGGCCAACGATGACACCAACCCATAAATATTCTATATTTAACCTACAGTTTTAAAGTACTTTGATTGTCATTATTGATTTGTGGACACCCTCAGGGTCTTAAATTCTAAATCCCTTATCTTGTACTGCCATGTTATTAGGAAAAAGGGAAAGTGCTTTTAAAAAAAAAAAAAAAAAAAAAAAAAAAAAACTCCATTTTGCATAGCTTCTTAGACTTTGGCCTTGCTGGTATTTGCATCCTGAGTGTAACAGAGTTGATGCATCTCTAATATGACAGGAGAATCCCAGCACTGAGCTATTCCTGAGGAGAAGAGACTCAGTTTCTGAGTGCAAGGAGGACTGTGTGTCTAGTCAGGGTGAGGTGCAGATGAAGGGAGTTCTTAAATCAAAATGTTTCAGAGTCTTGCAACTAGTTATTTAAAAACTCTTTTATCAATAAGTCATAACATACTCTTTATAATGCCAGGGCTACCATCCTTGCCAAAAAGACTTTTCTGGAGACAGTTTTCTCTCCCCTGCAGCATCCTGAACTCTACTGAAGAGGCGAATTCATGTTGATGGATCACCATTATTGAAGGATGCTGGCATGATTCCCATGTGCTCCCCGCAAAGAATCATTACTCCAATGTAAAAAATAAATTCAAACTGAAATGTCCTCTGTGCCTGGAAAAGCTGCCATGTTTGGATCATAGCAGCCCCACCATGGCAAAGACGTCAGCAGTAGAATCATTTGACCCCAGGGCCTAGTTCCTCTAGGAGGACAGCAATGTTACCACTGTTCATATCTTCCACCATCACTCTTCCACATGGAACCAAAGCCACACAGAGTTAATCTTGTGCTTGGAAGATAGTCTTCCCTCAAGCAGTGATAATACTTGCATTTTCTTAACTCTCTAAACCATAAGGTCTTCTTGAAACTTTCCTGAGAACTTCTTATGGACTGTGCAGTGGCAGCAGCCTCAGTATTAACCATCTAATTCATTGGTTGTACATATTTCAGAGGGTGGCCTCTCTAGTTCCAATGTCATTTCTGTCTCATTAACTCTTTCTTAGATGTTTTCCATTGAAAGATATTTGTCCAGTAGCCCACAGGATTATTTTCCAGTTTATTGAAAACCCTTATCGAAGAAGTCCAGATGGGAATGAAAATAGAACTTGAGGATCAGGTGTCTGCGGCAGACTTGGTGTTTTGAAAGCCCAATTCACTTCTTAGACAAGAGAATTTCCTTTCCACTTTCAGTTGTGCGCTGAGTGAAAATGAAAGAAGTGTGTCTGGGGAGGCATGTCCTCATTTAGACACTTACAAGATCTCATCTCATTTTAGTAAAATTTGCATGCATGACTAGTAATTAAGTTTTATTAAATTAGATGTTCTCTTTTTCATTTAAAGATGAGTTTTAATTATATAAAACAACAATTGCTGTAAAAATTATTGCATGCATTTATTTGAGCTTTGAGTGCCCTCTACTGGAACAAGAGAAAAAGTAAAAAATCAATACTACCTTGATCCTGCACGGTTCTGTCGTAAGTACTAAGATATTATTATTAGGAAAACAAAAATAACAGTAAGAACTCAACATATCTCACTCACAGTGATTTAATAATAATAAAATATTTTTCTAGAAATTACTTTAAAGCAGACCTAACGTGTGCATTTTGTGGGTTTTACATTTATGGAAAGTCCTGGGTGATACTGACAAGAAGCATCTCTTTAGCTGGTTGGGCTGCTCTCTTATTTCCAATGACTGCTTGTCTCCATGTTATGAGTTTTGGGTTTATAGCCATAGCCTCTGGAACAAGGCTGGACTCTGGATTCATATTTTTTTTTCTAAGCCTTTTCCTTCCAAAACCACGGGTGATTTCAACTTTGATTTTGATGAGGCATTTCACTACCCAACTTCAGTCATTTGATCCCCCCCGCTCTGATCACTTTCCCCCCTCTCTGCTGTAACTTCATTTGCAGCCATCCCTTGGCCTCTCCGCTCCACCTCTGACTTCCCGTATTCTGCTGTGACCTTCCCTGTGTGGACTACCAGGTTCCCTCTTTCCATTGTCACCGCCATGTCTTCTTACCTGCTCTGCTCACTGTCAATGTGCCCAAGCCTAATCTCCTTCCCTTGTCTCTATTGAATCAGACTCTCAGTCCTTTCTTATTTCGATGTATTTCCTAATTTGTCTGGACTTCATGGTTTATTATTTCCACCACACTGTCATCAACACACTCATTTCCACCAACCCTTTGATCTTCTGCTGTATAAGCCTTGCAGATAGTCTGTTCTACAACAGCCTAGTGATTCATTCTGACCGACTCTGATTTCTAAGCTGTGAAGCACTGCTGAAGGAAGTCATTTTGCTTTGCTCATTGGGAAATGACAAATTCTATGGCCTTCAGGTGAGACCTCGGGAACGCTCAAGAATGTTTTTTTTTTTTCTTTTCTTTTCTTTTCTGCTGTTTGCTTGTCTTTCAAATCCCTCAAGGATTATTCAAACTTTGACTACTTCCTTCATTCTTAAGACTTGCTTTGCTTCTCAAGTTTTGGGGAAAAAATGGAGACTACTACATCCTTAACTTACTTACCCTGAACTTTCAAATGTGTCCTTTTTTTCTTCAACTTTTATTTTAAGTTCTGGGGTACGTGTGCAGGATGTGCAGGTTTGTTACCTAGATAAATGTGTGTCATGGTGGTTTGCTGCACAGACCAACCCAATCACCTAGGTGTTAGCCAAATGTGTCTTTATCTCTATTTATTCTTCCTTTCTGCCACAGGAGATTAGTCTCCTCCCCATTTGCTTTTGATTCTATTCCTTCCTAGCCCTTCTTAGATTTTGTTCTAACAGTTTGTTCAATTTTTCTTTCTCTTCCCAGGTAATTCTCTCTTGAATTCAGAGTATAAACATTCCAGATTCTCCTGGAATGCCCCCAGAAAAGGTTGTCCTTCTCTCAGTCTTGATTTCCCACAAACTACCGCTCCACATTTTCCTTGCTTCACTGTGAAGCTTTTAGAAAGAGTAGTCTGCACTCCTTGCTGCTGCTTCTTGTCAACCACTTCAGCTTCCACACAACCCAGTTGAGGTTTATTTTTCTATCACTAACCAGAAACAGCTCCCGATAAAGGTATCTAGAGAGGTCTTGGTACCATCAGATTCCCAGGATTATCTGCTGTGTTGCTCAGCCATCCTTAGCTGATGCTCCAGAACCCAGGACAGCAATTTATGCTCCAATTCATTGTTGTGGCAGCAGGAAAAAGAAAATGACAAGGAAAGGGATATCCTTTCTCTTGAAGGACATTTACCAGAAGGTACATGTTGCATCTCATTGGCTTGAATGTAGTCACATGTCTAACCTAGGTGCAAGGGGAATCCTTATTCTAGTTGGCCATCTGTGTAGCCAAAAATTGGAAGTTCCATTTCTAAGGAGAAAACTGAGAGTTGGGTACTTGAAATTTTATATACTAAATGTTAACCAAAGATCCAAAGAAACTAATGAGACTGAAGTTTTAAAAATGCATATTTTGGTATAACTTTAAGGAATTTTGATGTGATATTTTGTGCAATAACTGTTGTTGGAAAATTATTGATGTTTGTACACTAATATATAATATATGCTAAATATTTTATGAACATGTAAAGAGAAGATATACTTTTATTTTTAAGTGAAAAGTAAATAAACACATACTAATTTATCATTATATTAATATTTATTTTATGTGCCTACACTTAAAAAAGTAATTTTCTTTAACAGACACAGTGTTAATAACTACAACACTCTTACATTTCCCTAAATGTTTTCCTATATTTGCAAATAATTTTTATATAAAACAAAAGTGATTTTTCCTTCAGTTCACAATGACTCTTGAGAATATCAATATTAAGGCTTTTCTTTAATATTTTATAGTGAATTGCAAGTTACGTATATTTTTTATTCCACTTGAATCTCTTTCAGAGTATCAAGCCACACATCTAAATCTACATGTCTCTAATTCTCAAGAACTTTTAAGTCTGACAATATTTGCAGTAAAGTATTTGGTACGTTTTTACTTCATCTATTCTCTACTTGTTTTACTTCTTACATACCATTAATTGACCTGGGATATCAGATCCATTTTTAAATTACATGACTAATTGTGTAATATGCCATTGTTTTTTAAAGAATCATAGTGACTTGTGTATTTATGTTTCTAATTAATATTTATAAGCAGTGTACCTCACTCTATAGAGTTAATGGTTTTAATATTTACTGTAGATCCTTTTTATTCTTAAGTTGTTTCGTTTTATGTTTTCATCTCCATCAGTTGAAGTACACCTTTACTTTGTTTTATTTTAGTAAATATATTCAAAAGTTCCATTTTTTTGACTACTTGCATTGTGAGAATTGTTTTTATTGCTTAACACATAATACTACTTAATTGGTGTATAAGATTCTTATAATACATCCCAGATACATTACTTAGAAAACTAAAAGGAGTCAACTGGAATATTATTAGAACCAAGGCGGAAGCTTCACCATGTGGTTGGTTCTGATATAAGTATGCATCTGTGGCCTTTCCTAAACCACAGAAGCTGTTTGTTGAGAAATGTTAAATGGCGACACTATACATATGATGTATTTTTTATTCTTTTTTTCTTAATTTTTCCCCCAAACTTTGCCCTCAACCATGGTATAGTGAATTTCCCATCTGTATCTTTCAATAACATCTTAAGCAAATTCCACAATGTTTTCTGTATTAACATGTATCTAGATTAAAGATTCAATCATAAACTTGATTTAAATGACTTCTTTCTTCCCAACACAGGTCTGATCCATGGCGCTAAGGATCTGAAGTGTGAAGTAAGACCTGGTTAGCTCTTTTAATTACACTCTTCCTTCTGCTCTATGTATAGCTTTTTAGGCTTGGAGCCAGCTATGCTAAAACTGAAGAAGGTGGTTCCAGGCTTAAGGGACTAGCAAACAAAAATGTTGTGATGAGGTGAAAAGTTTGGTGTGGTTCTGGAAACTGTTAAAAGCCAAATAAGCTTGAGGTTAGTTTTATAAGAGTCCAAAGGCATGAGATGTGTTTGAAATGTTAGGTAGGAACCAGATCATGAAGAGTTTTGAAAGCCATAAAGAGACTTGAGATTTTATTCCAACCACAATGGAAAGCCATCAGAAACTTTTGAACAATGGAGTCACTTGTAATCTAATTTATATATTTAAAAGGCATCTCTGGCCATTGTGAGGAGAATGGTCTGTGAGGGGCAAGAGTATGAAGGAAGACTAGTTAGAGAAGGATAGCAAAGGTCCAGGCAGGAGATGTCAGTGGCCTGGATGAGAGTGGTGTCAAAAAAGATGATGATGCATAAAATTTGAAGATCCAGACAACAGAATTTGCTGATAGATTAGACACTGCATGGGACAGAGAGAGAACTGAATGACTCCAGATAATTGACCTGAACAACTTGGTGAACAGCGGTGCCTTTGACAGAGAGGGGATATATTAGACGAAGAAGAGCCAATATGATTAAAACAAAGACTCCAGGGTTTGGTTTTAGACACGTTTGCCTAAGATTTTGCTATATCAAAGTGGAAATGTTAGGTAACTAGTTATGCATGTGAATCTGGAGCTCTGGCTAGAGACATAATGCAGAGCCATCAGCGTATACATGTGGGGATATGTGGCCTATAAAGCCGTGGGAACAAAAGCAATCACCAAGCAAGCGAGTGAATACATAGAAAAAAAGGGATCCAAAGGCTAAGCCTCGTGAGACGTCAATCTTTGGAGGTTGAGAAGATGAGGGGGCAGGAGCAACAGAGATTGACAGGGAAAGACCAGTACAATTGAAGCAGAACTAGTGTGGTGCCCTGGGAGTCAGATTTAGAAACACTTTATAAAGTGTTTAGAAAGTTTAGAAATACTCTAAAGAGTGTTTCAAGAATTGTGTCAATCTCTTCTTTAGCTCCTGTAATTTTTTTGGCTTTATCTCAGATGGACAGATTATTGGCAAGAGCAAAAAAAAAAAAAAAAAAAAAAAAAAAAATGTTTTTCTCTGTTTCAATACCAAGACTAGTTTTAGAGGTAGGCTTTTCTTTTGTATTTTCTGACAGATACTGCCTTTCCCTTGTGTGATTAGTTTTTTCAAGATGCCACATGGACATGCTTCCCCTTCCCACATACAATGCAGCCGCATCATATGCACATGTGACTCACATGATTCCAACTCTATGCACTTGAGAAAAAGAACATGACAATGTTGTAAGTGATACCACCTGCCACTCAATGCATATGCCCAAGAATAGAGAAATAGATGAGAACCTGATGTTCTTCTGGGGTTATGCCCACAAAGCAATACTTTCTGAACCTATGGATGGATTGTGAGATTTTTAAAGATATTTTAATTGTACATAACATTTGCCTTATATACTGAATCTAGTCTTGTGTTAGATATTATTCCACCCTACCTAAGCTGGAATGTGGTGCAAGCTGCCCAGTTTAATTTTGTCCACACAAAGGATGTGTGGAATGTTCTTAACTCTGGTCCACTTGGGTCCTGGCAGGTCACTCTCATATCTGTTTCCTCATTATCCAGCACTTGGGCATCTTCTGGGATCTGTGTGACTGAGGTGAGGTTTTCTTCCTCCAACCCTCAATTTCCTTGTCACATTAGATTTCATGAGCTTTCTCTTGGTCCTTTACACATTCAGAACATCTATGTTGGTGGTTACTGTTTCATACACTAAACTATTTTATCAGAGTTCTGTCTTCTTCCTCAACAACAGTATTTGTATTGAAATGACCACTTAGTCCAAGACAGTACTGTTAGTGGATCTTTTTGATTAGTTAGTTTGTTGTATTTTTATTTTTATTTTTTGAAAACTGACATCAAACAGCTCTAGTTATTTCTAGTTTTAGCAGCAAAACAAATAATTTTTGGGGGGGAAAAATACATAGCCATTTAAATATGTGATATGAGGTGAGCACACCATGATCTTCTTGTGAACATAGCAAGTTGCTGAGACACAATTTTCCCAGGTGGATAAAGCTGGGCACTGCCCCTCTCCTCTGCATCTATTTGTAGCAACAGATTTCTATTAAGGGCCAAATAGCCATCTAGAAGGAAAGAAATGAAAGCTTTGAGGTCCTGGGTTATTAGAGGATATCTGATATCATGGCATTGTTCTGGATGAGGCCAACAGATGAGACGAGGGGCTCCCAGGCGAGTTGGATTTAGGCTTAACGCCAGGGTCTTATTGTTGGTAGGGTGAGCTCTTTCTGGCAAAGCGGGTTCTGTAACCTCCCCCATCCCCCGAACCAGTGTCCAGGCACCATGATACGCCCTGGAGAAAATGTCTGTGTCTGAGTAAAAGTGATAGAATTATATCTTGGAATTTGGGCTGAGTGTGGTGTGAAGCACCCATAGATGAGAATAAACCTGAGAGAAAAAGCAGTTTCTTCCTCACCCTGGATTCAGAAGTAAGGCCAAGTGCTCTTCAGTGCCTTGGGGCTTGCAGCCTTGCCCTAGAATATTCGCCTGCTGACCACACCAGGCAGTGGCAAAGGCAGTAGAGAAAGCACTCCCTCAGGGGAAGTGGCCAAACTTCTCAGTTTCCTCCTCTGCAAAGGGTTATTAATCACTACGGGTCCCCTTCCACTTAGAATGCATTTGAAGCACCTGCAGAGGGAGAGCCTTCTCGTGATCAGTGGAACAAAGGCTGAGTCAATAGGATTTGGACACCAGAAGAAAGGAGACATTATTTTGTACCACATGCTGGTGAAGTGGGTCTTATCTTCATTGGAATTTTTTTGTAAAATTTGGAGACTGCCTATCAAGAAAGCTTCCTTGTGAACCCAAAGGTAGTGATATTTTCCTTAACAATGAGGGGGTAGAACTTATGGGAAGCAGAATGCAATTAAAACTCATATCCGATATTCTACTGCTCAACTGATGTCTTATTAAAAATGTGTGCTTGTGGCCAAGGAAGTAGGAGGTGCGCTCTCAGCTGTCAGGCAGAGAAGAGAGAGCCGTGCCCTGGATCCATGTTTAAAGGCCTGCACACTCAGATCCCCAGTCCATGAGGAGGGAGCCGTTTACATCCTCTTCCCACATGACAATCAAAATCACACCACAGACTTCATTTTTCTCACTTCTCCTACACAAGGGCTCATGGTTGGGCATAAGATAATGAGGACAGGCTCTGTCACCCACAGTGTGGCAAGATAAGATGTAGCATAGTCAGAAGAAATTATTTTAGGGCCCCCTCCCCCAGAATTTTCACTGGTGACTCAATTCATCCTCTATGTGGCTAAATGGGTGATATCAGATATAGGATCCTCAGATGCCCTGAGTTTTAATTCTGGCTCTACCACTGACTTCATTTCTGTAATAGGTATACTATCAAATGTCTCCATGCCTCTGTCTCCTTGAAGGGAAAACTCACTTCACCAAATTATAAGGAACGCCAAATTATTGTGAAGTCCTCTGTCAAGTCTAGTTGAGATTTGTATCGTTCTTCAACCTGTCCAGCATCAGCCCCTCTGGTGTTTTATGAACTGTGGCTTTCCATAAGTTAAGAATTACCAAGACATAATTGCAGGAATGTTTTAAAATATTACTCATTTTTAGTAGCATTTCAGTAGCATTTATAATTATGGCTGCTAGATCTTTCTTGGCATTCATTGTATTAAACCTCGATGGCTCTACCAAGTAATGGATTTTGAAGTTGGCCAGTAAAACTCATCCAATATCTCATAAGTTCTCACTGTATTTAATTCTGTCCTCAGGAAGACAGAATGATTAATCTTGAAGACATCAATTGTATGTTTCACATAGGAACTGAAAAATGCTTAGTGACAATGAAGATAATAGAAAATCTAAGTCACAAAAGAATGAACAGTGGGCTAATGACATTAAACTACAGAAGAAGAAGAAGGAGAGAACAAGAAGAGGAGGAGGAGAAAAAGGAAGGGAAAGAGGAGGAGGGGGAGGAGGGAAGAGGGAGGGAGAGGAAGAACTAAGGAACACACAGGAACTAAGCAGTTACTCTGTGGACCAACAGTAAACTCAAAGGTCGAATACAGAATATTTTCCTTCTCCTTGTGCCTCTGTTTGCTTATCTGGTAAACAGGGATAACAGCTCAAATTACCTGCGCTTAGCAGAGATTTATATCTTTGCAGAATTTATAACTATTGTTAGTATTCACTCACTAACTACAATACTGTAAGTGCTCATTAGGTGTGTGTATATATATACATAGCTTTCCAGAAAAATAAAAAGCCTTCATTTCTTCCTAAATGATTCAACCTATAGAATACATCTGTTTATGGGTTACATTTTGTTTGTTTGTCTACAGTGAAGTTAGAAATGTTTATGAATTGAAGTAATGTCAGAATTTTTAAAAACAGAAACCTCTTTATTGTAGTATTTACATATAGGATTATTAACTCCAATAAATTCATGAAGAATTGGTAGATAAAGATTTATGAGTTAAATATTAAAATTCCATGCAGTCACTAAATATTCCCAAAGAAATGGAAATATCTGGGAAGTATATAACCATGTTTTTTGGCCTTTATTTGAATATAAAAGAGGTGGTTTAAATGACCATTAAATTACATTCCCAGAGAGTTTGTGTACAAGTCAAACGATAACAGATTATACATTGACTGGTGCAAATTGCTTCCCAAAGTGAATATTAATATAGGGTCACAATTCTTGAACCATAACCCATGTGGGCCACACTTTGGGATTTGTTGTACTTTTTTGAATGGTAATGTGAGCACAAACTCTGTATTGTGTAACACCCCCATCAGGAGTTGGGGGAAGCATTCAAACACATTAAATTTTCTTCAGTAAAACGTGAAAATATTCACACTAAGTGAGATAAACACTATTAAATTATTTCACATAATTTGATTACTTAAATCAAATAATTTTTTAAAAAGTTTGCAGACCTGTATTTTCTTTCTCAGATTTGTGGATGATTGTGCACCTGTATTCTTTAAAGTGTTTGGGATGCTCTGCAGTCACCTGTGGGGAAGTCTTTGAAAATGTAATGGACACCTGTGGGAGGATATAATATCAAATATAAATAATAGCTGTGGGCTCACATTTTCAGGAACTCACCAAATACGTAAGTCAATGATATTTTTGTCTTGGTTCCCAGGATTTAAAGTAATTAAATTTCCAATACTCCCTAGTGTAGTGGGTAAGGAGAAAAGAAAGTTGAGGATGGCACTTCAGACACATGGACAAGGAATCCACAACAGAGAGTGAAAAGAACCTGCCAGAAAGATGGGGGAATAAATCACCTGAGTATGCATCAGTCTGAGCAAATAATCTTTTTTTTTTTTTTTTTTTTTTTTTTTTTTTTTTTTTTTTTTTTTTGGTAATATAAGAAATTCTGTAATGGCCAGGTTTACAAAGATAATGACACATGCTGAGAACTCAAGCATCCATCCAAACTGATGATGTTTGGTAGTCCAGTCTGCAGCAGGGCCAGCTGCAGAGCTCATGCCTCAACCCTTGGAAAGGACTCTGTGCTGAGAAGGACCCACTTTTGGTTTAATGCTCTGTAGTCACTGACTTTATGTTCATAATCATAGCTAAAGAAGGGCTGTCACATTTGCATTTTGCACTGGACCCTGCAAATTATGTAGTGGGTTTTGTCCACAGGCAAGTCTTTGTGTGGAATAGAATGGAGAACCATCTCCACTTTCTCTTTTTGCTAGAAGTGAGAAGACAACCTGCTGCCTAAGCACGGGAGGAGCTCACTGACCACATGGCCAGGGAGGCCTTCACTGTGGCTCCTCTCAGGTCTGCTTCAGGCATATGAACATTTGCAGAGAGAGGAATGATGTGAAACCAGCTCAGTTGTCTCATAGAACTGATATTTACAGGTTTTTTTTGATAAACATAGAAGTTGACCCTCCCTAGTCTTAAAACTTGAAACTTAAATTTGTCTCATCTGAGTTGCTTCCTCAGGAAACTGACCCTAAGGTAAGGGTACTGAAACTCACCAGATCACTGCATCTAGGCCTCTTATTTTTTATGATTGTTCCCTTGCCCTTCTCTAACTCCTGTTTTCCTGCCTTGCCCATCATATAAAGCCCACCAATTTTTGTCAGTCAAGGAGATGAATTTGACACCTTTCTGCTGCAGCACCCAATTAAAGCCTTCTTCCCTGGCAATACTTGTTGTCTCAGTGATTGGCTTTTTGTGTGTGGACATCAGGACCTAGACTGAACCCCTGGTTTTTCAGTAACAGATGCACGATGCACTTTCTCTCCTTAAGAGGAGGAAGAATTTCCTTCACATAACCTCCCTCTAAACAACAGCATTGGGCAGAATGTACAGTGCCCTTTGACAGGAGGAGTGATGAGGATCTTTGCCACAGCCGTAACCTTCTGCTTATGTAGCATAAGGTGGGAAGTCTGAAGGCATCATCTCCTCAAAGTTAACCCAAGCAGAAAGTAATAAGTCTTCACATTTGTTTTGCATTTTGCAATGTACAAAGGAGGTTTACAACCATTATTACATTTTATTGATTCACTCATGAAACACACACATGCAAACATACATACACCCCACCTACACACACCCACACATACATACGCATCCCCCACATATGCACACAATTTTATTCTGCAGCAAGCACAAGCCACAGAACTGGATCCTCTCCCATTGTAATAAGGGAATCTTTCATCACCTCTTTCTTACTTGTCACTGTCTGTTTTCCTCTTTTCTCTCATGGGTGATTCATGGACACTATTGTCCCTCAGGGTCTCCACTCCCTTCCCTTCAGTTCTTACCCCAGGCCAACTCTGTCACTGCCATCCCACTGACAAAGCACTCACTATGTTCTCCAGCACTCATTAGTGCTCTAAGGAAAACTTGGCCTCTCACTCCTCAAGGCCAAAGTTCTGCCACAGAGATCCCTGATTTCCAGAGCACATCTTCCCTAAAACCTAAGTTGAGTGTGACACTGACTACTAGCCCTTCATTCAGGGCAGGCTCTCCCTCTTTGGTTTATAGAACATAGTTCCTTTCCTGGCTTCCTCTTATGCCCCTGGCACTGCCCTTCAGTCTCCTTTGGAGATTCTTCTTTCTCCCACAGTGATTGGGGCTCCCCTAGGATTTCCTCTTTGACCGATTTTCACTCTTTGCATTCTTTCTAGGAAACCAGTTCAATACTTCCCTGTGATTTCAAAGGTCATTTATCCAAATATAGATCTGAAGATCTGTATTTGTTCTGACTAGCCATGTGATGTGGGACAATAGATGTAATCTGTTAAGCCTCAGTTTTCACATCCATCAAATGGGCAAAATAATCATCCCTACCTGATACAGTTATCACAAAGCTTCCCTTATTTATTCACCAAAAGTTTTGAATACTTCATATATGCCATTCAGGGATAACAAGACACATTAAAAATCCTCATCATTGTAGCACTTCTATTAATAGTGTGGGGCAGACACTGAACTAATGAGCCAGTGAATTATTTAATACATAACAGTGATAGGAGCTATGAAGAATAAAGCAGGGCAAGAATGAATGACCTGATAAATGCAAAGCAATTAGCACAGAAGCTGACATAAATTAAATGCTCAGTAAATCCTATCATACTCCTCCCCATCACCTGCTGTGAGGGTCTTTAGTCTGTTTCTAGCCTCGATGTCTCTCTTGATGTCCATAGAAACTCAAGTTTAGTACATCTAAAACTATTTTTTTATTCCCCACTTTGATCAATAGCACCAAAGTCTCAGTTGACTATGAGTTTTACCACCCTAATATCCATTTTAGATCTGCTCCTCCCCTCCAACCCTGTTACCCTGACCTGATTCAGGTCTTCAACTTTTTTGACCTGATCTACTGTGAGAATTATCTGTGTTCCCCTTCTTTAGAATGTTCTCCACTCAATCCTCCACCCAACTGCTGGGATGGCATATTGGTCCCCTGCTTAAAAGTATGCAATGACTTGCTATCATCCTCCATGGGTGTAGCTCAAGTTTTTTAGCCCAACCCCACTACTCCCCACCCCTCCCATTTTGGCCCTCTAGACTAGGACACTGAAGCGTATGAATCTCTTCCTGCTCATTCAGCTGTTTTGTCTCTTCACCTGTGTCCCTCTGCAACACATTGCCTTTCACCCTTTTCTCTCTCTGCAATGCTTTCCACACACCTTTTGACCTGGCTAACTATTGTTCACCACCCAAGACTCAGGGCCAACATCACCTCCTTTAAGCATTTCCCTGGTTTCCCCCTTACCCCTACCTTATTCCAACTGTTACTGAGTTGTGTATCTCCCATAAGTGTCCCACATACCCTGCTCAAATCTCTGTCTCTTTCACTAAAATCACCAAGTTTCTTTGGATTTTACTTTTGTGTCTGTTTTTACCAGATTCTTATGGAAAGAAAGGATGAGTTTTACTTGTTTTCTTTGGGTTCTTTCAGGAGGACTCCCACCCTCATTTTTCCCACAGGCTGTGTGCTCGTGTGTCCTCCACAGCCCATAATTGTCTATCGTGAATTTGCCAAAGTCTGGATTTGTCAGTGTTAAAAAATACCATGTGGGAAATACCAAACGGTCAGTCTAAGTTGGAATGTATGGAAAACTTGCCTCTAACCCTTCAAGGCCATAGTTCAGCCACGGAGATACGCAATTTACATGATTAAACAGACCACTTAGCATCTCATGTTACAGCATCTGCATTTGTATTTATAATGCCTTTACATTTTTATCCAAGAATCATGGAGTAATTTTTGCATTACTTTTATGTAACTAGAGGGCCCAGTGTGAATTTTTAAAATCAAGAGAAATCTCCAATACAGGAAAACTACCAGAATCCAGAATGTTAATACCTTCACTAAATCATTAAAATCCCTTTCCACTGGGCCCCTACAGCAGCCTAAGCAACTAGAACAAGGCTTAGCATCTAGAATAAAAAATGAATTATCTCTTCCCTTTTCCTTTCCAGCAATGTCTTCTCTCTTAAGTTCAGTCCTCACTCTAATGACCATTAGGAAACTCACATTCTATTAGGTTGAAAACTGAACCAAGTTCCCACCTCACCACCACCCATTCTTTTCTTTCTTCTGAATTCACATCTTGGTTAATGCACCAGAATTTACACAGGGGCCCCAAGTCAAAATCTTGTTAAAGAACTTTAACTCTTTTCTGTCCCTCCCTCCACAAATTTCATCAGCACCCATGCTCTGCCATTTTGCCTTCCTTAATTTTAGTGTCTGGCTGATGGATGTCAACAAGGCTTTGTTGAATGCCTGTTCTTAAAAATTTGCACTCTCAGTTTCATTGTCATGGCCTTTAATCTCTCACCTAAACTGCTGAAATAATTTTCCTATCCTGGGACTCTCATTTCGCCAATATCCTGTCAAATTGATTCCTTACTTCAAGCCCATTCAGTCTTCAAAGTCTTCAATATCTTATCATCACCTGCAGAGTAAATGGAAATCCAGTAGCATCGGAAAGAGTGTAGGGAACGTCATCCCAAAATATGGCTCCTTGTTATAAAGATTATTTTAGTTAAAGACCCTTAGAAAGCAACAGACTGTAATAGCCCAACAGGTTCTTCCTGTCCACTGCCCAGAAAAGTCAATGCACTGAGAGCAGCAGGTTTTGCAGCAAATAAGGAGTTTAATAATTGCAAGTCCAGCTAAGCAAAAGGACAGGAGACATTTCTCAAGTCTGCCTCCTAGGAAACTCAGAGGCTAGGGTTTTAAAGATTATTTGGCAGGTAGAGGGCTAGCGAATTAGTGCTGCTTATAAGACAAGATGAAATAATATAAGTATCTAAACTGTCTTTCTGCTAAGTCAGTTTGTGGATGAAAGTTCCTGGGTGGGAGTCAGTTTCTTGGTCTGACTCACAGGTCTGACTAGAATCATTTGGTTGCCATAATGCAAAAGTTTGACAAATATCTCAAAGACCAGTCTTAGGTTTTGACAATACTGGTGTTACTGGAAAGGGGTCCTGATCCAGACACCAAGAGAGGATCTTGGATCTCATGCAAGGAAGAATTCAGAGTGAGTCCATAAAGTTAATGCAAGTATATTAAGAAAGTAAAGGAATACAAGAATGGCTACTCCATTGGCAGAGCAGCCGCTTGGGTTGCTCGATCAAGAATACTTATCACTTCTCAATTATATGACAAACAAGGGTGAATTATTCATGAGTTTTCTGAGACAGAGATAGGCAATTCCTAGAACTGGGGCTTTCTCCCCATTTTAGACCATATTTGGTAACTTCCTGATGTTGCCATGGCATTTGTAGACTGTCATGGCACTGGTAGGAGTGTCTTTTAGCATGCTAATGCATTATAGTTATCGTACAATGAGCAGTGAGGATGACCAGAGGTCACTCTTGTCTTCTCCAAATTCTGGAGAGATTTGGTCGATAGAAACAAGTATACTCCAAATTTTGTTCACAGGAGTATACTTTACTCAATTGCTACAAGCTGTAAATAGCTCAAAAGAAAAGTTTCTTTGATTTTGAAAAACAAAACAAAAGATCATCAAAAAAAGTGTTTTTTCTTTTCTTTTTTTTGCCAAAAAAAAAAAAACCAGCAGAAAAAGTCAAAAGCAAAAAAGGATTTTGAGTTAAAGACCCTTAGTTTTAAGCAAAAAAGAGTCAAAAACATTACTTCACTCTTCTATTAGTTCAGTTCATGCAGTTAACTCCTGTTCTGCTTGATATTCATGAACATTCCAGCTCTCCATGAGAATCCTGAAAGTTTTTTTCTCTATTCTAATGTACAATCTACAAAGTTATTAGAAACCTGTATTCAACAGCACCTGTCAAAGCCCTATAGCTGATTATAAGTGACCTTTTGAAGAGGATTAAAACAAAACTACAATTTTCTGTGGATGACAAAAGTTTTAGGACAGCTCCTTTTTTTTTTTTTTTTTTTTTTTTTGGAGACGGAGTCTCGCTCTGCCGCCCAGGCTGGAGTGCAGTGGCCGGATCTCAGCTCACTGCAAGCTCCGCCTCCCGGGTTCACGCCATTCTCCTGCCTCAGCCTCCTGAGTAGCTGGGACTACAGGCGCCCGCCACGTCGCCCGGCTAGTTTTTTGTATTTTTAGTAGAGACGGGGTTTCACCGTGTTAGCCAGGATGGTCTCGATCTCCTGACCTCGTGATCCGCCCGTCTCGGCCTCCCAAAATGCTGGGATTACAGGCTTGAGCCACCGCGCCCGGCCGACAGCTACTGTTAAACCCATAATTGACTAGCAATTTTGATTACTTCCAGGGAATACAACAATTTTAACATAACAATTATAACTATTAATAACATACAGTAAGTCATATCATGATCATAAGAGTTTCCCATAATTTTGGAACACATACCATACCACTAACATATTTACACAAATAAAGCCCAAAGAAAGCCAAATACCATTTCATATTTGACAATGCTTCCTGTATGATTTTTATATCAAATAAGCCAATTTGGACTTCAGGGGACCTGATATCTGAAAGATTAATCAGGTCAGAAAAAGTCATAATTTATCATTTGATTTTGGAAAGTTTGTCAAATATCAAATCCCAGATAAGTCACTAATTTAGCCAAAATGATAAATCAAAAATTTTAAAAAGGCAAAATCTTTTCCTTTCCAAACAATGTGTCTCTTTTCCTTCCTTTATTTTTCCTACAGTTTATTCAAAAGGGAAGACAAAAATCTTTCATTTTAAAAAATATTATGTGAAAATCTTGTTCAAGAGAGAAAGTCAATCTTACTCTTGCATTAGTGCACTATTGATGTCAAACCTAATTCTTAATAAAACCTTATAGATAAATCTATCCAATATTAATCAGTATGACCATAAGGTAAGATTCTTATAAACCTTTTATAACCCTTTACAACTTGCTGTTGTTGTTAAAGAGTAGAGCAATGTTCTAAGAAAACTCTGTTGTGCTTTTATTCCAATGCTCAGTTTATGGAATGACTGAATAATACACATTTAACTTCAGCCAATATAGTCACACACAATTAATTTTTCATAAATCTTAAACAACTTATTCAAAGCTTTAGATTTTTCCTATCTCACTTAAAACAATCCTTTAACCCTCTAAACTTAGGCAAGAAATCCACATTCCCATGCCTTCTTTTGGTAAAATTGCATTCTACTTTCCTTACATGCCTGTGTCTAGAACTGTTTCTTCAGTAGTCTCAAATACATGTTACACTGTTAACTCTTAGCAACTTTTATTTTTGCTGAGAAACCTGGATAGTAAGCTATTTAAATTATGTAGACAGAAGTGCAGATAAGGTCTGACTCTTTCCAGCATAACTAGAAGATGTAGCTAACCCCACATGTCCTCGGGCCTTAACGAGCTGTTAAGCAGGCAAGTTGAACTGTTTTCAAAAGCTAAAGAAGGTCAAAAGCTTATGATCGTAAAGCATACAGCAAACCTAATATCTGACTTGAATAATTTAGACCGAATGTCTTAATTTTGAAGATATTTTTATTTTACCAATAATCCTTAAAACTGTCTTTAGTTCCCAAAGCTTACCAAAGGCATGTGAACTAAAAGGCATTAGTTTTATTTTTCTGACAAATACTTTATTTAAGCACTTATGATTATTATTTTTATTTTTGAGATGGAGTCTCACTCTGTTGCCCAGGCTGGAGTTTACTGGTGCAATCTTGGCTCATTGCAACCTCTGTCTCTTCAGCTCAGGTGATTCTCCTGCCTCAGACTCCTGAGTAGATGAGATTACAGGTATGGGTTAATTTTGTATTTTTAGTAGAGATGGGGATTCATCATATTGGCCAGGTTGGTCTTGAACTCCTGACCTCAGATGATCCACCTGCCTCAGCCTCCCAAAGTGTTGGGATTATAGGCATGAGCCACCACACCTTGCCTAAGCACTTATTATTTTTAAGCCAATTAATTGGAGATTTTTCATATATGAACATCACATACACAACACACATAAATACAAAGACAGACAGAAGAAGATTCAATAGTTCTAAGATTTTTCATTTGCCAGTTTCTTATTTGGATTATTGGCTTCAGGATGGAGCTTTTGAAGGAACAAGGCTAGGAAAACATGCAGTTTCTACAGCCCAATAAGCAGGCGCAACTGGAAGACAAAACAGATTCCAAAAATTAATGGTCCAATTTTTATATCAGATCCTAGATCCCCAAAAGAGAAATGCTGCAGAACAAAACAGTGCCATGATTTTACCATACATTTCACTGCAAAATAACCTAAAGCTTATTCTGTGATTAGCTGATCCCCCATGAGAGTCTTATCTCTCAGTGAGAGGGTGGGAATATCTCCATACCTTCCAAGTGGCCAAGAGCATGTTTCTCTGATCCAAACTTGCAAAAAGCCATGTATTTCCCCATAATTGTCATTAGTTATCCCCCAAAGTATATTTCCTACATAGTTATTACACACCAAAGCTCTTTCATAATGCGAATTTCCGATATCCCCAAAAGTCAAAAACATCAGACAATGCATGCAAAACAGAACAGAGCCTTAGATTTTGAGAGAGATGTATCCACTTTCAATTCTTGAGGTTTCATGAGGAAAACAGATGTTTTTCCCAAAACAGGGTCTACGCCACCTCCTCTGTTGTTTCCAAGGAGTTACAGGCTGTTAGAGCTTGAATAGCTGCTTTCAATTAAGCTGACTTTTAACCATAGTGCTCTTAAAAAAAAAAAAAGTTCTTTTAAATTTCTTATTACCCAACTTTAGCCAGGCCAAAAGGCCAATATTTCTGGCTTTTAAATTTTACCAGAAGTAACCACTCAGGTGCTCAGAGAAAGAAAAATTCAAGATGGTTTATGGATGAGAAGAGAATTAACAGGTGGTGAAGGTCACATATATAGCAACCAGAAAGGTCTCATTCCCTAAGTCAGGAACTGAACCCTGGACCCAGGCCACCCTAGTGAAAAGACCAAGCCTTAGCTACTGAACTACAGCCATCAGAGAGTTTCCACTGCCCGTCCCAGAAGGAGTCTAGAGCAGTCAATTTTGAGCTTGCAAAGGCTTTTAGTTGCTCAAGATAATTTTTAGGGCTATCACATGAGCCCCCAAATTTCTGTCCTCCAGGTGGCAGAGACCAAGAGAAGGTACTGCCACATGGTTAAAAGGTCAAACTTTCAAGGACATTCTTCAACGTGTGGTCTCTGGGCAAGATGGTCACCCTGAGTAGCAGAAAAGATAACAAAGGCAAAGAAGAGAAAGGGAAAAAAGCATTCTCAGAGAGGCCAGAGAAAGACCCACCCATTGCAGCGACACTGTAAGGTTCAGGTGGCCGCTCATAGGGGATCTTTTCCAGCAGTCTCATCAGTTCTCAGGTTTTCCCTTTTGGGAAGGCAAAAGCTCCCCATGCCCTACGTTCCTGTACATGCCTAATCCTATCACTCATAGTCATCAGCAAGGTGTACAAGACAGATTAATCCAAAGAGAATACTAGTTAACATGCCATAGTGCCAAATACTTTCTTAACTGAGAGGGATTTTACTGAGAGGGGACTCTAATCCCCGAAATTTTAGAAGGGATTCTACTCTTCCTAAGTTGGGCCGCAAACCCAAGTTTGGTCAAGTGTCCTTGCATTTTATTAAAAGGGGCCTTTAGGAGAGACTCTAACTTTCGTAAGTTGGACCTCTAACCCAATCCCGTCCTCTACCCGGGTAAATGCACCCCACTTATCCAAAGTTGGCCAATATGGGCATTCAGACAATTTTCCTTTGGGTCAGGGGTCTCTTCAGTACCATCCCTTTGAGGTCACCAGAAAGATGTTACTGGAAAGGGGTTCCAATCCAGACCCCAAGTGAGAGTTCTTTGATCTCACACAAGAAAGAATTCTGGGTGAGTTCATAAAGTGAAAGCAAGTTTATTAAGAATGGCTACTCCATAGGTAGAGCAGCAGCTTGGGCTGCTTGACCAAAGATACTTATTTTTACTTATAGATTATATGCCAAACAAGGGGGGGATTATTCATGAGTTTCCCCAGAAAAGGATGGGCAAGTCCTAGAACTGAGAGCTCCATTTTAGACCATAAAGGGTAACTGTTTGATGTTGCCATGGAATCTGTAAACTGTCATGGTGCTGGTGAGAATGTCTTTTAGCATGCTAATACATTATAAATAGCATGCAATGACCAGTGAGGATGACCAGAGGTCACTCTCATTGCCATCTTGGTTTTGGTGGGTTTTGGCCAGCTTCTTTACCACAACCTGTTTTATCAGCAAGATGTTTATGACCTATATATTGTACTGACCTCCTATCTCATCCTGTGACTTAGAATACCTCACCTCCTGGGAATGCAGCCCAGTAGGTCTCAGCCTTGTTTTACCCAGCCCCTGTTCAAGGTGGAGTTGCTCTGGTTCAAACATCTTTGACAGTGATGTCCTCTGGAGAAGCAATTGGGGAAGTTACAGATCTTGTGATCTCCAACTGCATGGCTATTAAACAGTTAGAGATTCTAGGAACAATGACTGGTTATCTTTAAACTACACCTACATCTTGGCAGAATTCAGGCCACTCCCAAATCCTAAACTTGTGTACTTTCATTAGTCTTACAAGGACAGTTTTGGTCCCCAAGTAAGGGGAGGGTTTGTTTTGGAAAGGGACTGTTATCATCTATGTTTTAAAGTTAACAAAGGTAATGAGCTTGTGAGGTTGGAAACAAGATGGAGTTAGCTATGTCATATTTCATCTGAGGTTATATATATATATATATATATATAATATATATATATATATATATATATTTTTTTTTTTTTTTTTTTTTTTTTTTTAACAAAGATGGTTTCAAGAATTTTTCCCTACCTACATGAAGACCCAAGCTGCCCTTCAAGGAAAATAGTGATTTTTCTTTCTCCTCTCTGTTATCTCATTTGGCCAAGAATGTCACCACCCTTGAACAGTCCCTTTCACAGGATAATGTCTAGCTGTCAGGCTCATTTGGTTTCCAAAGCGAACTACTTACAAGTTGATATTCATTCTCTGATCCATTTATTCTCCCTAGTAATCATTTATTGCCCCTCAATAGAATTACCTGTATTTCCCAACCTCCTAAATTAGCCTCAGTGGAATATTGGGTAATCATTCTGTGATTTTCCCCTCCGCAGACTAATACATTCATATGCCTTTCCCCTTATTAATCTGCCTTTTATCAGATGATTTTTAAGCAAACTTTCAACAGGCAAAAGGGAAGCTCAAACACATCATCTGTTCAGTTTTGTTCTCTGACGCCTGAGTACCTTTCCATCCTCGTCTCCTCTTATGCCCCCATACAGAGTCTCTACTACAGCCAACTACGGCTTTCTCAGAACTCTAGGGTTCTCCAGGTATCCTTACCTTCCCACTTGCTGCTTTTTCTTCCTTGTATGCCCCACCCCTAGCTGTGTGCCCTGCCTGGAGAACTCCTATTCTTTTCTCAAAACTTTGTTCAAACATTTTGTGGGATTATTATGACATTCTTTTCCCTTCTGTGTACTCTTTCATCTCCAGTCTCTCAACAGAAGGCATTTATGGTGTTGTCAGAGGATTTTTCTCTAACTCTGTTAGTAATATTCTTACAGGAAAGGGGTTCTGATCCAGACCCCAAGAGAGGGTTCTTGGGTCTCACACAAGAAAGAATTCAGGGCGAGTCTGCAGTGCAAAGTAAAAGCAAGTTTATTAAGAAAGTAAAGTGGTGAAAGGACAGCTACTCCATAGACAGAGTAGGATGTTCCCTAAAGTAAGAGGAGGAAGGCATCCACCCTAAATACAATGCTTGTATATATGGGGAGATGTGCTCTGCCTCAAGGGTTTGTGATAAAGGATTACTTGTCTTAATTATTATATTTTGCAAGAATTGATATTATTATCTTTAAAGCAAAATTAGGGATGCCTTTGTTGTCCAGATATCAGAATATCTGGACACTCTCAAGTCTGGGTCTGTTTAGTAAACATTATTAATTTGTTCCCTTAACTGTAAACATCTAGAGACCAGGAATGCCTAACTTTCAGAGAATGCAGCCCAGCAAGTCTCAACCTCATTTCTCTAGCCCTCACTCAAAATGAAGTCACTGTGTTTCAGCAACGTCTGGCAATCTCACTATCTTACATTTGCTTATGTATTTGCTGCAGCTACTAGACTAGGAGCTCCTAGCAGCCAGAGCTAGTAAATTCCCCATTTTCTATTCTAAGTATTGATGCCAGTACCTGACACATAGTCAGCACTTGATAAGTATTGTCCAATAAATAACCAAATGGTAAGAGCAAAGCAAAGCATCCAGTCATCTAATATCCCAGAAACATTTTTTTTTCTTTTTTGAAAGATGTAGTTTAGAAGATAGTGAGAAGTTATAGTTGCTTATTGCTGAAATGATCAGGAGTTTATAAAGATGCCCATAGAATTTATGCCTTATACAATGCAAGGCAGTGACATTGATTACCAGGTAATAACCTCAAAAAGAGAGATTCTCAAGAGCTCTTTTGAGAGCTGATAAAACTGCCAAAGTTAAGAAAAGATTAACTACAGAGAACATAAAGAAGGTCTCTAGGGGGCTAAGGACAGAGAAGTTATTTGGCGTAAACTATGAAGGGCTCCTTTCATTGGAGGGCACTGGTGAGAAAATGAAACACTGGCAATGAGAATAAGGGCAATAAAGACGCAGTAGGGGGAAAAACGCACCAGGGAAAGAAAACAAGTTAGTTGTGACGCTAGAAGAGATATAAATAATCATGTGAATGGGCAATTATCATCCTAAGATTTGCTTCTTCAAAAATATTTTTAAAACAATGAGACAGGCAGCAATGAGATTTTTAAATGGAATCAGGAATTTCCAGTCACATATTTAATTCTTTGATCAAGATAAAGGAAATTAGCTGAGATGTGAACATTACATTTGTCTAAACACTTTATTCTCATGGGGAAAGCCAGGCTGAATTCAGAAGAAAGGACACACAAGACTTGTTAAAGGAAAGGGGTCCCAATCCAGACCCCAACAGAGGGTTCTTGGATCTTGCACAAAAAGGAATTCAGGGTGAGTCCACAGTGCAAAGTGAAAGCAAGTTTATTAAGAAAGTAAAGGAATGAGCCACCACGCCCGGGCGATAGAGCGAGACTCCGTCTCAAAAAAAAAAAAAAAAAAAAAAAAAAAAAAAAGAAAGTAAAGGAATGAAAGAATGGCTACTCCATAGGCAGAGCAGCCCCAAGGGCCGATGGTTGCCCATTTTTATGGTTATTTCTTGATGATATGCTAAACAAGGGGTGGATTATTCAGGCCTCCCCTTTTTAGATAATATAGGGTAAATTCCTGACATTGCCATGGTATTTGTAAACTATCATGGAGCTAGTGGGAGTGTAGCAGTGTGGATGACCAGTGGTCACTCTCATCACCATTTTGGTTTTCGTGGGTTTTGACTGGCTCCTTTGCTGCAAACTGTTTTATCAGCAAGGTCTTTATAACCTGTATTTTGTGCTGATCTCCTATCTCTTCCTGTGACTTAGAATGCCTTAACCGTCTGGGAATGCAGCCTTGTAGATTTCATCCTCATTTTACCCAGCTCCTGTTTAAGATGGATTTGTTCTGGTTCACATGCTCTCACATTGACTCCCTCCGTTTTATAAGAGAACCCTTAATCCTAAGGGTTGCAGAGAGGCAAAGATCCATCTTCTGTAACTTCTTCAGGCTGAATAGAGGCAATGATATTCCTGCCTAACTATGAGTGTCTCTTGCATTCAGGGAAGAGATGAGTTCAATGAGAAAGCATCAGTATGGTAAGGTCCATTCATAACTCTTGAGTTTTGACAACAGGTGATATCTGGAAGATTAATAAGTGTTTAATTTAAGAAAACATTCAGTAAGCTTGTCCTGTCTTCCTACAAACAGAACTGGTTGGTTGACAGGAATAAGCAGCATTAGCCTCAATTGCAGAAACAAACTTAAAAACAACTAATGAGACTAGAATTTAACAACAAGTGTAGCATAGTTCTTGAAACACAATATTTTTCTCTCCAGTTTCCCGTTTTTACTAAAGACAAATCATGGTAAGATTGATTTGCTTTATTATATTTGGCCTGGTTATTTGTATAAAGTGTAGCAAGAATAATTATTTTCACATAGGATATTTTTAAATGGGCTTTGATGGACCTCTGTTTTATAGAAGGAATCTTACATAAGACTTTTTAAAACCAAAATCAGCCATGGATTTTTGCCCTCATATAACCATGAGTTCTGTAAATTCCTTTCCCCTTGTGGTCTCAAGATAACCTGGGGCTCCTGGACCTGTCAGAAAGTCACATTCTTTACTTACCACAGCTCAGAAACCCTGTACAGGGACTGTTGCAGACAAGGTCTGAGGCCAATTCTCCCAGGGGCTTTTATTGGCTTTAAAAGTCAAGTTGGATTCCTTAAAGGAAAACACACCATTTCAGTTAAAGCCTTGGTAAAATAACCAATTTCTCCAATTGTGTCCTGTTACAAAAGAAAACAGATTCTTATTGCACTTTTGCAAATAACCATATTGCCACAAATTAAGAATACTCAAAAATAGCTTCTAAATTTTGTAGGAATCAGGTAGAGATGAACAAATATGCTCCAAATTTTGTTCACAGGAGTATACTTTCCTCAATTGCTAAAAGCTGTAAATAGCTCAAAAGAAAAGTTTCCTTGACTCTGAGAAACAAAACAAAGGATCAGCAGCATTTTAAGCAAAGTTAAAAAGATTACTTCAGTTTTTGATTGGCTCAGTTAATTCAGTTAACTCCTGTTTGGTATTCATGAACATTCTATTTGGTATTCATGAACATTCCAGCTCTTCATGAGAGTTCTGAAAGTTGTTTCCCCTATTCCAACGTTACAATTTCCAAAGTTATTAGAAACCTGCATTTAAAAACACCTGCTAGAGTTCTATAGTTGATTATAAACCACCTTCTAAAGAGAATTAAAACAAGGCAACAATTGTCTGTGGATGATAAAAAGTTTTAGGATAGTCACTGTTAAAGTCACAATTGGTAAGGAAATTTGGTTACTTCTGTGGTGCACAAAATTTTACATAACAATTGTAATTATTCATAACATACACTAAGTCATTAGAATCATAGGAGTTTCCTACAAGTTTAAAATATATACCAATAACACATTTATGCAAATATAGCCCATAGAAAGCAAAACACCATTTTACATTTGATAATGCTTCCTGTGTGACCTTTATACCAAATAAGCCTAATTTCACTTTTACATTAATATACTATTAATGTTAAACACAATTTTTAATAAAATCTTATGGACATGTTTACCCAATTTTAATGTTTAACCATAAGGTAAGATTCTTATAAAACTTTTATAACCATTTACATTTTTGTGTATGTGAAAGAGCAGATCAGTGCTCTAAGAAACATCTATTGTGCTTTTTTTTTTTTTTTTTTTTTTGATATGGCGTCTCACTCTGTCGCCCAGGCTGAAGTACAGTGGTGCAATCTCAGCTTACTGCAACCTCTGCCTCCCAGGTTCAAGCGATTCTCCTGTCTCAGCTTCCTGAGTAGCTGGGACTACAGGCTCACACCACCACACCCTGTTAATTTTTGTATTTTTTAGTAGAGATAGGATTTCACCATATTGGTCAGGCTGGCCTTGAACTCCTGACCTTAAATGATCCACCCACCTCAGCCTCCCAAAGTGCTGGGATTACAGGCATGAGCCACTGCTCCTGGCCCTATTGTGCTTTTATTCTAATGTTTAATTCACAGAAAAAAATGAATAATAACTCTTAAACTTTAGCCAATATGTTCACACACAGAATCTCTTACAATTAATTTTTATAAACCTTCCACAACTTGTTTAAACCTTTAGATATTTTTTCTTACTTAAAACAATCCTTTAACACTTTAGGCAGAAAAAAGTCCACATTTCCATGACTTCTGATAATCTTTCACCAAAAACACATTTTACTTTCTTTACACACCTTCCATGTAAAATTGTGTTTTTAGTAGTATCACTTACATATTATAATGATAACCCTTGGCAACTTTTATTTTTGATAAAAGCCTTGGTAAGTTTGAGATTTTAATTGTGTACTAGGTGTGGAGCCTAGCCTAGTACACACCAGGCAGAAGTGCAGATAAGAGCTGAGTCTCCAGCATAGCTAGGAAACTCCACATGTTCCTAGGCCTTACCTAGCTGTAAAGCAGTCAAGTTGTTCAGTAAGAATCATAGTGGCTTTTTATGAAGCATTTAGGAGGCCTAACAATCTTTGAATTGTATAACATTTCTTGCATAAATTCCCTTTCACAAATCCTTTCATGACTTACACAGACCATCTGAGACATTCTTGGACTTTCTGACTTGCTTTAAGCATCTCTCATTTTAAATAACCAGTCATTTTACTTCAGGACAAGAATTTACCATACAAGATCCTTTCTTATATGAAATCTCTTTCTTTATAATCTTCTTGGATAGCTAGGGGCATGGCTAACTCCACATGTCCCCAGGCCTTATCTAGAATCTAATGGCCTTAAAGTAGATAAACTTTTTTAAAAGTTAAAGAGGCAGTTTATGACCTTAAAGCATTTAGCAGACTTAATATCTGATCCACATAATTTAGTCTAAATGCTTTTATCAATACTTTTTGAAGTTGTTTTTATTTCTCCAAGATTACTAAAGTTACATGAACTAAAAGGCATTACAGTTTTTATTTTGCTTTCAAGATATTTAAGTGTGTATTTTTGTTTAAGCCAATTAATTAGAGCTCTTTTATAGAAACATTACACACACCACATATATAGCTACACAGAAAGACAAAAGAAGATTACTACAGTAATTGCAAGATTTTTTATTTTTTAGTTTTTAAGTTTCTTAATTAGATTACTGGCTTTAGGGTAGAGCCCTTGGAAAAACAGGGCCAGGAAAGGAGTCTCTGGTGCCTCCTGTTTTTCCCAAGGAGCCCAGGCTCTAAGAGCTTGAATATCTGCTTTTAATTAAACTGATTTTAACCACAGCACTCTTGCATAAAGTTCTTTTAGAATTTCTTGTGCCAAACAGCCAGTATTTCTGGCTTTTGAACTTTACCAAAGGTAACCTCCCAGGTGCTTAGAGAAAGGAAAATTTAAGATAGTCCAAAGAGGAGAAGAGAGTAGACAAGGTCATGTATATATTAAACCAGAAATAAGTTTAACTTAATTCCTGGGTGGGGAATTGAATGCAGACCACCACTGTGAAAGTACAAAACTTTAGCTACTGAACTACAGTACAGGGTAGTCTCCATTTTCCTTCCTAGAAGGAGTCTAGAGTAGTTATTTTTGAGCTTGCAAAGGCTTTTAACTATTTAATATGATTTTTAGATTTGACTATGACTTGAATCCTAAAATTCCTGTTCCCTGGAAGGCAGGGTTAAAAGGTCAAGCTCCTAAGGACATAAAACAAGGTGGAGACTTCATCCAGTTTTTTTGTTTGTTTCAGGGACCTGCAGCCAAGTTTGTTACTGACCAGCTTGCTAGGTCATCTTGAAAAGTGGGTTTACAGGTGTTCTAAGCCTGTGTTTTATCCTAAAGTACCCCTTGACACAGAAAAACAAATTCATAGCACAAAACACACCAGCTTAAGACTAGCCTTAGAATTCTTTTTCTCATTAATCCAAACTTTTACAGAGGCGATAAACACTGATTTTTATTTATTTATTTATTTTTTTGTTCACCATTTATTCAACCACACAGAGAAACCAGAAACTTGACTGGTAAGAAATTTTACCCTTTTGCTGGCATGCCTGTGTGGCCCTAGTGATCCAGCTTGCGAAACCATCACCCTGGGGGCCAAGCCACATCATAAAGGAAATTTTTTTTTTTTTTTCATTATGGTCAGAGCAAAATATGTGTGATAAAACATAGACATTATCCACTCTGCTTAGCACCCAATAAACTGGCAAGCCTTAAATTTGCCCCCAGATGGGCCCTGTTATCTTTAATCCAACCTTTGACTTGTAGTTTCAATACATGGCCTCTGAGCAAGATGGTTGCCCTGGGTAACAGAAAATACAGGAAAGGAAAAATAGAGAAGGAAAGTACTTCCTGTGGCAGGGTGGGGAAGGTGAAGAGCTTAGGGAGGTCAGAGAAAAGACACATTCATTGAAGCTGACAATGAAAAGTTCAGGCACCTGCTTGTCAGTAACAAAGGGATCTTTTCCTGCAGTCCCATCAGCTCTCAAGTTTCCCCTTTTAGAGAGGAAAAAGCTCCCCATGTCCCACAATCCTGTACATGCCTAACCGTGTCACCCACAGCCATCAGCAAAGAGTGTAAGGAAGATTAATCCAAAGAGAATAGCAGTTAATCCCCCATAGTGCCAAACCTGTTCTTAGCCAAGGAGGATTTTACCCGAGAGGGCCTCTAACCTCCTAAATCTTAGAAGGGACTCTAACCCTCCCAAGTTGGCCTCTAACCCAAGGTTGGTCAAGCGTCCTTGCCTTTTATTAAGAGGAGCCTCTAACCCACTCTGTCTTAGGAGAGAACTCTAACTCCCCTAATTTGGGCCTCTAACCCAATCCCATTCTTTACATAGGTACCCCACCACTTACCCAAAGTCATCCAATCAGTGCTGTAGTCTATTTCCTTTGGGTCAGGAGGTCTCCTCAGTATTGTCCCTTTTGTGTTCACGAGAAAGACGTTATTGGATCCCACCACTTACCCAAAGTTAGCCTTTGGGTCAGAGTTTTCCACAGTATAGTCCCTTCTATGGTCACCAGAAAGATGTTACAGGAAAAGGGTCCTGATCCAGACCCCAAGAGAGGGTTCTTGGATCTTGCACAAGAAAGAATTCAGGGCAAGTCCATAGTGCAAAGTGAAAGCAAGTTTATTAAAAAGTAAAGGAATGAAAGAATGGCTACTCCATAGACAGAGTAGCCTCGAGGGCTGATAGTTGCCCATTTTTATGGTTGTTTCTTCATGATATGCTAAACAATGGGTGAATTATTTATGCCTTCCCTTTTTAAACCATATAGAGTAAATTACTGACATTGCCATGGCATTTGTACTCTGTCATGGCGCTGGTAGGAGTGTAGCAGTGAGAATGACCAGAGATCACTCTCATCACCATTTTGGTTTTAGTGGGTTTTGACCAGCTCCTTTACTACAACCTGTTTTTATCAACAAGGTCTTTATGACCTGTATTTTGTGCTGACCTCTTATCTCATCCTGTGACTTAGAATGCCTTAACCATCTGGGAATGCAGCCTCATAGGTTTCAGCCTCATTTTACCCAGCTCCTGTTTAAGATGGAGTTGCTCTGCTTCACGCACCTCTAACAGACTGATCTTGACAAGTCACAGATCTCTAGATGAAATTTCCTAATATGCAGCCAGTAGACTTCCTAGTTTTTAAGTATATCGGTAAGAGAGTATTGTACTGGACATCCAACTAGCTACACTTTCAATATATACAAACAGCCCTTTCCCAGAACACCGACCTTCTTCCAGAAGATCTGCTTAGGAACATGCTCATGGGCCCTCTGAATGTGGGTTCAGGGAGCCAGAACCCACATTCTCCTTTGACAATTTTTTTTTTAGTCCATTTTGCAGGAAATGGAGTTGTCCTGCCTTGAAGAACCACTGTGACCCATTCAAACCCTGATCTGCTGCAGCACTGTGTTTGAAAAACTGTTAACACCAGAAGCCAGGATCTCTTCTTTTCCTTACCCTCACTATATACTGAGCAATTACTACAAGACCAACAGTGGCATCTCAAAGGTAGCAGGAAATTGCATCAGACTGGGCAGGACCAATTATATTCAAGAATGATACTGAGTCATAACGACAGAAGAAAGAACAACAGAAAATAGGCTAGTAGATTTTTCAGATTCTCCAGTTACCTCTCCAGGAGGTACTTAGAAGCAACACTGGATCCTTTGAACTAAGACTTCTGTAGACTGAGTTTTAATGAATTTGAAGAGAGAGTAGGAGAAAGCTCTGAAATATTTAGGGAGCTTCCTGAGATGGCCATATATTTATAGCTCCAAACTGTTTAATTAGAGGATATCACCAAGGAATAGTTTTCAAAGCTCTAGAATCATAACTCTCATATAAATATAAAATGAACATGTGTCAAACACTTTCAGTTAGCCTATAAATTAATAATGGAACCACTAAGATGTTAAAACTGCTTCAAGTGAGAATGTGATTTATAAAGGCTTATATTCTCTACTGGAGAAATTCATTTGAATAGTTATGAACAGGAATAATTTGAATTGCTGTGGACGGGAATTCTTTCCAATATGGTCAACCTTCTAAATGTTAACTTCTCCTGTACAATATTTGCTAATAGTTAAGTGAAAGGTGAACATTATTATAAAATGAGATAATTCCCAGAGGAGAGTTCGCTAGGCAATGCTTAGCATTTCACGGAAAGGCACCCAGGAATTCTTTTTTTTTTCTCCCATTTCCACATCTTTAACATTTTTAAAACATGTTCTAAAATCAGACATGATAACTATTTTCTTTCCTCAACTGTCCAACTGCTCCTAAGATATAAGATGCTCATCATTGTTAAGGGAATTTTTAAGTAACAGAGCTAAAACACTAAAATATACAAAGAAACAAATGCAAAGAAAAATTGTGAAAGACTTTAAAATGAACCCAGAAACTACTGGAGTTCTGTCTAGTGGACCCATCCAGATTATCTTTACTTTTTTTTTTTTTTTTTGGTCTTTGGGCTATTTTAAAATTATTTATGTTTGTGGAAAATGAGTAATAATGCAAATTATCTGTGTTCCTAGAAATGTGTATTCTACAATTGATTACTATTCTGTGGATAGACCTATTTTCCATATATTTGTAAATTCATTTCAGCATTTTGTATTTGCCTATGTGTGTATTGCATTAAAGTGTTTACATGTGTGTACGACATATGTAACTGGTAGTAGCTTTGAACTGGTAGGAGAAGGCAAAAATACTGTTTTTGATCTTCATGGAATATTTATATGTTGACAAAAAAAAAAAAAAAAAAAAAAAAACACTCTGTAAAGTACCTAAAGAGGTTTATTCCGATTCAATATGATGGACCATGGCCCTTGAAACAGTCTCAAGAGGCCCTAAGAAAGTGTGCCCAAGGTGGTCAGGTGACAGTTTGCCTTTATACATTGTAGGGAGACAGGAATTGTAGGTAAAATCATAAAGCAATACATGGAAGGTGTACATTGGTTCAACCCAAAAAGACAAGATATCTTGAAGTGGGGGCTTACAGGTTGATATGGTTTAGCTCCGCGTTCCCACCCATATCTCATGTTGAATTGTAATCCCCACATGTTGAAGAAGGGGCCTGGTGGGAAGTGATTAAATCATGGGAGTGGACTTCCCGCTTGCTGTTCTCATGATGGAGTTATCATGAGATCTGGTTGTTTAAAAGGGTGTAGCACTTTACTCTCTCTCTCCTGTTCCATCATGGTAAGATGTGCTTGCTTCCCCTTCACCTTCCACCATGATTGTAAGTTTCCTGAGGCCTCCCAGCAATGCTTCCTGTACAGCTTGCAGAACTGCAAGTCAATTAAACCTATTTTCGTAATAAAATTATCCAATCTCAGGTAGTTCTTTGGAGCAATGTGGGAACAGACTAATACACAGGTCATAAGTGGATTCAAACATTTTATGGTTGACAATTGATTGAAAGAATTAAGCTTTGTCTGAAGGCTAAAGCCAGTAAAAGGGAGTGTTTGAGTTAAGATAAGGGGGTTGTGAAGGCCAAAGTTTTAGTTATGTAGATGAAGCCTCCAGTTAGTAACTTTAGAGAAAATAAATAACACCAAATATTTCTGTTTGAACCTTAAAAGGTGTTAGACTCTTAGTTAATCTCTCCTAAATCCAGGAAAGTCCTGGCTGCATTCATGGAGATTCTCTACAGATGCAAATTTCCTTCATGAAATTTGGCTTTGCAGGGCCATTTTAAAACATATCAAAGAAATATATTTGAGATATAATATTTGTATTTCCTTCAGAGTCTGCTATCTGTCACGTCAGTCAGATTGGAATTTGATACCTTATTGCCACAGAGTCCATTCAGTCAGTCTCATGATCTCCATTTTAACGTCAATAATGGTCAGTTGTGCCTAAACTCCAAAAGGGAGGGGGTGTAACAAGGTATATTCATTCTCCCTTCCCTTCCCATCACAGCCTGGAATGCAGTTTTTCAGGTTTCTTTGTAGTCCCTTTAGCCAAGAGGGAGTGCATTCAGTCAGTTGGGAGACTTAGGTTTTTATTTTTGGTTTACATTAATAAATGTGTTTTTCTAAATTTTAGCTCTGTCAAGATTAAATGTATAATTTAAAAAATACATCCCAATTTTTAAAAAATCTTTCAAGAGATTAAGGAACACACACATTCCAGACCATTTCCTGTTTTCTCAACTTGATGCTTAGGAAAGTGTTGTATAGGCATCAGGAGACCAAGAAAAGTGGGAAGCCTAATTGGCACATCCAACTCTGGAAACCTGGGATCCAAAGTCATTTATCGGGAGTAATTCTGTATGTGGCTCTGATAGGCCTTCTTGGAGAATTGATGAAAAGAAATTAAGGTGGCATTCTTGGACACTCAAATGTAGACTCCTAAATAAAGTTGACAAAGTCTTCCCCTAACTTGAGAGAAAAGTGCCCAAGTAGACAGGGAAAACACCTCAGAGTAGAATAATCCCTAGGTTCGTTTTGTGGGTGCTGTATTTGGATCCTGGTTAGAGGTGAGCATAAAGGAAAGACTTTAGTTAGTTTCTTTAAAATGTCCTGTGGTTCTTCTGGAGAGAATTTGACACCATGTGCTCCACAGCAGGGCTACTGCAATAGAAGGTGCTACAATTTCTTTTTAAGAGCCCGCATGCATACACCAGGAAAATTTAAAAGATCAATGCTGGTAGCAGAGAGAATTCTTTCATTGATGATCTGTAGACTTGGAACCAATGTGAGTCACTAGGTGAGTGTTGAATGAAGTCATGGCATGCAGGATAACATGACTTAGTTCAGGCAGGGAAGTAAGACAGCCATAAGGGACCATTTCTGTGGGCTACCAAGGACTCTGCCAGGGAAATGATGTAGACTTGAGGGAAGTCTCAGAGACTCTGCAAAGTGGGGCCTGAAAATAACAGAACAATGAGTTTATTCCCTGGTCTTTGAATTCCTCACATCTTATGGTCAGAGCCTGGGGGAGCAGAGTAATATTCGTACTATCCCCGTGACTGTTAGTGGATCCTTAACTTCTCACCATTGCTGAAGCTGGTGTGACCAGAGGAAACAAGAGTTGGCCAAAAGATATGGCCAGAAGATTCTAACAGAGCTTCAGGAGAGCGTTATACACATGGATCAAAGGGAAACTTTCAGGTCAATGGAAAATTAAAACAAAGAAGAATAGTCACTTTTTTAAAAATTTATTTTTTGAGACAGGGTTTTGCTCTGTCACCCAGGCTGGAGTGCAGTGGTGTGATCATGACTCACTGCAACCTTCATCTTCTGGGCTCAATCAATCGTTCTTCCTCAGCCTTCTGAGTAGCTGGGACCACAAGAGTGTGACAGCATGCCCAGCTAATTTTTGTGGGTGTTTTGTTTTGGTTTGTTTTGTTTTGTAGAGGTCAGTTCTTGGTAGGTTGCCTACGCTGGTCTCGAACTCCTGGGCTCAAGCAACCAGCTCAATTCAGCCTCCCATAGTGCTGAGATTATAAGCATGAGCTACCTGCTCGGCCAATAGTCATTTTTCTTTTTATTTGTTTTCTTTCTATTTTTATTTCTTCTGACTTTAAAAGAAAGTAAATTGTGTGTGTGTGTGAGGTTGTAGACTAAAATGTTTATCTCCCCTTAAATTCATGTCGAAGGTCTAATCCCTAATGTAATTGATGATATTTGCAGGCAGGGCATTCTGGAGGTAATAGGTTTGGATGAGATCTTGAGGATGGAGTCCCCGTGTAGAGATTAGCATTTTTATTAGAAAAGGAAGAAATCGGAGCACTCTCTCTGCCCATACACATACACCAAGGAAAAACGGATGAGCACATGGCAAGAAGACAGCTACAAGACAGGAAGAGGGCCCTCACCCGACACCACATCTGCTGGCACTTTGATCTGGTACCTCCCAACCTCCAGAACTGTGAGAAATATTTGTTGTGTAAGCCACCAATACATATACATATATAGAATACAGCCACCACCGATTCCTATCCAATCCCATTTTCTCTCAGGAAGAAAATATTTTGTGTGTTTTTAGTAGAGACGAAGTTTCACCATCTTGGCCAGGCTGGTCTTGAACTCCTGACCTCATGATCCACCCGCCTCAGCCTCCCAAAGTGCTCGGATTACAGGTGGGAGCCACTGTACCCAGCCCTGTCTTGGACTCTTTCTATGTATTTTCATGTGCTTACGTTATTCCCCTTGGAGGTATGTTACTTAACCTCTGTGCCTCACTTTCTTCATCTCTAATGTGGATAATAATAGTTCACTTTCTAAGAAGCAATTGTGTGTTTCCAATGAGATAGCATATATAAAGTCATTGTTACAGTGATGGGCACATTGGGAGTTTTCAAACTTTCTTCAGGCTGAATCTTGCTATATAGTTTGGTTTTATTTTCTGTTTTTTACACAAATGGAATCATGCTCTTCATGTCTTTGTGACACCTGCTTTTTCATTTAGCAATATGTCTAAGATATCTTTTTTGTCCAAATATGTAGCTCTACCTCCATCTTTATCATTATTGTGTAATTTTGTGTGTGTGTGTTTGTTTTGAGAGGGAGTCTTACTCTGTCACCCAGACTGGATTGCAGTAGCACGATCTCAACTCACTGCAACCTCCACCTCCCGGGTTCAAGCAATTCTGTCTTAGCCTCCTGAGTAACTGGGACTACAGGTGCATGCCACCATGCCCAGCTAATTTTTATATTTTTAGTAGAGATGGGGTTTTACCATATTGATCAGGCTGGTCTCGAACTCTTGACCTCAGGTGATCCACCCATCTCGGCCTCCCAGTGTGTTGGGATTACAGGCGTGAGCCACCGCACCCAGTCATTATTGTGTAATATTTTATGGGATGACTGTACCACAGAAAATTTACCATTTCATTTTGTTTAGTTTGCTGTCAATTCATCAGAGTGACAGATAATAAATACTTCAATAAACCCTGTTGCATAAACATATGGATTCTTCTCCAGGATAAATGCCTAGAAGAGGAATTCCTGCACAGAAGGCTATAGTCATCACTAATTTTGATAGACATTGTGGTTCTTAAAAAAAATAACTTCTACAGGGACAAATTATATGTTTCCTAACCATATGAATTTGGGTTTTTCTACTTTTATTTCAGTGAGGTCTGGGGACACAGCTTGTCATACTTAATGTGAGGCATGAGAATCCGATTGGTACCAGTGTGTATGGCCCCTTTGTTACTAACACTTTCATACACATTATATCTACAACAGGAATGTGGAATCACAGTCCTGTCTCAGAAAGAGGGCACAGTTCACTATAGAATATAAAATTAGAGCTCATGTGGATTACAGATAGGAGTCCTAAAAATCCCCAGGTGTAAAGAACATAGTTATAGCAACCAGAATTGTTATTATAAGAAAACAAAATAAAAGTTTCTGGGGGCAGTTAGGCTGCCTTCTTACTCTCTTCTTCCAGCCCACCGGGCACCCCTTTAGCAGCTGGTAACATTCTTAACAGAATTAGAGGACAGAAAGGAAGGCAAGCAATCTGCTTCATCCATGCCTTCAACAAGCCTACACCAAGCCATCAGAATGCGATGTCCATCTGACACTAACCATCTGTTCTCAAACCCTCCAGCCACTGTTGAGAACTCACTCTTATATTTAGTGATTCTTAGCGTAAAGCAGCCATTGCTTTTCTAGGAGAAAATTAAATAATGATGACCAAAGAGACAATGACTCTAGTACATTATTCCCTCAGCAAAAGCTCTTCAGATGTTTCAAGGCATTTATTTTATTGCCAATCATACTTTTCTTTCTTGAAATCTTATCTTCCTATGAAGATAAGGGAACTCTTTAACTCTTCTTTATACTATTTATACGATTTCTTTTCAAGTTTTCCATAGGCCACTTGGTGTGAAACTAAAAATTTTAAAAGCATCCAATCAGATATTAGTTTTATAAAATGTGGGTGTTTTTTCCTTTTGTTTTTGTTTTTTGGTTTGTTTTGAAATATGCTGGTGAATTCCAATAAGAAGTTTTCAACATTAGAAATGTGATACCATATTAACTGATTTATTAGGAACTTATTTTTGTTTGTTTTCCTTTTCTTTTAGCAATTCTCTGCAGAAAAGCAGATAACTTATTTCTCAATTCTAAATGCTATTTTGCCTTCACAGTCCTATATTAACACCCTGAAGTCATACTCTTCAAATAAGGGTGACACATTGTAAAGGAGGAAAATAGAGAGAGAAATGAAGAAAAACATGGAACGATAAGGAGATTAAAATGTTTTTTTTCTGAATGTCTCCCTAGTTTTAACTAGTTTGTAATTAATAAATCACTTGGAGTAGCCTGACATATTTGATTATACAAACCACATTTTGTAAGTTTAGCTTGGACCACAGGAAGTTTCAGTGCTCAAAGATAGATGTTCTTTCTTTCTTTCTTTCTTTCTTTCTTTCTTTCTTTCTTTCTTTCTTTCTTTCTTTCTTTCTTTCTTTCTTTCTTTCTTTCTTTCTTTCTTTCTTTCTTTCTTTCTTTCTTTCTTTTTCTGGCTTTATCCTTTTTAAAATGGCCCAGGTGAGGGTTTCCTTGCACGTACTTTAAGCAGTTTAGAGGTTAATTGTGGTCATGCATTATGGTTTAAAACTCTTTGTCTCCTGGGGTTTGAGTGCCAAGGAAGAGTGGTCAGGGGGAGATTTCAGTGAAGAATATTCCTCTTCCCACCCAACTTCGACTTAACATCGGAAATGTAGACAGGCAGATGAAGAATCCAGATGAGACCAACGTGCTAGCTTTGTTATTAATAAAAACGAGTCTGGGTGACATGGTTTAGATATAGGACAAATGGTCTTGCTGAAACTTCTCCTCGAATGAGGCTAACTTAGCCAGTCACAGGGCATCCTGAGCAGGAGCAGCTCTCTGGTGGAGACTGCCCTGAGAAACACCTTCCTCAGGAAGGGACTGAACCAAACCTGGGAAGCCAGGAGTATAACTCTGGGGAAGTTCTTTGACATGATAACAGGAGGGGTGAAACATATGTGATAGTTTCACCATAACATTTGACTATTTTTTTTATTGTGATAAAATACACCTAACTTGAAATTTACCATTTTAATCACAAGGTGCACTTTTAATGCAAACCTTTTAAAGTACACAATTCGGTGGCATTAAGTACCTTCACAGTGTTGTACAGCCACTACCACTATCACCAGAACATTTTCATCACCTCTCCAAAAAACTCCTTATGCATTAAATAGTCACTCCCCTGCCCCCCAGCCTTTGGCAACCACCAGTCTGCATCCAATCTCTATGGATTTATCTAGTCTAGATGTTTCATATACATGAAATCACACATTATTTGGCCTTTTGTATCAAGCTTCAATCATGTTGTAGAATGGATCAGAACTTCACTTTTTATGGCTGAATAATATTCCATTGTATGAATATACCACATTTTGTCTGTTAATCTGTCGATGAACATTTGAATTGTTTCCACCTTTTGGCTTTTGTAAATAATATGCTGTGAACATTTGTGTACAAGCTTTGGCTTGAACTTCTGCTTTCAGTTCTTTTGTGCATATACCCAGGAGTGAAATTGCTTGTGTTTTATGGTAATTTTATATTTAAATTTTGAGGAATCACTAAGCTTTTCCACCGCAGCTGCACCATTTTACATTTCTACCAGCAAGGTATGAGAGTTCCAGTCTCTCTACATCCTCCCCAATACTTGTTTTCCTTTTTGTACTCATACAGCCATCCTAGTGTGTGTGAAATGGTAGCTCATTGTGGTTTCGATCTGTGTTTCCCTAATGACTAAGGATTTTGAATGCCTTTTCAGGTGCTTGTTGGCCATTTGGATAACTTCTTTGGTAAAATGTCTTTTCAAGTTTTCTGACCATTTTTTAATTGGTTGATTTGACTTTTTGTTATTATGTTGTAAATGCTCTTTGTGTATTCTGAATAATAGACCCCATCATATATATAATTCACAAATATTTTCTTCCATTCTATGGGTTGTCTTTTCCCTCTCTTGATAGTGTCCTTCAATGCATAAAATTTTTAGATGAAATCCAACTCATCTATCCTTTTTTTGTTCCTTATGCTTTTGATGTCATATCTAAGAAAACATTGCCAAAGCTAAGATCATAAAGATTTATCCCATGTTTTCTTCTAAGAGTTTCATAGTTTTAGCTCTGAAATCTGATTTTCCAAAAATTAAAAAAAAAAAAACCTTTTTCTAAACATCAACTTTACTGAAGTATAATTTACATATGATAAAATGCACTCATACCATTTGACCCAGCAATCCCATTACTGGGTATATACTCGAAGGATTATAAATCATTCTATTATAAAGACACATGCACACGTATGTTTATTGCAGCACTATCTACAATAGCAAAGACTTGAAACCAACCCAAATCCCCATTAGTGATAGACTGGATAAAGAAGATGTAGCACATATACACCACGGAACACTATGAAGCTATAAAAAAGAATGATCATGTTCTTTGCAGGGACATGGACAAAGCTGGAAGCTATCGTTCTCAGCAAACTAACACAGGAGCAGAAAACCAAACACTGCATGTTCTCACTCATAAGTGGGAGTTGAACAATGAGAACACATGGACACAGGGAGGGGAATATCACACACCGGGTCCTGTTGGCGGATGGGAGGCAAGGGGAGGGAGAGCATTAGAACAAATACCTAATGCACGTAGGACTTAAAACCTAGGTGATGGATTGATAGGTGCAGCAAACCACCATGGCACATGTATACCTATGTAACAAACCTGCACATTCTGCACATGTATACCAGAACTTAAAGTAAAATTTTAAAAATGCACTCATTTTAAGTATACAATTTAATGAGTTAGGCAATTGTCTAC
The DNA here is from genome assembly GCF_007565055.1 of Rhinopithecus roxellana. NCBI lineage: Eukaryota > Metazoa > Chordata > Mammalia > Primates > Cercopithecidae > Rhinopithecus > Rhinopithecus roxellana. The sequence goes on from NC_044554.1 coordinate 94,981,027, forward strand.
CCCAATAAAGACATGAACATTTCCATTACCCTAGAAAGCTTCCTTGACTCCCTTGCAGTCAGTCTTCCCGACCCTCCTATCTATACAATCACTGATCTGATTTCTATCACTATAGATGAGCTTTATCTGGTCTAGAATCTCAAATAAACAAAATCATACAAATGATATACTCCTTTGTGTCAGATTTCTTTTTCTCAGCATAATATTTTTTTATTCATTTATGTTGTTGCTTCTATTAGTAATTTGTTCCATTTTATTACTTAGTAGTATTCAATTGGATGAATGTACTACAACTTATTTATCCTTTTACCTTTTGGGATGAATAGTTTTTTTTTTTAAATAAAAATAATGTTTGTGTATCCCTTTCATTATAAAACCAAAACAGGTTTTGGATAGAAAAATTAAAACATGTAGGCCACAAAGAGAGAAAAAATTATAAGCTCATATTTTACTATGGAAACTTTAACACTTTGATGTATAGCTTCAGAACTCTTTCTGGGATTGTGTATAGGTACATTTCTATTTATAAGATATTTGAAACTTTTTCCTATTTTTTTCATGAAATTTACCTAAACCTCCAATGCTGAAATTAAAAAACCAAACAAACAAAAAAAGCACTAAGGTCCCCTAATGAGACAAAGAGTCAGTCCCTGAGACTAGACACCTTACCCCAAGACTTAGTAAGAGGTGACAGAATCCTCACCCCCCGGCCAGGCACCATCCCAATGCTCCTTCCTTCAGAGTCTGTATAAGCAGAGGAAGGGGGAAGTATTGAGGTTGTTGGCTTTGTAGGTTATTTAGATTCAGAGTAAGAATAATTTTGTGTGTGTCTTTTTGTCTAGTGAGGTGGTCATGCACTTTCCTCTTCAAAGTCAAGTGAGGCAGCTCCAAGGAAATTACTGAAGCATCTTGGGAGTATTTGCAACAAGAAATGACTGGCCTATGCTCCCATTGGATGTCTACTCAGGTGGCGGACTGGCTTGCCTGACTCTGCCTAATTGGAAAAGTAAATGAACCAGAGAGCAGGGTACCAAGAGGGGATGTCAGTGGGGCCGCTTGCATCTGCACAATGGCACTGGCATGTCCGGAAGGCCTGTGCCTCCTGTGTGCTCACGGGGGAACCACAGAAGGTACCAGAGGAGAGATCATCTTGCTCCACTTAGAAGGAGATCCAGGAGGAAAGCCCATGTGATTGTGTATGGCGGAAATTGACAGGGAGTGGAAGGGTGGATCTATCACATCAGGGAAGTGTGCAGTTGGCAGGCATAGTGAGGCTCTGCTAGGAGCTCTTGAAGGGTCTGCATTTGGCTACCCACTCCATAGAGGGCAGTGCTGTCAGCGTGTTTTAACCAGAGCAGCAAAGACTCCAGCAAGGAGATGACTGTGACCATGGCCAAATCATCAAGGAAAAAGACAGTCTCTCTTGTCTCCTCCCCTTAAGAAGAAAAGCAGGCCCTCCCTTCACCTTCCAAATGTCTCAAGCTGACAACCAGGGGGCAGGTGATGACATTGGAGTTGGATTGAGATTGGAAATTTAAAATGGAGAATATTTGATAACTGAAAGTGACTAGAAATATATGGGATCTGATGCTGTTAAAGAAAAAAGGAATGGGACCCAAAAGGCTTTGTGGAAAGCAGTATGTAGAAGGAAAAAAAATCTGATATTAAAGATAACTATTACACAAACATAACAACACACTAGTACTATTATTATACTTGTATTCTTTAGTAAACTGTTTTATATAAAACCTAGCAATGTATAGTGAACACTGACCATGCCTATGTGTATTCATCTAAGACATCATGTTTAATAGTGGAATCGTATTCCATTACATGCGGGTACCACAATTTAGAGGTAGACATTTACAGTGTTTTCATTCTTTTAGGACAAATATCATTATCATTAATATTTGCACACACTCTTAAATAATTCCTTAGGTGACAATCTAGAAATAGAATTGCTAGATCAAAGATACATGTCTAACTATTAACAAAATGCCCAACAATATTATACTAGCTTATGCAACCACCAGCACTAAGAAAGCCTTCTTTTTTTTATGTTTTATTTTTTGACCAGTTAGTTAGATTTCTTTTGTGAACTGTCCCTCACCCCAATCCCATTGTATTTTGTATGAAGCAGGCTGGCTATGCAGAACATATGGCTCTGCACTTCACTAGCCACATATATCTGTAGTCCACGTTTAGTCAACAGGGATATTTGCAAATTCATTGTTGCCCTATGCCTTTCAGAAGCTTGGCCACATAAACAGGAATTCATGGAGGGCTAATCTTTCCCTCACAGATACTTTGAATTTCATTGTTGTATCAAGCCAGCTGATTTGGGAGCTGAGTTCCTGGATAGGCATACCATCCATAGTGTTTTACTAGAGTGAAATCACAGGTGATATCATCATTCTATATTAAGAGAAATTATAAACGTCCACTCTGTGAAATCTGTCACATGTATAGAAAGAGGATACTGTCTTTTTCTTTTCTTTTCTTTTTTTAGATGGAATCATGCTCTGTCACCCAGGCTGGAGTGCAGTGGCACGATCTTGGCTCACTGCAACCTCCACCTCCTGGGTTCAAGCAATTTTCCTGCCTCAGCCTTCCAGGTAGCTGGGATTACAGGTGCACACCACTACACCCGGCTAATTTCTGTATATCTTTTTTAGTAGTGACAGGGTTTCACCGTGTTGACCAGGCTGGACTCGAACTCCTGACCTCAGGTGATCTGCCTGCCTCGGCCTCCCAAAGTGCTGGGATTACAGGCCGGCGTGAGCCACTGCACCCGGCCTACTTCATTTTTTTTATTCAGTCTCCTTTCTATGAGGAGCCCTGGGGAAATTGCCTTTAGTCTCACTGCAAGAAATGGTTGTTCGTTTCCTGAAATAATTTTATTTAATTATATGGATACTATGACACTTTAAAGACATTTTTAGGAAAATCAGGTTTTGGCCCACATTCAGCAAGAGGAAAATATTTCATGGCATACATTCATGTAACTTTTTCATTCTGGCTGAGGGCTACTTTGCTCAACCTTTCCCTTCCTCCCTTCCTCCCTTCCTCCCTTCCTCCCTTCCTCCCTTCCTCCCTTCCTCCCTTCCTCCCTTCCTCCCTTCTCCCTTCCTCCCTTCCTTCCTTCTCCCTTCCTCCCCCTTCCTTCTCCTTTCCTTCCTTCCTTCCTTCATTCCTTCCTTTCCTTCTTTTTTTCCTTTTCTTTCTTTCTTTTCTTTCTTTCTTCTTTCTCTCTCTCTTTCTTCCTTCCTTCCTTCCCTCCCTCTCTCTCTCCTTCCTTCCTTCTTTCCTTTCTTTTGACAGGGTCTTGCTTTGTGGCCCAGGCTAAAGTGCAGTGGCACCAGAAGGGCTCACTGCAGCTCTGACCTCCTGGACTCAGGTGATCCTCCCACCTTAGCATCCTGAGTAGCTGGGACTACAGGCACGTGCCACCACACCCAGCTAATTTTTGTACTTTTTGAACAAGATCATGTCTTTTGCAGGGACATGAATGGAGCTGGAAGCCGTTACCCTTAGCAAACTAACACAGAAACAGAAAACCAAACACCACCTGGTCTCACTTATAAGTGGGAGCAAAGTGATGAGAACACATGGCCGATAAAGGGGAACAGCACATACTGGGGCCTATTGAGAGTCACGGGTGGGAGGCGGGAGAGGATCAGAAAAATAACTAATGGGTACTAGACTTAATACCTGGGTGATGAAATAATCTGTACAACAAACCCCCACGACACACATTTATCTATGTAACAAACATGCACATGTACCCCTGGACTTAAAAGTTTAAAATAAATTTTTTAAAACTTTTTGTAGAGATGAAGTCTCCCTATATTGCGCAGGCTGGTCTCGAACTCCTAAGCTCAAGTGATCCTCCCACCTCAGACTCCCAAGGTGCTGGGAATACAGGCATTCCTGTGCCCGGCCTCATATATTTCCTTTTTTATCTTGAAATACAAACACATCTTTCTCGTCCTCCTTGAGTCCTCTTTTAAGTAAGTCTGGAATAAATAAATAATATTTATTTTAGGTTGGTACAAAAGTACATTACTTTTAATGACAAAAACCACAATAACTTTTGCACCAATCTAATAATATTAAGTGATCAAAAGATAAATCCCTTAAAAATAAGAAAACTGTTGCGAGGCTGAGGTGGGCCAATCAGGAGGTCAGGAGATCGAGACCATTCTGGCTAACACGGTGAAACACCGTCTCTACTAAAAAATACAAAAAAATTCACTGGGCATGGTGACGGGCACCTGTAGTCCCAGCTACTTGGGAGGCTGAGGCAAGAGAATGGCGTGAACCTGGGAGGCAGAACTTGCAGTGAGCTGAGATTGTGCCACTGCATTCCAGCCTGGGCTACAGAGCAAAACTCTGTCTCGAAAAAAAAAAAAAGAGAGAAAGAAAAGAAAAGAAAAAGAAAAAGAAAAGGAAACTGGGGCTGAAGTAGCAGGGATCTTCTTTCTAGGCACAGAGGCAGATGGGAGGGCCTGTCAGGAAGAGGGCTAGTAATTGGGGATAAAGACATTTAGATGCCATCACATTTCAGTTTGGGCTTTTTAACTGGAAAGATGCTTTGCTTTGCAGTTCTTTAAAGGAATCACAGGCTTTGTGACAGAGGAGGCGGGGGCTGAAAAATTCCTGTGCGCTGTTTAGCTAGAAAACAACGTGAGGCCCCTGTGAGAAGACGCAGACGGCTGCGTGCTTGGGACCAGCTAGCTCTCAATTCCACATTCCAAAAACAGAATGACTAAGAGTCCCTCAGGCTTTTCCCTACACTGGTCAGGAGGGTCTGAGAGGGGAAGGGCAGGGCGAGAGGCAGGACAGGATCTCGATGGTTATTGGTCAGGGAAAGCTGCGTCTGTGCCTGGAGCACTCCTTGCTCTGTGTTTCTTAGGAAGTGTGGAGGCAAGCACCGGCAAGCACCGACCAGAAGGGGAGGGCGCAGAGCATCACTTTCTCTTTGGCGGTTGTTCATTTTCCGCAGTCCTTGTTTTAGACTATTTCTTCAATTGATGAGTAATTTTGGTTTTTTTTTTTTTTTTTTGATTTTAAAATGTTTAACCAACAACTAAAAATCGTATGTATTCAAGGTTACATGACGATTTGCAATACCTATGTATAGTATAATGATTACCACAATCAAGTTAATTAACAGGTCCATCACCACCCACAGTTACCCTTTGTGTGTGTGTGTGTGTGTGTGTATGTGTGTGTGTGTGTGTGTCTCGAGGACACTTTAAATCTTTTCAAACTTCACCTAAATATACAGTATTATTAACTATAGCCACCATTAGACTTCCAGAACTTATTCATCTTATAACTGAAACTTTGTACCTGTTGACCAACACTTCTCCATTGTCCTCACCACCGGCCTCTGGCAACCACTCTTCTATTCTCTATTTCTACTCTCTTTTCCACATATGAGTGAGATCATGCAGTATTTGTCTTTCCATGTCTCACTGACTTCACTCAATATCATGCTCTCCATGTTTGTCCGTGATGTCAACCAATAGCAGGCTATTTCTTTTTAAGGTTGAATAATATTCCATCAGATATATGTGTGTGTGTGTATATATATACGTACACATACACACACACATATACATATCATGTTTTCTTTATGCATATTCACCTGTAAACGGACACTTAGGTTGTTTCTATGTCTTGGCTGTTATGAATGCTGCAATGAACATGAATTGAAATACTGATTTCATTTCTTTCGGACATATATTCAGAGACGGTTGGATCATATGGTAGTTCTATTTTTTTAATTTTTAAAGGAAACTCCATACTGTTTTCCTTAATGGCCGTACCAATTACATTTCCGTCAACAATGCAAAAGGGTTCAATTTTCTGATAAGAGTGATTTTTAAGGCTGGGCACAGTAGCTCATACCTATAATCCCAGCACTTTGGGAGGTCTCCCAAAGTGCTGGGATTATAGCTGTGAGTCAGGAAGATCTCTTGAGCTCAGGAATTTGAGACCAGTCTGGGTAACATAGGGAGACCTTGTCTCTACTAAAAATTTTTTAAAAAGTAGTCAGACACAGTGGTACACACCTGTAGTCCCAGCTATTTAGGAGGCTGAGGTAGGAGAACCACTTGAGCCCAGAAGTTCATGGCTGCAGTAAGCCATGCTTGTACCACTGCACTCCAGCCTAGGCAACAGAGTGAGACCCTGTCTCAAAAAAAAAAAAAAAAAAAAAAAAAAGAGTGATTTTGGACTTAGATCTGTTTTCTAAAAGATGAATTTCTCCTTTAATACATATAAAATAATTTTAAAAGAGGAACAGTAAATTTTTAAAAAAGGATTAGGTTGGGTGGAGGCTGTGGTACTTGTTCCTGGTTGCATACATACAAATACCAAACACCATTCTTCTTATTCTTCTCTTCAGGATAGGCTCAGCTGTAGCAAACTACATCAAATCTCAGAGGCTTCAAAAGACTAAAGTTTCTTTCTCACTCATGCCACACATCTACTGAGGGTCATGTGGGGTTCTGCTGAGTGATGTTCTCCATCCAGGATCCCAACCAGGTTCCCAGCTGGTAGAGCAGCCTCCACCTGGAACATTGCCTGAGATATTGGAAGGGTACACCAAGGCAATGGTGAAGCTCAAAGTGGCTCCTAATGGCTGACCAGAATCAGCTTTCATATCTCCTTGGCCAAAGCAAGTCTCTTGGCCATAGCTAATTCCCAGCAGGTGAAGACATGATTTCTTCCATCCAGAAAGAGAGAAAGCCAGAACATCTTAAACAGCTCTGGTGACTATCATATCCTTTTCTTTTAAGCTAAATATGAGATTCTTTTATAGCAACTATGGCATTCAAGACGTCCCCAGTACTGTCACAGTGGAGTTTACCTTACAGAATTGGGCTACTCTAAGTGACCACCTGTTGCCTCAAAGGGTAAGAGGTCTAATAGAAAGAAGTGTACTCCAGAATTGTAAGTCTTCTAGATTCTGCAACTGGAAGAGTAAGTGGATAAGAATAGCCAAGAACGTGTGAAAGAAGAATTTGTGAAAGTTAATTTGTAATGAGGACAATCATAAATTCTTCCTGAGTTAGGTCTCCTTATGTGCAAGATTCCCATCTGCCAAGGGGGACAAGATACAACATGGGAATCCCAATGGACGTGGATGCGAAGTAGAGGTAAATTTGCCTCTTCTAGACACACAATATCTGGTAGAAGAAATGGAGAAAAAGGCAAGGGCAGACAACCAGAGGGAGGGGTAGTGATTCTGGCGAAAACAGAAGGTAGAGTATATTCATTCTAATTTAATAAAACTATGGAAGGTGACCCTCTTGAAGGCTGCCTCCACACCCACCAATCAAGGCTCCATCAATGTAAACTGACAATCCATCATGGTAGTGCCCAGAGAGCCATGATTATTTATCATGTTATGGACAGATTGGCATAGGCCCTGAGGGATACTCAAAGGCCAGTGGAACTGCTGTGAGGCCCTTGTGTTGGGGTGATATCTAGCATAGCAGACTCCTCTAGGTTGATATCCTAGGCCAGAGGGAACAGCTGGACAATGTCACATTGGTTCTGAGAGGTACATGGCACTTGCACAAGCCAGACTGGAGCTAAGTCAGCCAGGGAGGCTGTCAGGCCCTAACCACATTAAGGATGGCCAAATCATTTTCCACTAGGGACCAGCTTGAGCTGTAAATGACCAATAGGACAAATGGTGTCATCCAGAGGACCCAACCACCCAGATCTGAGACATAGTAAGCCTCCTTCATCCACCCAGACATACGTTAGGAAACTGAAAGAGGAAGAGAGGAGCCCCTAGAGACTGGGTTTTTGCGTAGAAGGAACTGAATAATTTAAAGAGTGTTCAGTTTCTGAGGTCAGACTGAGATGAATGAATGGAAATGAGGGGTCACAAGGAAGATCAGCTCACCGAGAGCAGTAGTTCTCAACCCCAGCTGTACATTGCACTTTAGAAATGCCCAGAGCTTTCAGAAAACACTGCCCCCCACCCCAACCACAACTATTATGTTGGAATTGCTGGTGGTGGGCTTAGATATGGGTATAGGCGCATATGTATGCAACAACACGTATGTATGTAATTTCTCCAATGTTTATAATGTACAAATATGAATTATCTGATTGAAATAAACAGTGTCACTAAGGGCATGCCCTGGCAGATGCTCAGGGCTGGTGGAATTGGCTCCAAAACTTTTGCTGTTGACTCCCATTCCCCACTGGGAAAAGCCTAATACCTGACTCCCTGAACCTGGCCTTTAGCTTCAGGCTCTAAAGTCAGATCCCTTCCTTCTCCCTCTGGCTCAGTCTCCATCGACTCAACTAGTCCTGCCACCTCTTTCCTGCTTGACCCAGCCCTAGCACCCTACTCACTGGGGTGGCCATTATAGGCAGCTCCATGTAGACCAGTCAGTGTTTTGGCTGGAAAACAAACAGATGTCACTGAAAGAAGCTGATGGATCTTTCTCAGGACTGGCAGTTATCCACCATGAGGATGAAGGCCACATGGGGTATTGTCAAGGAGTGAGCGCACATCCAGTGAACTGGCTGATTCCTGCTGTGGCATGTGCAACCTACAGGCCCATGGATGTCAGATCTTCTACAGAAGGGAAGCCAGAATTCTAGATTTTTATCTGAAATTTATCAACATTTAAATACCAGTAAGGCATTCATTTTTTCTTGGATTGTATGTGCCAAATGAAAAATAAACCTATTTATGAGTTAGTCCCAGCCCCAGACTCTGGCCCTGGCCCCTGGAAAGCCTCTGGAACAGTAGGGATTGCTGGAAGAAGGGTGTGTGGAGGCCAAGGATCTGCTGCGCCTTTCCAGTCAGGTGGGTCACAATGAGACGGTTAAGTGTTTGAGCAGACTATGACCACACTAAAAGTGATGCTTCCCCTGGGGCAGTTTTACAAGAAAGATAATAAAAACCAACAACAAAAACAACGATGGTTATAATTTGGTTTTGCATAACTGCTTTAAGGAGGCCCTCAAAGCTTTACAGAATTCTTTAACCCTTTCAACATCTCTATGGGCAAGGAATATGGAAAGTGAAACCTTCATTTTATAGCTAGAGAAACAAATGTGGGGGAAAAGCCACTAAACGACCAAAAATCTCACATTATTTTCAGAGGTGGATACAAATCTGGGCTTAAGGACAACATTTTGTTGGTTATTTTGAATCCACTTAAGAAAAGAAAAATTTCAACATGACTTATTTGCTCACATCATCCCTCATAATTCTCACATCCCCTCCAGCCATCCACTCACATCCCCTTGTGCCCATTTTTCTGGGCTAAGTTCAGGTCAGTTGCTTTCCATGAAACCTCGCCGGGCTGTCCCAGGTCTCAGCTGACCCTCCCTCCATCCTCTGCGCCCTGGTATTTAGCATGAGGACAATTCATATCACAATTAGTCATGCCTGGTCTCCAGACCAGTTGATCTACCTACTGCTTGACACTGTGTTATTGCTCTGCGTTTTCATTGTGCTTTTTAAATGCTGCTCAACTCCTGTAACTCCTTCAAGGTTGAGATAGAATTTCATACAATGGCTTCTGGGTCCCTCTCAGGGCCTTGGACACAGCAGGTCTCAGAACATATTTCTCCCAATGCTTCCTTTATCTTAGCATCTGCTTTCAGTTCTCTAAAACAATAGAGTTAAGAAAACAATTGGGTGTGAACCGGCTCCTTGCCAGTTTTATGAATTGCACAAGTCTCCTCAACTGTAAGTTGGCGATAATAGTCCCTACTTCCTAAGGCTATGGTGAGGATGGTATAATTTAGGGTATATAAAAATGCTAGAACACCATTCTAGCCACAGTTAGCATTTTCTACATGTTAGCTGACTTTTTTGTTTGCTTGTTTTTTGTTTTTTAAGACTTAACTTTTTAAAAGCAGTTGTACATTCACAGCAAAATTCAGAGGAAAGTAAAGAGTTTCCCATGTGGCTGTTGCCCCTACATATGCATATCCTGCACTATTATCAACATCCCCTATCACAGGGGTCCCCAACTCTCAGGCCACAGAAGACCAGTACCAGTCTGTGGCCTGTTAGGAACTGGACTGCACAGTAGGAGGTGAGCAGTGGATCAGTCAGCATTACTGCCTGAGCTCCATGGCCTGCCAGATCAACTGTGGCATTAGATTCTCATAGGAGCTAACCCTACTGTGAATTGCTCATGTCAAGGATCTAGGTTGCATGCTCCTTATGAGAATCTAATGTCTGATGATCTGAGATGGAACAGTTTCACCCCAAAACCATCCCCCAAACCACCCCTGTCTGTGGAAAAATTGTCTCCCCTCAAACTGGTCCCTGGTGCCAAAACAGTTGGAGACAGCTGCCCTACCAGAATGGTACACTTGTTACAACCAATCTACCTGCTGCATTGACACATCATTCTCACCCAGAGATCATAGTTTACATCAGGGTTCACTCTTGGTGTTACACATTCAGTGGGTTTGGACAAATGTATAAGGACACGTATCTACCATTATAGTGTCATACACAGTAGTCTCACTGCCTAAACATTTTCTATGCACCACCTATTTTTTCCTCCTTCCACTCAAAACCCTGACAACCACTGTTTTTCCTTTACCAGAATGTCATATAGTTGGAATCATACAGTATGCAGCCCTTTCCTATTGGCTTCTTTCACTTAATAATATGGGTTTAAGTTTCCTCTGTGTCCTCTCATGGCTGGGTAGCTTTTCCTTTTGTGATGAATAATATTCTGTTGTCTGGAGGTACCACAGTTTTATTTATCCATTCACCCCAACAGACATCTTGATTGCTTCCACATTTTGACAATTATGAATAACTGCGAACCTGCACCCATATGCGAGTTTGTACATGATCACGAGTTTTAAACTCCTTTGGGTTAATTCCAAGGATTGCTGGATCGTATAGTAAGAGTAGCTTTAGTTTTATAAGAAACTGTCAAACTGTCTTCCAAAGTGGCTGTACCATTTCAAAGTCCCGTCAGCAATGAAAGAGAGTTCCTGTTGTTTCACCTCTTTGTCAGCGTCTGGTATTGTCAACGTTCTGAATTTTGGCCATTTGAATAGACATGCAGTGGAATCTCATTGTTATTTTAATTTGTATTACATATAGTGTGGAAAATCTTTTCATATGCTTATTTGCCACCTGTACATCTTCTTTGTTAAAGTGTTTGGCACATTTTTAAAACGGGTTGTTTGTTTTCTTTTTGTTGAGTTTTAGGAGTTTTTGGTATGTTTTGATAACAAGCCCTTATCAGATAAGTCTTTTGCAAATATTTCCTCCCAGTCTCTGGCTTGTCTTTTCATTCTCTTGACAGTGTCTTCCACAGAGCAGAAGTTTTAAAATTTAATGAAGGTCGGCTTATCAATTATTTTTAAATTTTTCTACATTCTTATTATTAGACTAGTGTCAGAGGTACTAAAACTTGCCCTAGTTAAAATGCAGCAGTAAACTTTTCATCTTTTTAAATCCCACACTAATATTTTGGGAGTTTCATTTTATGACATCTTCTCTGGTTTTGGATTACTTTCATTCATCCATTCTTTTAAAACAAACAAACAAACAAAAACAAAAACAAACAAAAAACGTATTTAGCACTTACTATAGGTCCAACATAGGGGAAACCACAGTGAATAAGATATGCAAGATTCCTGCATCCACAAGGCACTTCCAGTCTGGCAGGAATTAGGGTAGTAAACCAATTATTATAGGTGGAATAAATTTTGTAAATGGAGAAAAAGCAAGTGCTTGAAGGGCATAGCAGAGGGGACTAACCTGATCCAGAGGGTCTTACAATGCCTCCCTTAACCTCGAAAAATCTCCATAAAATTCCCATGACAATATATGGCCAAGGGCTATTGGTATTAGCAGGAAAGCTCCAAGCGTTAAAGCTTCAGTGGTTGAAATAAATTGACCAAAATTGAAAACAGTAACAAGTCCAACAACTTGTTCACTTTTGCCTGTGAAGTTTAGATGAAGACAGAGAAGGAATTACTGAGAGCCCAGCTACGCAGCATCACACATGCCAACCATTCTGCCATGTCCCAACCAACTTGCCACTCAGGAAGTGGCAGAGATGGGAAAACTGCAGTATTGGCTATATCTTCCAGAAGACACCTATATGCACCATAAGAACCAGGACTTCTCATCCTGGGCAACTGTCAGAGTATAGAGGTTTTTGTGTGTAGCTGGGTGCCCTCCAACAGGCGTTCTCAGCATCCCTGTATTACAATTACAGTCTCTTGTCCTCCTCTTGGCTTATCTCTGAGCACTCCCCTGCAATGACCAGAGCGGAGGTATCAGAATAATAGCAGAGATAGAGGAGGAGGACTTTGCTGGGCTGTCACCCAGAAATTACCATAGAACAGATTCATGCTCAAGAGCCTGGTACCTCACTTCCAGTGCTGCTTTTGAGCTCCTGGTCCCCCAGTGAGTTATGTATCCACCTTGGATACCTCACTGTCACCTGACTAACTTACCATGACACCTGGGATTGAATCCCAAACTAAACATCTTTTGAGGTGACAGAACATTCCACTACCCTCTTCTGCTATATAACGTTTCAAAATGTCAGCACTTTTCTAGCTAGACTTTGGCCTAGAAATGGAAGTTCACACATGCTAAGAGAATAGCTGTTGGTTTAATAATTTCAGTCCTACTGGAAATACCAAAGTTGTCTGGGCCTAGTTCAAGTTATAATAATATATTGGGGCTTGTTTTTGATATTTTATGTGAAACTCTCCAGAAGCCCAAGGAAAATAAGAACTCACTAAACCTCTTCGTGCCCTTAGGAAGGAAAAGGAAGTTTTGAATTCTTCTCTCCCAGTTATAAATATTAAAGTATATGCAGGAAGAAAAATAAACCATTGCTTCATCAAGGCTCCCTGGTTGCTAGGAGCTGGAAGCCAGCATGGCTGAAATGCAAAAGGAAGGATTCAATGTAAAAAGGACAGCAGAAAGGGTCAGGCCTCACAGCACAGATCTTGGTGGCAACCTTGGTCTAAGAACAAGGCTAAAGAAGAGTGTGAAGGAGAAATTTGGCTGGGAATAATGCATTCAAATTTCAGTTTTAACAGATTACTGTGTTCTGCAGCAAAGGAGCTGAAGACAGAGACGGAACACAAGAAAGCCTGTAGGGAGGCAAGTGCAGTGGCCTGGGTGACAGATCCTGATGGCCTGGGCTGCAACAGCAGTTGTAGATGTAGAGAGAAGACAGTAGATTTCAGAGGACAGGTCCCCACCATCCCCAGGTCAATGGTGGGTTGGTTTAGCGGAAAAGGTAGAAGATGGTGTCAAGGATGTCATTTAACAGCTGGGAGAGGAAGATGTGGCACTGAGTCCAGAGAAGAAGGGGGATAGCCAACAGCGTGGTGCCATAGAAGCTCAGGAGTGGAGACGAAATATCCCCAGGAGGTTATCATAATGTTAAGTGGGTGACTACGACCTGCATCCTCTGTGGATAGATCCTGCCCACCATGCCCTAAGATTAAATCACACCAACTATAGTAAGAAGTTACCTTTTGAAGAGTCCTGATTAGGTGCCAGGCACGATACAACTTATATAGTCTTTGTTACCTAATTCAATATTCTAAAAGACAACTTCTGTCAGACAGGTTTGATTGTTAATCTTCACTTTCAGAGGGGACACTGAGGCTCCAAGAGAGCATACAGGGTACAGAAGTCCACTTGGCTGGTCACAACAGAGCCTGGATGCTCATCTAGACCTTTCTGACTCCAAAGCCCAAATTCTTAACCACAATGTTTTGCTGCTTCTTCACAAAGAGTCTAAACATGAAATGCCTAGGAGTTCAACTGAAATAAATAATTTAGTTTCACAGAGGAAAAGAGAGATAATAAACTATATTTCTAAAGCAGCAGGGAACTTTACAAATATGTGTTATTGGTCATTGGGGGTCTGGGTGACAAACCATCCCTGGATCAGCACAATATTGTGTGCTGTTTATTAGAAAAATAACTCACATCGCCTCTCATTGATTGGTGTGTTTGTAGCATATAAATTATGAAGGACAGCACACATACCCACGACAGCAAATGGAAAAGTAATGATCTGCTTCATTGACAGAGAACAATTTACTTTTCCCCTAAATGAAATGTTATTATTAAAATTTGAAGTGCATTAACATAAAGGAAATGCATTGAGGAAATGCTTTTTGCAGCCCCTACATGTGTTGAACATCTGAGCAGTACCCCCAGGTAGTCCCAGCTCTCATTTTGGCCAATAGCTAAGAAGAAGAATTGCTTAGGGGAAGATGAACTCAGCAGTGATTGTATCTAAATACCATGAAAAGAACAGACAAAAAAGAATGCAGTAAGTGGATGGAGGTTAAACACAGATTTAACGAAAAGAAAAAAAAATTATTGAGGCAGCGACATTGGGTGGTGGAAAGGGACTGTACAGTAGGAAAAAGGTGGCTCTGTTTCAATCTTTGCCATCAACAAGTATTTTAAATTTCATGTCGCTAAATGTTAAAAAAGGACAGCAGTCCTGGGCCTGAATACTGCCTGCCTTCATTTATTTACAGAGTTAGCATTCTTTGTCAGAGAAAGGGGAACATGGGAAGGAAATGAGCGGCTTTAGTGCTGTGTGGGCCATTCGTGGGCATTGCCATGACAGGCTTGCATGGCGAATCGTGAGACTTTAATAACAAGAGCTTTGATTTGGATTTTAATTTTCCAAAAGTGTAAGTCAGTGAAATTAACAGAGCAGGTGGTAGAAAGAGAGCAGTGTGGTGAGAGTATAAGTCACTTTGCTTTTGGGTGAGGAAAGGAAATAACCAGGGTGTCCCAGATTCTGCTTCTGGTAATTAATGAGGCACCTAAATTCACCCTCACTTTCAGATTATTGAACTAAACTTTCTTCCTGTGGTTTTCATGAGTGCTATATTTTTAATTCAAAAAGGACACTGTCCTCATTTTATTCTCATCCACTGAAAGGCTTTCTCTCCTACACAGTGGCATATTGGGGTGGAAGGGGGTGCTGACAGTGTGAAGTGTCCCATCTGGTGAAGCCATTATAGCATGTTGCATTCCCAGACAGAAATAAGCCTCACTAAGGCAGAGGGCTACACAGGATGCCGCTTATTTGGTTTTGCCTGTTTTGTACAATAGGATTTTGGCTGGGATGATCAGCGAAAGTCTACTGATTCAGGTATTTGCATATGATAAAACTTAGGACATAGACCCTAAACTCTGTCATGAGAATCATAGCCATTTCTTAATTTATTCAAGATGTATATGGATACATAAAAGCTATGTGTAAATTAAATAGAGATATATATATTGCATGTTAAAATTCATATATAACAGAATAAAGCAAGCAAGAAAGTAATGTTTTTCAAAAATATGAATGCAATAATTTCTGAGATTTTACTGTCTAAATCCATATATATTCCCAGTGATTTTTTTTTTTTTTTTTTTTTTACTTTTTAACACGTAAGTGAAATTAAGCAAGGAAAGCATCAGTTAAACATTGCCGCAGTTGAAAACAAGCAAGAGAAAATCACAGTTCCAATTAGAACGGAGGTTCTCAGCTACACTGAAAACAAATACACAACTGACCTTGGCCCTGTGCTTCACCCTAGAGAAAGTCAAGGAAGAACAGGATATGACGGCAAAGTCTCGTAGAAGGACAAGCCTGGGCTGTCCCTGAATATATCAGAGGCTTCTTTAGCAGGAATTTGTAGTGAGGGACGGAGCACAACATCCAAATCCTTCTTGCTGGACCTGTCTCTGCCTATAACCAATGCTGTTTATGACTTGTTTTTCCTACCATTAAGCTCCTTTGAATATTCAATTTTCCATAAAAAATTATTGGTATAACAATAAAGACAACATGTTTTTGGCAACCGCTTTTTTTATTTTAACAATTATTTTAAGTGTTTTTTAAAAAATAAAAAACAACTATTTTTTCAGGATTCTGACTTCCATACAGTCAAGGCTTACATAGTTACAGCCAACGAACTTGAATGGAAACACGGTGGTTTCTGATATCAGCTTCCAGCTCCTTTGCATTCAGGAACTGGTGCTAAAAGTGGGGATTCAAGATGAGTTCTTATCTAGTCTAGACATGGTGTGTCCTCTATTATTCATAACCCTTGGGTCTGCTGTACTGGGAGGTCCCTTCTTGCTTCAGAGAGTAGATGACTTAATCTCTTACTTAAACAGGAATCTTTCTCAATGGACTTTCAGGAGTGTCTTTGTTGACCTCTATTTCACTTTCTCAATGTTAGCTTTAACTCTGCTATACCATAAATTTCCATCTCCAACTTAAGAGATGTGTGTCTGATTTCTCTCTCTGGCCTAGGAGTTCTCATTATACAATGGGGAAAAGTTATAAAGTATGCCATGCAGAGGCAACAACTTATGGCTGGGGGTCCTAATGACACATGGATCATTGATTGAACAGAAACTTGGTGGCCAGATACCTTCTGTGAAACAATAAACATCATTTTCATTTCCACTATGCCCCAAACAGTAGCTCCACACACAACTGCTTAATCACTTCAGCCTCAATATTATATATTATGTCATACTATCACCTCCCTCTGGTTTTATCCAAAGACAGTGAAAATTACAGAAACACTACCTCTTGCCTGCTCACATGGCTTTCCCAAGAACATATCACATCACTTCCACTTTAGATGACAAATGAAACTGGTCTCCAAGCTTCCTTGAATGGCATGCTTAGCGTGGTCACTTCATGCAGGAGCTGTCAGCTGTTAACTGGAAAGCACTCCTTGAAATGATTTGTAACTCTGCTATAAAAAGCTTTCCCTCCAGCTAAAACTTGCACTTCTTTCAAGTTTGATGACAAACACACTACTGGCAAAGGCGAGGGTGTATTCATGAGCACAGGCATATGCCCCGGCACACGCACACACCCCCCAAACACTCCCACCTCGATTCTCTTATTTTAAAAAAAGGAAAAGTGAATCTTTCCGAGCATTTCAATACAGTTTAAAGCAGGTGGAGGCCACTAACCAGGTAATGTTAAGAATTGCCCCTTGGTGCCCACTTTGATTGCCAGCACCTGTATTTGGGATGGGCACGTGGCAGGTGCTTGATCATTCTTTTGAATTTTATGCTGCTGCATTTGGTCTTTTGATGGCTAACCTTGCTTATAACAATAATGTGAAAAACAATCCTAGTTCCATTGACAGCCAAAAAAAAAAAAAACCACTCCTCAATCCTGCCAAAATATCTAGTCACTTCCGCTCAGTCTTCTTTCTGCACTTTTCTTTACTTGCCCATGGAAGGAAACCTCCTCCAATGTATGGTAAGACACTTCCCTGACTCCATTGCTCTGTGATGGAGAGCTAGCAGGCTACCCATTTGGGTACTCAGGGACCTATTTGGCCTTGTTGTTATGATACTTACAGTACTTAAAAAGAAATATTTATTATGCTAAGGGACTCAGGCCTCCAAGTCTTGCCAGAGGCAGGGCTCTGGCTCCTAAATTGCTTTCTGAGTTGCTGGGCAGGCTGCAATTAGGACTGCCTATCCCCTGCAGAAGAGCAAGGGTTAGATTAGAGCCCTGAGAAGTGTGTGGAGACAGGCTCCGCTAGCTAACCTTCCCAGGTAGAGTTTCTAGAGGCTTTAAATGCCATATACATTTAAGGGGGAAAGGCAACATTACATAACGTGGACAAGCAAGGCACCAAAAAGAATGTTAGCATTTTTTTTTTTTTTTTGAGACAGAGTCTCACTCTGTCACCCAGGCTGGAGTGCAGTGGCACAATCTCGACTCACTGCAAGCTCCGCCTCCCGGGTTCACACCATTCTCCTGGTCCAGCCTCCCGAGTAGCTGGGACTACAGGCACCCACCACCACGCCCAGCTAATTTTTTGTATTTTTAGTAAAGACGGGGTTTCACAGTGTTAGCCAGGATGCTCTCAATTTCCTGACCTCGTGATCCGCCTGCCTCGGCCTCCCAAGAATGTTAGCATTCTTATAGGGTGACACAAAGTGCAGAGGGACAGTGAGCCACATTCTCTTAGGGTATACATTACTTTCTAGATATTAGTGAGCTTCGTAAGCTAGATTAATTCATTCAGATCCAGTACAGGAAACAATAAAACTCACTTTGTATTGGGTTACAAACTTATTTCACTTTTGGTTTGATTTCCTTATTTCATTAATTGCTTTCCCTATTTACTGTTAACTATTCACTCTTAACCTTCTCTAGTTTGCACCATCTCATTTGATAGCTTGACCTTGTAGTATGACTTTTTACTTCTAACCTGGGGAAAATGAGCTAATTCCTATAGTCTTGCTGTTTTATTATTTTCTGGTGCTACTTGGATGGTTACCTTACAAAGTTAATACATAACAAAGCTATCATTACAAAGTTAATACAAACAAAGTTATCAGAAGACTTTTTTAAACCCTTGGCTGAAAAGAGAGAAGACATTTAAAGCAATTAAAAAATCATAAGTATTTATGAGACGTAAAATGCATACTTGTGTTATACAGTGCTAAGTGTTTGTAATCCTCCCAAGGATTCTAAAGAGAAACGAAGACTCTGCAATAGTCTAATTTAGCCATTAGTACTGACCTGGCTGTGGACAAGTAACTCAATTGTAACCACTTGCCCCAACAATTCCATTGAGGAAGTAAGAAAACACATCTGTATCCTCTTTACTTTAGAGGTACGTCACCCTATACCATCTTTCAGTAAAACTACAATGCGTCATCTTTCATGTTCATGAAACTTGTTCTTACAATACAAATGGAATCCCATGGTTTGGAGAAAAGTCAATTTGGAAAGCAAGCCATTTCTCCATTCTAGTTTATTCAATATCTTTATTGGAGGTATTCTTCATTAAACATAAATGAAGGTGCCCTTTGAGGGGCATGTGACAGTGACCCCTCTTATTTAGACCTCAGCAAAATCAAAATATAATGGATTAAACCTGTATCTGTCAAAGTATTATTTACAATCCAAAGGTCTTTAAGATCTAAAGCAGAACAATCAGAGTGTGACTAAGATAGTAAAGACAGAGTGAAACACTGAATCCCGATGCTCAATATGAACTCCAGGAAAGGGAATCTAAACTACTAGAATTTGGCAGTGTTGACCCAGGGAAGAGGCCCATGCGGTGGTTTTCTATAGAGAAGAAAGACAGAGACAGGTGTCACTATATCCATGACATCATGCTCACCAGGGTATCGTCCATCTTATTAGACACCTGACACACAGAAGGAGATGTTCTTGCTCTGTGATCCCCAAAATTTAAACCTATGTCCTTATATGTGTATGTTTATTTATAAATTATGCTTACTTATTATTATTAGCTAACATTTTAGGGTACAACATCCTCTTAGAGCCAGATCATCCTTAACAATGGGTCTTGTAAATCCCTAACTAAAAGGTTTTCTTAGTAATTATATGTATTTAGTGCATATAACTATAATTATAATAATAATTTTTTTTTTGAGACAGAATCTCTTTTAGAGATTCTGGAATGCAGAGGTGGGATCTGGGCTCAATGCAACCTCCATCTCCTGAGTTCAGTGATCCTCCTTCCTTAGCCTCTCAAGTAGCTGGGATTACAGGCACTTGCTACCGTGCCTGGTTAATTTTTGTATTTTTAGTAGAGACGGTATTTTGCCATGTTGGCCAGGCTGGTCTTGAATTCTTGACCTCAAGTGATCCACCCACCTCAACCTTCCAAAGTCGTGGGATTACAGGCATGAGCCACAGTGTCTGACCTAGTGTATATAATTATATATTGTGTATATTTTTGTGGCTAATTTCTCAGATCAGAATCGACTATTGTGTTTTTAACTTCATTGTGTGGCAGAAGGACTTGAGCAAAGGTGATTGCTCCACCCTTTTTCATACTTTCCACTTGCCTTGCATTATTAGAAGTACCTCTGTTCATTATTTTTTTCCAGCATTTTTAAAAAGATGTTTGTGCATTTTGTTTAGCCTAAACTTGATAACACAATATAATATAATAATGTGAGGTAACAACATTATAGACACATAACATGTAAATTCACTTATGTAAACTGCAACAAGTCTCAATGAGAGCAAAGGCTAGGGGTCATGCCTTGACTACTCTGTCCTCCTACCCAACATGGAAAGGTGACATGAGAATCTCTGACTTGTACACCCCTGAGATTGTTAAAATGGAAACAGAAATTTCCCGTATTGTTTTCCTAGCACTCAATGGAAAGTGTTGTATACCTATCGGGAGGCACAGCCTTTGACTAACAAACATTTCATTCCCCATAATGACAAATCCCCTAGAGCCAATGAATAAATCCATACCAGGAGAGAAAACATACTGATCAGGGTTTGCAAATATTCCAGACAAACTGATAGTTAGTCTTTCATTATACAATAGCAAAATACTCCCAGATACAGGGGCAAAGGCAAATTCTTAGACCTGCAAGCAAACTCAGATCCAGGGGCATAGTGTAGAGATCAAGAGCATACCACGGGTCGCCTAAATGCCAACTGATGTCCAGGAGCCTGAGGGGTCATCATGCTCTAAATTTCAGCCAGCCAGATTGTCCTCTGTACATGCCATGTAGCAAATTCTTTGATCCATTAGTTGTAATACAGGGGCAGGAAAAAGACCACACAGATCTTTATAGCTGGTACATTGTGATTGATTATCTCTGCTTAATGTTTTATAAGCATTTTGGGGGAGTGCTACTGAGATGGAAAACGTGGAAAACGTGGGCTTGGGTCTCATCAGACCAGTCTCTGCCTTCTGAACTAGCTCCGGTTTCCTGCAGCCCCCCTGAATGAGTACCCACCCTCTTCTCCCAGTGCCGCCTTCCCAACCACAGGGCAGCTCAAAGGCAGTCTGAACCAGGAAGCCTTTCTTCTCTCCCATACAATGATTTCTCCCGCCTCTATACTTTTATAGTACTTTGTACCTAGTACAGCTTTTGTTACCTTTATGTGAGTTTCTTTCTCCCTCATTCAAAGGTAAACTCCTTGAAAGCAAAGACCATGCTTTATATTCTTCCAAACACAGGGTGCAGCACCTTGAAAGGCAAGTGCACAGTAGCCGCTTCTAGAAAGGTATTAAATTGGCCATCCAACTTTGAGGTTCCTAGGCACTTTTTTTGGCTACGTTCTTTGCAGATTATTAAACAGCTAATGTTTCGGTTAATACCATAGAAGATCAAATTGCCAAACACATGATAACTGTATTCAACATGAGTATCTATATAAACTTAATGAACTATCTGTGTCGACTTGATTTAGAATTCAAATTGCTTTCATATTTTCTAAAAAAACAGTTTAGTCACTTTCACAGTTTGAAAGGAAAAGCCTTTCAAAACATGCTTTAAAAAGTCACCCCAAATGCTTTGGCATCAAAATGGGCCTTGCAGAACAACTATTCTGATGCGTGAAGGGTAAGCTAATCAACTATTTGATAGCCTTTGGCATACAAAGGTCTTACAAACTAAAGAGAGCACATTTGCAGTGCACAATGGGTGTGACAAAAACTTGGTTCAAAAGGTTCTAGTGAAGTCTAATGTCCTACAGGCTCCATCGCCCTCAATTCTTGAGTGTTCCTGAACTTCTTTTTTTTTTTTTTTTTTTTTTTGAGACAAAGTCTCACCTTGTTGCCCAGACTAGGGTGCAGTGGTGCAATCTCGGCTCACTGCAACCTCCGCCTCCCGGGTTCAAGTGATTCTCCTGTCTCAGCCTCCCAACTAGCTGGGATTACAGGTGCCCGCCACCATGCCCAAGTAACTTTTGTATTTTTAGTAGAGGCGGGGTTTCACCATGCTGGTCAGGCTGGTCTCGAACTCCTAACCTTGTGATCCACCCACTTCGACCTCCCAAAGTGCTAGGATTATAGGCGTGAGCCACCGTGCCCAGCCAAGTGTTCCTGAATTTCTACAACATGCCACTCTTTGGTGTTACAGCAACAGTAGCTTTCCCATAGAGAATATTGATACCTACAATGGCTCAACACCACTAATGGCCCCAGAGCTGAAACAGTTTTGCTGGCATAGGCAATAAGCCTCAGTTGGGAATCCTGAGCCCAAGCAGTGCCTGACTCCAGGTTGACTCACCATGCAAGCCTGGGCCAACTACTTCACTTGTGTGTTCTTCACTGTCTCCATTCCATTGCTCAAGAAGAGGAATAATCCCTACTGCATAGGGATGAATCGGAAAATATTGGTAAAACTCCTTGAAATCTCCACTAGAAAAGGGTGGTTGAAAGATAACTACACACCAGTAGATTTTGCCAAGGAAATTATGCAAGCAGGGAAAAACTATTCAGTCAAGAAATACTGTCCAATGCGAATTAGTTCCTAACATATCCTAAATAGATAATATAATGTTTTTTTGTTTTTCACATTAAGGAGCTAAAGCAATTTTTTAAAAAACGGTTTCACAGTCTAAAAAATGTTTTGAAAAATTGTTTTTCATTAATTAATTATTTTTTAGAGACAAGATCTCACTCTGTTGCCCAGGCTGGAATGCAGTGACTGGGCGATATAGCTCACTGCAACCTGAAACTTCTGGGCTCAAGGGATCCCCCCACTCCTGCCTCCTGAGTGGCTAGGACAGGCATGCACCAACACACTCAGCTAATTTTTTAAAGTTTTTATAGAGATGAGATCTCACTGTGTTGCCCAGGTTGGTCTTAAACTGCTGGCCTCAAGAGATCCTCCCACGTTGGCCTCCCAAGGTGCTGGGATTATAGGTGTGACCCACTGCACGCAGCCAGGAATATTTTTCATAAGTAGACATTAAGAATACTATAGTATTAGTAAGACATTAGTATACTATATAGTATACTGTATAGTATCCATGAGATCTGGACTTAGTCATATGAACCTTCATATGTAATGCTACTATAATTCCTAGAGTGAAGAGGAATTATTACAGAAAAAATAGTTTCCACACTCCTTAAAATAGTGGTGTTGTTTACCCTCGTTTGTTTTAAGATTCTTATGATGAGGAAGCCAGTGGATACACAAAACTCTTTGAATAGAAAACAGATTCTAGACTAAGCACAGTGGTACATGCCTGGAATTCCAACACTTTGGGAGGCCTACGCAGAAGGATTGCTTGAGGCCGGAAGTTTGAGGCCAGCCTGGACAACATAGGGAGACACCATCTCTAGAATAAATTTTTAAAAATTAGCCAGGCATAGTGGTGCATGCCTGTAGTCCCGGCAACTCAGGAGGCCAAGGGGGAAGGATCACTTGAACCAAGGAGATTGAGGCTATAGTGAGCCATGATTGCACCACTGTGCTCCAGCCTGGGCTACAGAGCAAAAAGCTGTGAAAGGAAGGAAGGGAGAAAGGAAGGGAGAAAGGAAGGAAGGAAGGAAGGAAGGAAGGAAGGAAGGAAGGAAGGAAGGAAGGAAGGAAGGAAGGAGGGAGGGAGGGAGGGAGGGAGGGAGGGAGGGAGGGAGGGAGGGAGGGAGGGAGGAAATCAAAGAGAGAGAGACAGAGAAAAAGAGAGACACAGAGAGAGAGAGAGAGAGAGAGAGAGAGAGAGAGAGAGAGAGAGAAGATAGACTTCCACCTCTTGTTAAGCATTAGATGACTATCTTCCACATAAGCCATTTTCCTCCCAATTATTGGTGGTCACCACCAAAGCTCTGGTGTCTGCAATGTGCTGTCCTTGATCCAACTCTTTGATGTGCTAGATATAAATTCACTTTTTCACTGAATCAGCATGTGTTACATGTTCGCTTCTTCTTCCCAAATTGCTTTGGTTTTCTGCACTAGTATGCTTACTTTGGCTAAGCCAAGATGTCCCACCTTCTGGATGGCCTTGGTCAGTCTGCTGGTCCCTGGGAGCCATGATAAAGCATGGAAGAATCTGGCTCCAAAATGATATTTGATTGTTATTTTTGGATCTCTCAAGTAAATCACAGGAAAATTGATTTTCTTTAGTGACTTCCTGCACCTACTCAACCTTTTAGGTTGCTCTAACTTGGTTTTATTTCATTCTATGTTTAGAGTTTTTGTATTTGTGCCATGGGAGATTAATAGAGCTGATGGAAATCAGGTTGACTAATTAGAGGGAGTTTTGGAAGCTCATACAATCAAACCTCATTTCTTATTTAAGACTGACAGATAAAGTGTTATCTTGCAGATGTCGCTTTGGATGTATTCACTTGTCATGAAGACATGAATTACCTTATCCTATAAAGAAGAGGAGCTCTTTCCACTTGTGTCATATCTTTAAGATGGCTGTTCACATACAATGCCAAATCGTCTCTCTTGTTTAACCAAACCATTCAACTATACTCCACTCATGACCCAAATATCCAGTTTCATCATATCATGACTTCAGAATCATGGTTGATCTTGAACTCCAACTTGCCCATAGGGGCATTTGCTCATCCTCGCCACCTCCAGTGGTGTGGTTCTATGCATAGCCCACCCCCTTGTGTTTCTCTGCTCAACACCTGCAATAGTCCTTGGGAGACCCTCATACTGCAGGAAGGGCACTTTCCTTGAGAACTGGCCTTGAACATGAGCATTCTCCTCTCTTTGGCAAGTTAGTTCTAAGCTGGTAACATATTCTTCCCTAAAATCCTCGTGTCACAAAGAGACTAAACTCCAACTTTAAACAGTTCACCAAAAACTTAGTTATGAGAGAAGGAGAGTGTAGCCTTGGACTGGAAGTGGTGAGTTTCAGGGTCCCCGGCCTGTCTTCCAGGACCCTGTCGCTCAGTCTGTGTGATTCCCCCAGGCTGGCTCCCTGTTCACGCTGCCCCCCCGCCATCACATGGACCTCTAAGGGACTCACTGTCCCCAGAATCCAGGCCCAGCTGCCCTCAGGTCCTGAAAGGAAAGTTCCTTCCCTTACTCGGAGTACCCTCTTCTCCCCGCTTATTTTTCACAGCTGAACATCAGCCTATTCCCAGTTAGACTGACGGTGAGAAAATTTCTTTCCTCTAAAGGAAATCCACCAGAAGAAAAACTACATCAGAAAATAATATTTAAGCCTCCTTACGTGATGAGTTATTCTGACAGATATCACCGTGTGGGGGACATACCAAGTGCCTGGCTGAGCTGCTGTCCTGGGAATGTCCTTCCTTCCTCAGTCCGCAGGCCTCAGCTCTGGAGTTCTGAAAAACCACTCCACACACAGAGTTGCACACGCAAAGCTACAAGAATAGGCAACAGCTAACAGCAAAGGGCCCTGAAAGTCAGACAGGCCTAGAAATGCTGGAACATGCACCCCCCTCCCTCACAGACAACTGTGTCTCCCAGACAGAAGTTTGGCTCATTCCTTCCCCAAAATTTATGTTATCAAATAGAACACTTAACTTCTCGGTCTAAAACGTCTGTGTTGGGGTTAATACTGACTTCACATTTCCCTCTAGAACAGTGGGTGAATATTTGATTTACATTTCTGTAAATAAATGGCAGACTCAAGTGGTTTTCCCAGACCAAAAACAACAATTTGCCTCTGAGGTAAATTCGTGTCCCCACCCTTAGAGACTGGAAATTGCTTGCAGCTTTAAATGTTTTCCTTCTTTTCCCAGCTACTAAAGATCAAGTTTCTAACAATGTCTTAGGGCCAGTGCCAGCGAGGGTAACCCATTGCATGTCAGTAGAATTATGAGAATCATGGCTATTTCGGGGGTTCCACTGACTATTCAATCATAGATGCCAGTGATTCTCAAATGTGGACCCCAGAGAAGTAGCATCACCTGGGAACTTGTCAGATGCGTGAATTTGCAGGTTTCATCTCAGACAGCAGAATGAGAAATTGTGGAGATGCAATCCAATAGCAGTATTTTAGCAAGCCCTGCAGGCACAGTTGAACACTGGTAGACACCAACCATGGCAGAAAGTTTCAACAAGAATGAATGGTTCCGTGAGCAGATTCACTGGGAAGACGCACATAATATCTTCCAGCTGCAGTTTCTGGGTTCTGGTCCTGCCTTTGGATCCTGGTAAGAGGGGTCCGGCCCAGTGGACCCAGATCTCACAAACTCTGCCACAAAAGATGCTTGATTTTTCTTATCTGGGCCAAAAAAATTTAGAAATCTCAGTAACTACTTGAATGATTACAGAAGAAGACCGTGTGAGTTGAACAGAACCCCTAGGCCAGAGAAAGCAAGGATGAGAATGATTGATTGACAGGTGAGGGGAGGGGAGCTTTAGGGGAGGGATGTGATTGCCACCTCTGCCCTAGGAGAGCAGATAAAGAGTGCCTGCTTGTCTTTAAGCTGGCTGTCCCCGACTGTCCACAGTAGATATCTAGCAGACCAATTCCTCAGATATCTGTATTCTTTCCTTCTACTTAAGGGATGTGATTTTAGGAGACCCGTAGAACTACCCAGAAATGCTGAGTCAGACAAGTGAGGCATAAGGGAAAGGTCTCCATCCCCGTCTGTCTCCCTAGGAAGTTGAATCACTGGTCATCCCAGGCTACCCAGGACAGCCCAGAAATCCTGAGCTAGGACACAGTTTCCACCCTACTGTGCCCCGGGAGGCTGGGCAACCCCTTAGGCTGAGGATAACAGGGCTGGCCCAGGGGACAGCATTGCCCCCAGATCATATGGGTGATTCCCAATGAGTAGGCTATAGGGCCATGGATAAGAATGCAAGGCAGGCAGAGTAACTTAAATATTTTGGCTTTTAGTCTATGGGCCTTCAATGATGCTCTTCTCCCAGCCCTGAAAATGTTAAAGGTATGCCTACAAATTATTTAGAAATTAAATTCAGCTCTATTAATTAAGTGGTGAGTACCCACCATGTGGAAGGCATGATGCTCAGTTTCATGGCACACACAAAGATGAGTTAAGTCTGTGTCAGTCCCCAAGCTATGACTAACTGGTAGCCAAAGGCAACCATGAGCACTGCCAACTTACCACACCCAAGGTATAATAACAACTCCAAGGTAGCGCTAAAGAAACCCCTATGGAAAAACACACAAAGGAAGAGGGACGCTTGACCTTGAAAAATCCAGAAAGCTCCTGGGAAGACATGGCATTTCAGCAGATCTCTGTGCTGCTTACCAACCCAGACTTTCCTCCAGACTCAGGAGCCACCCTGGGAGAATGCCTCATTTCCTGTCCTTGCTTGACATGAAGAGTAGGCAGCAGAAAGTGGCTTCTAAACTCCAGTGCCTGTCCCCAGACCTATGAATCTACTCAGGCTGCAGAGGGGAGTTTGGAAGTCCTGGCCAAGAGTGAGGGGCCCAATCCTGGTGACTGCTGTATTTGTGCTTAGCTCTTATTGGTAGACACAGGAAATTATTCTTTTGTGCTATGTCTAACATAAAATGCATCTCCTCAGAATGCATTTATCACATGCAGGAGTCACCTTGTAATCAAAAAACATGCCTCACAATGCATTCTCTTCTGAAACTGTCTAGGAGGCTAAAATCTTGTTTCCATATTGCAGGGTCATAAACAAAATGAACGAACTCAGACCTCAGCAAACTGTGGCCCAGGCACCAAGTCTGGCACACCACCTGTTTGTAAATAAAGTTTTATTAGAACACATCCACACCCATTCATTTAAAGATGGCAGAGTTGATAGTTGCAACAGAAACTGCATGGCCCAGGAAGCCTAACGTATTTATAGAAAACACTTGCCACTCCCTCACTCATTCAAAGGCAATCAATATGCAAAAGGAAAGAGTCTTTAAATCTTTACCAATTTCCAATCTCTGCCCCAAGTATCTTTACTTATAGTTCAAGGTTGGAGAATTTTGTAACTTTAAACAAATGAAAGCCAGAAAGTGAGGCAGAAGGCAGACAGCATCAGTCAAAGTCCTGGAAGAAAATAGAATTCCCCACAGATGGTTTGCATGAAGAGACTTTAATAAAAAAGTCACTTCCAGAAGTATAGACAAAGTTAAAGGAAGGAACAAGAGATGTTGGAGCAGCCAAAGGCAGGCAACAGAAAGAAGCCATTAGTGCCCCTTGGGCAGAAGGGACAAGTTCAAGACAGGGTGTTCCTGGGGCCAAGGAGGAAGGGCCACCCTGTAGGAGCTATAGTCATGCAAGGGCACAGCTGCCAACAGCACGGCAGCCTCCAAGCTGGTGGGAATGGAGAAGAAACGCCTAACACTCTTTATCTGTCCCCCACTTTATACTGTTGCTTCCCACTGGAATCCAGGCAATGCAGTCCAAAGTTGTCAAGCTTCTGAGGACAGACAAGAAAGATAAGATAGGATATGTTGGGGAGGTAAGTGACCAGTACACATACCCCAAAAAACAACATGATGTGAAGATTAAGAAATGTTGCCTATATTGATTAGGATTTCTGTTGCAAGTAGATAAACTCAACTCAAACTGGCTTATATAATGAAAAAATGTATTAACTCATAATATAGGGACATCAGAGGTCTCAAATGTCATCAAGGGATCTAAGTATTTGCACTTCCCTGCTCTATCCATCTCAATAAGGTCAACATTATTCCAAGGCTGGTTTACCAGTAGCAATTAAGAAAGCATGTCTCCTTGTTCACATCTGGACATGGTGAGGCAGAGGTGGAGATGAGGAAATGAACAGTGTTTAAGGCATTTTCTCTCCATTCCCACCACTTGGAAGCTGTGTTTTGGTGTCCCTCTGTGACTACAGTGTCACATACATATATATATATGTGTACATATAGATACATACACATATATGTGCATACATGTATACATACATATATACACATATAGGTGTATATGTATACATACACATATACGTACATGTGTATATATACATACATGTATATATGTACACACATACACATGCATATATACATGTATATATGTGTATATATGTATACATGCATATATATTTGTGTTATACACACATCTATGTATATACATATATAGACAAACTCACATATATTTGTATATTTTCTTCTTTCCCTCTCAGATTTTTAAAGCTATCCTGAACTCTCTTTATATTTCATTTTCTCTAGCTAGCTTAGGCCTGAAATTCCAGAACCAATCACTGTCCAGGGGAATAAATTACTAATTTAGACTAATCATCTGAAGGAAGGATGAATGGGAGTATGGGCATTGGGAAGCCCATGACATAAGGTATTGATACAAACACCATATTATTATCTCCTTTCACATGTGTTTCCTCTCTCTGCACCCCATTGTCTGTAGTTGTTTATCACCCAGATCTTCATCTGACACATGAGGCTTCTTCTGGCAAACTGTGGGGTGATGGTACCTGCTCTTGTTCAGAGTTAAAACATAACTCCTTACCCAAGCAGTTTATGTGACTCCAGAAAAAGCCAAAAGGTAGCTTCTGGAAAAAGAGAAAGTTGCCATGTCTAACTAAAGATCCAATTAGACTTTCTCCTAAATTTTTGGTAAATCACCCTTCCTTTGTAGTTTAACTTCCTCCTCCATAATTAAGATATATAATGGTTGCAACCCCACAGCAAGAGAAATTACATAGTGTGGGCTTGGACAGTTTCACAGCTGAAATTAATTTGAAAGACTTTTAAGAGGTGTTAGGTGTTTTTCACACTTTTCCCTGCACCTGGTAGCTCTTGGGTCCCATTGGTGAAATCTCCCTTTGGTCTTTGATTGATGGGCTTTATATAGACATTACAAAGCAAACTCAGAGCTTGCCTTCATATAGATTTCTCTCTTCATCATGGGCACACTATTGCCACTCACCTGATCCTAACCTTCATCCTATCCAGAATGGCCTAAGATTTTAATCTAGTTTTTACAGGAAAGGGTCAAAAAATAAGTTACCTATTGTTCCCAGATGTCAAGACACTGAACAGAGGCACGCTGAGGTAGAGTGTGATGAGGATGCTTGGCAGTGACTTGTCAGTGGTACATGGCTTCCTGAGATCAGTGACTGTCAGAAAGGCATAGCCCCTTCTTATGCAACAGAATTCACATTGAATGGATAACCAGCCAACTTTGTTTAAAGCTTCATTGAAACTGGGATGCTCTTTATTTTTCCTACATATTTTTAATACTTGGCTGGACTAATAAAATTGTTGACTCTGGATTATGGACCAAAATAGATTCCCTACTCACCTCAGGATTTAAAAACAAAATACCCATTACATGGACAGGCACAAGGGCAAGAGTCTTGGCAGGTGCCGAAATATCCATTTCTAATAGGATCCAAAGCACAGGAACTCAATATGTTTTAGGGCATTAGAAAGTAAAGTCCTGGACAGCAGAAATAAGCCAGGACCTTAATGCCTTCTTTTAAAATCCAAAATTCCCTATACTAAACTCAGGCGCATGTTTATAGTTTCCAAGTTATTTTTCTTGCAAAAAATTAATCTAAAACCTTGACAAACCATAGCATTTTTATGAGTTTCCATAGTGGCTTTTCTATACACATTGCAATAAATTCCCTATGAAAATTATTATTATATTAATCAGCAGTGACTCATTTAAAATTATAGTTTGGGATCGCTTATTTTTAAAAAGGTCCAATTTCATTTTTATCGCTGCCCAAGTTTATTTTTTACTTAAAATTCACGTCACAATTCGGAACAGGAAATGCCACTGGAAAGTTGTTTTTCAAACCAAGAATTTTGTTTCCAAAAAGAGAGAATGAGAGAACAAATGAACATGATAATGCCAATAATTATGTGTTACATGATTTTTATAACTAAGCAGTTTATTACAGCTGCTTTTGTGGGTGCTACAAAATATTTGAACAGGTTTTCAAACCAGTCAGCAATTTATTAAACACTAGTGATTGTTATTACAGGTTGAGTTTTATGATCTAAGGTTGATGTATTTGCATGGAAACCAGAAGGACACATACCAGGCCAGCGTTCTGCTTCAAAAATGCTACCCGGGGCAGGGCGTGGTGGCTCACGCCTGTAATCCCAGCACTTTGGGAGGCTGAGGCAGGCGGATCACAAGGTCAGGAGATCGAGACCATCCTGGTCAACACGGTGAAACCCTGTCTCTACTAAAAATACAAAAAATTATCTGGGCATGGTGGCAGGCGCCTATAGCACTCGAGAGGCTGAGGCAGGAGAATGGCATGAACCCAGAGCTTGCAGTGAGCCAAGATCGCAGCACTGCACTCCAGCCTGCGTGACAGAGCGAGACTCCATCTCAAAAAAAAAAAAAAAGAAAATGCTACCCGGTACTTGGCTCACCTTTGAACCGCTTATTAGGACACTTCAAGACTCCAAGAGGGAGAAGCTGCTAAGGAAGCAAATAGGTTTCAAGGAACTAAGAAAGACATTTGAATGATCCTTGCAAAGTCAGTTGACAATCTGTAAACGAGCAAA
This sequence comes from Rhinopithecus roxellana, assembly GCF_007565055.1. NCBI lineage: Eukaryota > Metazoa > Chordata > Mammalia > Primates > Cercopithecidae > Rhinopithecus > Rhinopithecus roxellana. Next base: position 95,012,256 of record NC_044554.1, read on the forward strand.
AAAATAGCAGTTCATTTAAAAAAGAAAACTCAGGTGTACACATTTATGTAAATTGATGAGTACCTCACTTTACATACCTCACTATGTAAATTGATGAGTACCTCACATTACATAAGCTAATCAACAGCTTATGTAATGAAATAACAGGCAACTGATATATGATGCTAAAAGAGCCTAGAGCCCCAAAAGGAATGGGCTTAATCATTTTTTTCTCCTTATTTAGTAATACTATTAGAGAAATAGATGAAGAGGTGAATCACATGCCATGCAAGATTAAATCTGCCGCTCTATTTACTTAATCAAATACATTATTGTTGCCACAATTAGCAGTGAATTTAAAAATTTCCTTAGCAAACTCACAAAACTATTACCAAGTCCAAAATTTAGGAACGTGTCAATAAGAATGTTTTTTAACAAAACCTGAATTGACAGGCCACTTTCAACTGCCAATTCTTTAAAAAATAACTAATGACAAAATCTCTTGGTCTCAGTCATCTTTTGGGAAGACCACCCTGATCTTAAACATCATATTAAGTATATTAAGTGTCAAGTGACATGTTTGTCTTTGACTCAAAGAGAAATCCACTCTTTCTCAAAGTCTGTAGGTTCTATAGGTTCTCTGGAGACAGGGACCATGACAATCATCCCCATGTGCAGCAACATCTACACACAATATACTCAAAATAGCTATGCAATCAATATTGGCTGAAGACCTTACAGAATGACTGAATGAGTGGACATCAGACTGAAAGTATCCAGGAGCGCTTTTCTCTCTCTCTCTCTCTCTCTCTCTGTCTCTCTCTCTTTCCTTAATAACGATAGAAACTCTGCGAGACTTAGTGAAGCATCATTCTGATGAAACTCAGGGATGCTATTTCCCTTCAGGGTAACAGCATGTTATGATCTTATAGGACCTGAGTAATGGGCTTGGGTTTACAATACTAACATTTAAGAACCTATTCTTTCTGGGCGCTTTGTCTAAAACAAACAAACACATAAAAAAACTAAACAAGAACTTAAGTATATAAACTGAAAGAGTAGTCTTGGAGTTCACATAGCCGGTATGTACCTGAGAGAGTAATAAAATCTGTTTTCTACGCACCTGTATTTTTATTTTAACAAGTATAGAAATGTTTATTCAGATAATCTTTTTGCACTCAAAACTCATAATTGTGGCTGGGCGTGGTGGCTCACACCTATAATCCCAGTGCTTTGGGAGGCTGAGGCGGGGAGATCACGAGGTCAGGCGATTGAGACCATCCTACTAACATGGTGAAACCCCATCTCTACTAAAAATACAAAATAATAATAATAATAATAATAATTATTATTATTATTATTATTATTATCCAGGCATGGTGGCGGGCACCTGTAGTCCCAGCTCTTTGGGAGGCTAAGGCCGGTGAATGGCATGAACCTGGGAGGCAGAGCTCGCAGTGAACTGAGATTGAGCCACTGTACCCCAGCCTGGGTGACAGAGCGAGATTCCATCTAAAAAAAACAAAAAAACAAAAAAACAAAATGCACACACACACATACACTCTTAATTGTACTCTTCAACCAAAGCACAAGAAATTGTTAACAGAAATATTTTATTGTTTTGTAATTAAATGTATCCATGTTTTCTGGGTTTTGTATCATGCTTAAAAAGGCCTTTCCCCTACCAGGATTAGCTGAAAATTCTTTTCTAGCATTTTTGTTGTTTCCCTATTTACCCTTAATCTTGCATTCACTTTGTATTTATTTTAATGTAAGGAGAAGGGTAAGAATCCAATGTGATTTTTTCTCAGATAACTGTGCAAAAGCCCCACATTATTAATTTAAAAAACTGTATTTTCTCACTGATACACAGTGACAGCTTTTCACATCCTAAATCCACATAGATTGCTTTGTCAGTTTCTGCGCAATTCTATTATCTATTTGTTTATTTGCAGTCTCATGCCTTCATGTTTTAATTACAGTGGATTTATATTGTTAATATGCCTAATATCCTTCCATTATTCTTTTCCTTCAGATTGTTACATTCTATTTTTTCAGTTATTTTTTAGATGAATATGAAAATCAGTTTATTTAGTTCTAAAACTCTCCCAGTAGTATTTATCCTAGGCTTATGATAAATTTATAGATTGATTGAGGGAAAGTTGACCTCATGGGGATGAGTCTTCCTACTCAAGAACAAGATACGCCCTTTCAAGTTTTCGATTTTTCCCTTTGCCTCTCGGAGATTTGAAGTTTTCTCCACATAGATTTTGCACAACTCTAAACTTCTTCCTAGACATTTACCATTTTTGTGGCCACTACATATTTTATTCTATTGTTTTTAAAAATACCAAGTAAATTTAATTAAAGCCATTTAGAAAGAACCCAGCAACTTTAAAAACAGAAATGTTTTGCGACCCACTCAACAGTGGGCATATGAAGTGAAGAGATGATGTCATTACTAAGAAGTTTGACTGAATGAGATAAAGGATCCTATGAACTCACAGGGCCACTGTCAGTTTGGGGGAGTTTTCCACATGGTACCAGAACTATTTGGAATCCAGAAGTTAACTTTTGTCTCACCAAAAATGGGAAGAAGAGGAGTAAACAAAGAGTCAGAAAAGAAGAGTGAAATCCTACACAAGTAGATAAACTAACAATTTATCTTATAATAAGTAGCAGCTGGGGACATTTTCCAGGAAGAAATGCAGGAGATAAATTCTTCTTAAAATCCGCAGATCCATGAATCTGGGCAAGGGCATGATACAGACTTTCTACTGAAGTATGAATGCTAAGAAATTGCAACTAAAATTTTTACAAAAACCTAATACTTCTCATCTAGCTTGATGTAAAGAGGTGACCATTCCTGTGCAAATGTGTACCAGACACCTAGAAAGAAATCAGTAGAGAGCTAAAAACCTGAATGAAGACAGCAACAAAATAAATGAGATTTAGATAGGGCTATCTCACCCTACCAGTCTTGTATGTTTCATGACGTCTATTAGAAGGAAGAGAAGTTGAAGTAAAAGTAATGCTGTCTGTTAATTGTGGTTTGTTACATGCATATAATGACTTTTCTTGAAAATAATTGACTAATTTTTACATAGCTGTATTCCATAGTGTGGAATCCTCAATCCATTTTTCTGTTGTCTTTATAAAGTTGTATATTTTTAAAAAATCCCCTTTGTCTACTGCTATAGATGAATACCAACCGGTTATAAGCTCAGCTTGCAGTTGATTTGATAACTATGGCTTCTACAGTAATTGGTTAAGTGGTAAACCACACCCATAAAACAGAATGTTTTTTCATAGAATACTGTTGTGCCAGGACATATTTCTCCCTAAATCTGCTAAGTATTACACTTTCATCATACGGAATCCTAGTACTACTAACCAGTACAATTGACTTTTGTATATTAGTATTCCATCTAGTCAACTTGCTGAATTCACCCATTATTTCCAAATAATTTATCCATAAAGGCATGTGTGTTCTATGTAGACAATAACAATGACAATTTTATACACTCTTTTCCAAACCTAATGCCTTTAATATATTTTCTTGTGACATTGTGCAAGTTAGGATCTAAAATACAGTGTTGACTAGAATCGTGACAGGGAGCAACCTTGTCTAACCTAATTTCAAAGGGAATGGTTTCCTTCCAACTTACTTTTAAACAAAACTTTAGAAAGATAACATTTACAATTTTCTGCATAGCCACTTTATTAGAAGAAATAATCAGTAGAAAATGAACAAACAGTGCAAATTTTGTGTGTGCAAGTACAAAATTTTAAAACGTAACATCTCCCTTTAAGTCCAAAGTATTATCCAATCCCATGAGAAATAAGGTAACATTGTCCAAAAGTCCGTAAGTCTGATACTGACAATTTTTCCTGAAATAACAGAAGTTATTATCTTTTCCAGAAGGTTTTTAACAGTTGCATTGTTTTCATTTGCCCTTTTAAATTTATAAGTACAATCATGAGCCTTTATTTCAAGGGCTAAAGGCTATGAGCCCCATCAAAGTCACCTAGGGGCCAAGCAAGGTGGCTCACACATGTAATCCTAGCACTTTGGGAGGCCAAGGCAGGCGGATCACCTGATGTCAGGAGTTCAAGACCAGCCTGGCCAACATGGTGAAACCCTGTCTCTACTAAAAATGCAAAATATTAGCTGGTCGTGGTGGTACATGCCTGTAATCCCAGCTACTCAGGAGGCCGAGGCAGGAGAATCACTTGAAACCAGGAGGTAGAGGCTGCAATGAGCCGAGATCGTGCCATTGCACTCCAGCCTGGGCAATAAGAGCAAAACTCCATCACAAACAAACAAACAAACAAGCAAAAAACGATAACAAAAAAAGAAGTCACCTAGGGAATTTTTAAAAACTAGATTACAGGATCCCACCCACAAAACCATGGAACTGAAATCTCCAGGGTGGAATAAGTGTTTGGGGTAAACATTCAAGTTTGAGAATCACTGAGATCACTGGTTTCTGTTTCTTTATTAATTTAGACTCAGAATAGGAGGACTGACCCATGTTGCACTTAATAAATCTTAAATTTTAAGATTCTGTGGTTTAAAAAATATATTAAATAATTCACACTTACAGTATGGTGCATAAATAACAACTAGGGCCAGAAACAAAACAACTTAGAAACATAGAAATTCCTGTGTTTGTGTATTTCCAAAGACAATTCTTGCCTCCCCAGAATTAACCATTATTCTAACTCTTGTGAATATCATTTTCGGTTTATTCTTTATTGTTCTACCACCATATATGATTCTCAAACATAGTTTAATTTTAAGTTTTATATAAACTAGCTGTGCGTGGAAGTTAACATCTGCAATCCTGGCACTTTGAGAGACTGAGATGGGAGGACCCCTTGAGCCTGGGAAGTCAAGGCTGCAGTGAGCTTTGATTATGTGACTGCACGCCAGCCTGGGCAACAGAGTGAGACTCTGTCTAAAAAAAAAAAAAAAAAAAAATCCAGGGCGGGGGCAGTGGCTCACACCTATAATCCCAGCACTTTGGGAGGTGAAGGCAGGTGGATCATTTGAGGTCAGGAGTTAAAGACAGCCTGGCTGATACAGTGAAACCCTGTCTCTACTGAAAATACAAAAATTAGCCACTCATGGTGGTGCATGCCTGTAATTCCTGCTACTTGGGAGGTTAAGGGAGGAGAATTGCTGGAATCCAGGAGATGGAGGCTACAGTGAGCCAAGATGAATGCCACTGTACTCCAGTCTGGGCAACAGAGTGAGACTCCATTTCAAAACAAAAAACAAAAAAAATTCTGTAAACTGATTTATATTATATGATTTCTTTTGTTTTGCATCTTTTTTCAAATTATGCTCATAAGATTCATCCATATTGTTATTTAGCTGTAGCTCAGTCTTGTTCACTACTGTATAATATTCCATCTTCTGTATAACACATTTATTCACCCATTCTGCTTTTGATGAATATTTAATTTTTTTCACAAATTTTGGGTATTATAAGCAATATTGCAATTAGTTTTCTTATCCTTTATCTTGGTGCACATATGCATAAGTTTCTTTTGAATGCATATATACACTCATATACTCCCACATACATGCACACAATCCTCATTTGGCACAGTGCCGTGTTAAATAAAACTTGTATATGTCTGTCCTCGCTTTGCAGATTCTGTGGTAACTTATCACTGTTACCTTAGTTGTCACGGAACTGTGCAAAATGAGGACACATTTCCAATATACAAAAGTTTCCGTTAACACAGGATTAGATAAAACAAGGCCTGCTTGGGTACATATATATACCTAGGAGTAGAATTGCTGGGTCATAAGAATTTGTATTCTTGATTTAATTAAAGACTACCAAACAGTTTTCCAAAGTGGCTGTACTAATTTACTTTTCTATCAGCAGTTTATCAAAGTGCCCATCCCTCCACATCCTTATCCACACTTGGTATTTCCCTTATTACTACTGAAGGTGAGCACCGTGTCACATGTGGTAAAAGAAAAACCTTAGACAGGTTAAATGTAAATTAAATTTAAATGAAAGTTAACAAAGTTTAACCGAGCAAAAAAATGATCCTTAAGTCTGGCTGTCCCCTGAACCAGGAGGCTAGGCTCAGAGAGACTCCAGCGCAGCCACATGGCAGAAGAAGATTTATGGATACAAAAAGGAAAGAGACATATAGAAAACAGAAGTGATTTGTTTTTCTAAGACCACCAGAGCGGGCACAAAAGAACCAGCGACTAGGCAAGGGTAGGAGCAAAACTGCAAGTTTATTTTGGTCACCTAGCTTCAGGGGAAGAAGGTGGGTAGGAGAGGTCTGTTGGCCTCCGGCAAATGAGGCCCACAGAGTCACCCGTGCAGCTCTTGGACGGAGTTCCAACAGTCCCGACCACAGTGGGGAAGCTGGGAAGTCTGTGTGTGGCATTGGTCCGGAGCCGCTTTTCTAGGAGTGGGAGGGCAATAGGCGGGGCACGGGCGTGTGTGTGGGTGGGGGGCGTTCCACAGGTGCGACCAGGTAAATCTTGGTCTCTTCAGATTGACATCACCTGGCGCATGCCTAGTTGGTCTGCACCTTCCCGGGTCGCGGGCTGCATTTTCGCGCACGTGGGAAAAGTTGGGGGGATGAAGAACCCGGAAGTGCACCATCTTGCCTCCGTTCATCCAAACAAGAAGTGAGGTACAGAAACAGCCAGGTTGGTTACAGCTTGGCTTCTGCCTTATTTGAACACAGTTTGAACAGCTGGCCACCTTTGATTGGCAAAATCTCGGTGATTGGCACAAGAGTCTGACACCATTCTTTTAGACATCCAGTGAGGTTACAGTTCATTATGTATGGCGAAACCGCTAGGCTGAACTTAAAATATATAAAGAGACAGCTTTATGATAATTTTAACACGTTTTTGTTGGCTGTATGTATTTTTTTTAAAAAGTGAAACATCAGCATAGGTATTTATCTGTTTTGCTATTGAGTTGAACATTATTCTATACTAGAAGAAATAAGGTAACATTGTCTAAAAGTCTGTAAGACTGATGTCAATATTTCAATATCAGACTTATGGACTTTTGGACAGTGTTTTTTTCCCCTTATTTATTTATAGACATCCTTTATATATTCTGATATATATGCTGATATGTTAAATATCTGTTTTTCAAGTGTATACTATTATTTGATGAACAGAAATTCTCAATTTTATATGTTGTTAAATTTATCAATATTTTCTTTTACACTTACTGTTTTTGTGATTGCTTAGGAAAAAACCCACCCTAAAGTCTGAAAGATTTTTACTTAAATAATTTCCTAAAAATTTAAGATTTTGCTTTTGGTATTTAGGCTCTTAATTCATCTTAAGTTGATTTTTGTTTACAGTAAACATTTTTGTTTATTGTTAAACATTTGCTCAAATAAATTTTACAAAAATTTTAAACATGATTCAAATAGAGGAATGAGGACTGACTTAATTTTGTGTGCTGCTTAGATGACAGTCAGCCTTTTGCTGATTTCTCAAGATCTCTCTGTAACTAATCTTTACTAGGAAGGTCAAATGCCTTCCTCTAAAGATCCAGCCCTCCCACCAATTCACCTAAGGGACTTTACTGTCTTCAGTTTATTCATTTGTAAAATCTGGATAATGTATGTACCTCAAAGGGATGTTGTGAGGACTAAACAAGATAACATGTGAATTACTTAACTCTGTGCCTGACAAGCATTGCGTGCACAGTGTCACCGCTGCTGCATCCCACAAACACCAGAACGTCAGTGGCCCAGCGCTGATACTGGTTGATCCATCCAGAAAGGAATCTTTCCCACTCTGACTTGAAATAACAATAACAATAGCATCTTTGCCTGAGCCACATGAGAAGGGGGTGGGCCTCTGTGGTCACCAATGCCACAAAGCAAAGGGAAGAATTATTCTTCCATTGTCATGGAAATTACTGAAGCAATGTGGAGTAACACCACTGAGACAGTCTCAAAGAGGGCACCCATTCTGATTCAAAGATTGTGTGAGGGGTGTAAAATCTGAGAATCTGGGTTCTCTTGAATTCCTGGGATTCTATGCTGCATTGAATAATCTCTGCCCCATAAAGGTCATGGGAGAAGCCTTGGTCATCTTGATCTCCTACATCACTATTAACAATCTTAACTCTCTGCCTCTTATTGCTAGAGTTTCCTTTGCACAATTCTATTAAATATGGCAGTGGTTACCCGAACCACAAGTAATTACACTTCCAGGAAGTTTTCTCACCCAGTTGGAAAAAACTGAATTGGTGTCTAACTTCTGAAAACACTGATTGACTTCTCTGTGAGACAATGCAGCCTACCCTCTTCGATAAATCATGAGAAAGATTAAGGGTTGGTGAGAGATGTCTGCCCTTCAACACTTAAGAAATTGTATCTTACTGTGGCTGTTTTTTATCTTGTGTATGTATATGAGTAAGCTCAGCAAAGCCCTTCCTGCTGAAATTGTGGATTGCGTTTTATCAGAAATCATTTGAGATTTCATGTATGAGGCCAGTCTTTGAAATTTTCATGCTGAAAATGTTTCCAATGAGGAACTGAAACTCCTCTGCATTCCCACATTTTATTTTATTTTATTTTATTTTATTTTATTTTATTTTATTTTATTTTACTTCCATTCAAGGGCTTGCATCCCTCTCATATAGGGATGCATTACCTTGTATTCCAAGCTAGTGGTAAAGTTTTAACAATTGGCAGCATGCCCTCACCCCTGAACTCATGAGAGAGCCACAGTCCCCATCGACCTCCTGCCTCCACCTCCCTTGCCCAGGCAACTCTTTCACATCTTCTCATTGCCTTCTTTGGAATCAGGTTTCCAGGAATGGTTGGGCCAGATGGAGAAATCAACTGGGAACTTCATGCCTCATTGACAGGAGAGGAGAGGTGGGGAAATCCTCCCAACTGAAATGTTAACTCATTCCCTGTTGTGGTTACTTAGGATTATCATCAGGAAAGTTTCAACTGCCCAGTGAGGAAGTGGGATGTTTTTTGGTTTTCATATTTGTGTGATATAATTTCAGAAGAAATAAACAGAGAAAGCTGGTGTGTTTGTGTGTGTGTGTGTTTGTGTGTTCAGCACAGAAACAATAGATCATCTGAAGTATATGGGTATGAAGTGAGAAAGTGAGCAAAGGAATGAAACATCACAGCCTGCTGATCACCTTGATCTTCAGCCTTTTCTATATTGCTTTTCTTCAGTAGTCATTGTCCAATACTTAGAGCCCAGACTGAAGCCGTAAATCGCACAGTGACATCGGAGGGGGGTGATGGAGTGTTGGGGGAGGATTCACCCTATGAATTTACAGGGAACAGTGTTTAGGCACATATGGAAAATTGCACTCAGTTGCCACTGCCAGTCTAGGAAATGAAGAGTTGCTCTGGACTGGGGTCTGACAGAACCCAGCCTTTCCGTTTGCCTTCAGATGGTATGTGTGCACACGTGCAGACAGAAACTTGAATTGGCCAGAAGTGAGAGGTGACAAAAGTCCTGCTGACTTCTATTTATTCAAAGTGGGAAGAAAAAGAGGTAGCTCTTGTTATGCAGGGAACTCCCTGAACTAAAATTATTTGTTCTCAGCCTTCTTTCTACGTGCCCTGGGACACGCAGCAGAGTGACGACCGGTCTAGACACCTCCAGGCTGCAAGGCCACAGTGCAGGCACACCCATAGTGAAATAATGAGCATGTGAACCCACGTGGGGAAGAGCGTAAACCCACGGGAATGCAGCGCTCTCCCTCCTGATGCCAAACCCTCCATCCCACCCCCTCCATCATATCTTCCCCTCTCCAGAATCCTAACAATTATCCCATTTAAATAAAAATTTAGATTTTGACCACGTCTTTTCCTCATCTTCTTCAGAAAATTCAACAAAGCCTAACAAAAAAAAGGAGATGTGGGGTGAATTTTTGTAAATTTTGTTGCCTAGAGACCCTGACTACTCCGGAGTTTGATCCTTGGACCAGCAACTTGAATGCTATCCAGGAGCTTGTTACAATGCAGCTTTTCAGACTCCACCCCTACCTACTCAATTAGAATCTGCACTTTAGCACGTTCCCAGGTGATTCCTATGCACTGTATCATTGGAGAAGCAGTGGTCTAGTAGCTTCTTTCACTAAATCTTTGTCACAATGGCCAATAACTAGCAAACCTAAGTTCCAATTACTTTTTGTTCTCATATTTTAATCTCAGAGGTCCTAACTAATGGTTGGCAGTGTAGCCATATAAAGAACGGTAAAAGAGGCTGGCCTGTAATCCCAGCACTTTGGGAGGCCGAGGTGGGTAGATCACTTGAGGTCAAGAGTTCCAGACCAGCCTGGCCAACATGGTGAAACTCCGTCTCTACTAAAAATACAAAACTTAGCTGGGCATGGTGGCACGCGCCTGTTATCCTAGCCACTCCGGAGGCTGAGGCAGGAGAATCTCTTGAACCCAGGAGGCAGAGTTTGCAGTATGCCAAGATTGTGCCACTGCACTCCAGCCTGGGCAGCAGAGTGAGACTCAGTCTCAAAAAAAAAAAAAAAAAAAAAAAGTGAAAGAGAAGTAAGCATCTCTTAGTTCCTGGCTATTCTAAGTGTGGTCCTCAGACAGCAGCATCAACATCACCTGAGAGCTTGTTGAAGGGTAGGATCTGAGATCCCACCCTAAATCTACTGAATCTGAATCTGCATTTTAACAACATTCTTCCCCGGGTGATGTGGGTGCACATTAAATTGTGCAAAGTGCTGGTCTAGAACACAGTGAGGTCATATATCCTATTTAATTTTACTAAGATCGCTTGTTTTTTTCATTTGTATACATCCTTTCCTGGAAAGTTAGATCTAGCAAGACGCAGTAAGGACAGTTACATAATTTCAACTTATTTTTCCTGCTTATTTAGTCCATCTCTCATAGTTGGTGAGAAGAAAGGAGTGATGAAAGTGTTGAGGGATAATTAAACAGATGGTTGCTGCTACTCTGTTTGCTGTGGGTAGATGGAATTGTCATCCTAAACAAGGTCATCATACCAGTGTTCTGGCAGGGCCTGAGAGAGAAGCTAAAGATTTATTCTTTTCACCAAAATATCAAAAAAAATTTTAAATAAAGCAACAGATCATCTCTGCTATTTACTCGCTGACTTAGAAAAGTCTACAGAAACCACAAATGATCTATAATCTACATAGTAATCAAGCTTAAATTTTACTAATTTTATTTCACAAAATCTCTCCAAGTGTCTTGGTTTTACGTTTGTTAATATGCTGTTATGAACTCATAATGATCACATGTGTAAACTCTGTATGCATGACAGTCAAATATGTTCCTGTTTTTGTTTTTGGTGAGGAATGTTTTTGTGGTATCTAATATCATGTGTAATAACTCTGTTTATAATGCTCTGTGGTTACCGGTAAGCCACGTGGGCACTTCAAACTACACTAATTTCCCGTTGATACCTAACGTCTCAAAACGTGAGAAACAGAGTTCCTGATGTCCCCTTCCATGGTCAGCCTTACAGAGTAGAGCAGGGAAATTCTCTGTCTCACTAAAGTTAATTTTAAACCTAAAACAGATTTGTACATGTCCAGGCAACTCTCAGGGTTGGTAACCCTTGGAATCTCTATTCTAGGAAAAGGAACTATGAGAAGTTCACCTAGAGACAGAGGAGGAATTGATCTTCCTCAGGCTTCTATTCTTAAGGGGAATGGGGAAAGCATACATCTGAGAAGCAATGACTCTCCAAAACCCAGGAGCCAAGAAGAGGGAGAAAGGGGCCTGCCCTGGATTTCTGCATGGGCACAGCAGGTATTCTGGTGGTCAGGGGTCAGTAGTAAACTCTCTAGAAGCAGGAGAAGTCAACACAAGGGCCCAGATTGGAAAACTGTGTGAAAACTGTTGGTTAGTCCTCCAAGCACTTCCTGAAACAACAAGGCAAAACTTTGAAATGGGACTAACAAATCTGCATTGGGCAAACCACAGAAAACCGAATTAGGAAATAATGGGAAAGTATTTGCAAACAAAAGCTAATGAGATCTAGGAAAGCTCTGGTTGACATCAATTCAGTGGGACCTGTCCTCTCAGCACACAGGCCAGCAACAGTGCTCTCTAGGTGAAGGAGGCATGGAGCTCCCGTCAGCTCTGCAGTGTCTTCACAATAGCACGAGTGAATGTCTTGCCCTCCTGGTAAATCAGGAGAAGAGTCAACATTTATCATCACTGTTCACACCAGGAAACCAGAACCAAGATGTCAAGTAATTTACACCGCACAGACCACCCTCAATCTTTCGGGTTTGCTTAGCTTAGGAACTCATTTCAGGTGAAATACATTCAGCTAACAAGACCTTTTGCTTGATTACATAAAGGCTGTTATGCATTTTTATTTTATTTCATTTTGAGTCACTGTTAAAAAGGAGACATTAAGTGTCATTCTCTTTTGACTTAAGAGGATGAAAAATATTCATGGAAATTATAATTGGGAGGAAAAAATCAAGTTTAGTCAAAAGTAGAGAAGGATTTTTTTTTTTTTTTTTGGTTTTCTTTTAATCTGAATTTCCCATCTTCAGATATCTAGTTTCTTAAACTATCCGTATACATTATGAGGAAATGGAAATGTCGTGTGTCTTCATGGAAATTTGATCATTTCGCAAAGCGTTAATTGGGAAGTTTGGCAAAGCTACATCAACACCTCTCAAACTGAGAGTGTAGTGCTTGATTCTTTATGACAATCTTCCTATAAAGGGGAAACTCCCATTTTCTAATCTTTCTCGAGAGGCAATAGCCTAAGCTCTTGGCCTAATTGAATCTAAATACACCCCAGGAAGTAGGAGCCAAATCAACCTCTAACTGAGCACTGAAGAATTTCCAAGTATAATATTTGTATTAAATGAGTCTTTTGAAGACCTGACCAGACTCCAAAGAGCTGCAGATTTCTTGGGATCCAGGGAGTCTTGAGGACCTGCCTATACCAGTGCCACCGTATTTCATAAAAGCAATGTGATGGAATTTTAAAGTGGTCTTTTGCAAATTGAAGTAATGAGAGAACAGGTCAGGGAGGGCAGGGATACGGGCATAACAAAATGGTCCTGGGGTTTTTCTTTTTTCCAAAAATAATATTGTTTATTATTGCAAAGAAACAACAACAACAAAAACCCCTGGAAACATCTTCATTATCTTCCAGTAGGGGAATTTTTAATGTGACAGTACACCTTTGATGATGGTTAACAATGTAGGCTGTGGAGTCGGACCGACTCTGGCAAGACCCATCTCTGAGGCTTAGTTTTCTCATCAGCAAAGCATGGAGGTAATCATGATACCAGCCTCATAATGTTACTGTAAAGATACAATCATGACTGCAAAATATTATTGATTATTATTATAAAGTATTATTATGACTATGCATAGCTCAGAGTAGTCAGTCGATAAATGTTAGCAATTATTGTCATTCTCATGATTATTTCCAACTAGGGGAATACTGTGCAAGAACGAAAAATGATAATGTGGAGTGTAAATCTATGTTTCTCAATGGGTAAAGATTACTCCTACCACCATGACCACCACTACTGCTAACTTGATAAACATGGCTCAAATACATTTCTAAGTGGACAGAAAAGGGAACATATTGTACACATCTTTGTATAGTATGATTAAAAATGTGAGAAGTCAGGAAGGAAACACTTCCTTACTTATTATGGTTATAAGTAACAGGACTTATCTCTGAGAGGTGGTATTTTGGTGATTTTATTTTTTTCCTCTATGATGTCTGTGTGTGTGTTTTTTTTTAATGAACGTGAAATAGTTTTTAGGATCTATAACTAAAAATGAATCAAGCTGCTATTAGAAAAATAAATGTTTGACATCCCTGTGCTTTGCCAGTCCATGGCAAAGGCTGCCTCTGCAGTGAGTATCTAAAGTAGAGCCCCCTGCCCTGATGATGCCAGCCCCTTTTGGCCTGGTGGAACCCTCGGGGTGGGTGCAGGTGATGGGAGGGTTGGCAGGAAAGCTCACAAGACAGGCACCTAATTGTCCCCAGGTGTATCAGAGACTGCTTGCTGGAAGAGGTGATAGCTGAGCTAAGTGCTAATTGTTTAGGATGAAAGGAAGTTGCCCAGACAAAGACCAGAAGGGAGGGCAGCCCAGGGGGAAAGAGCAGCATGGATTAAACTCTGGAGGAGTGACAGACAGGCCCACTCTAGGGACATCAAGGATCAGTATGAACCGGTACAGAGTACCAGAGGGTGAGGCCAGGAGTGATGAGCAATGAAGCAAGAGAGTGTTATTGTCATGCAGGCGGCAGGGAAGCCTTTGAAGCATGCTCGGCAGTGAAGTGGCAGGATGCAAGGTATATTGGTGAAAGCTCAATCTTCAGAGCTTCACTGGAGTCTAGTATAATTAACTCTGTAAAGGAGCATGCCAGCCTTCACCAAGTAGGGGTGCCCAAGTCAGGAAGGAGAGTTGGGCAAACCTGGAAGTGAGAATGCTGTTTGTTCTGCTTGAAAGATGAGGGTGAGTTAGCAAGGACAATATGCTAGATGGAGAGATGGGATGGGGAGCACAGCAGGCTGAGGACAGCACAGAGGAGAGACATGGGGCTTGAGAGAGCGCAGCTCCTTAGAGAAAGAGTCACCAGCATGCAGTGTGGCTGCAGTGTGGCCTCAGATCCTGATGCCCTCATAAGCCCAGCTAGGAGGTCGAATTGCTTCTATGTACGGAGTGCTGGTACCTGAGCACCTCCCTCAGATCTGCTTGTGAGCTCTTCCAGTGTGGGGTCCTGCCAGGCGTCACTGTACCTCCCAAGCCCTTTGGAAGGAATCACTCTCTCCATTGACTACTCTCACCATTGAACGCTGCCAAGATTCTGCTCTCGAGTCCACCTCCCCTGCCCAGCTCCCCTGTACATGACCAGCTGGAAACTCCAACAGGATTGGAGCAGACTGCAGTAGTGCCTCTCATCTGTGTTTTCTGCTGCAGACATCAAATGCACATAGCCATAATGTCAGCATTGGCTGTGTCACTGTCAGGTCGAGCTGATTTGAATCTTACATCCACCATCTCTTTGCTATATTAACATAAACAAGGCATTTAACTTCCAAATCTCAATTTCCTCATCCACTGTAAGAATAAAACTTCCTTCATATAAAATACACTCAGTACAGTGTCTGAATCACAGAAAGTATTCAAGAAAGTATAGCTATTATTGCTTAAATGTTTGATAGCAACTTTACATCATGATATATTTTACCAACTAAACATATATTTCTTTTGTGTGTGATACGACCATTTGTTTTTAAAGTGAGTCCTTTTAATTTAAAACACTAAGACATACTCTAAAATCATGAGTTCTACAGTTGTGATTCCTGCCACTGCTTTTTCATCCCCCAGCCACAAATCCTGTGCCAGCGGTTTCCACTCTCCTGCTACTGAGTGCTCACCCCACATTGCTGATCACCTGCTTCCTGCTGCGGTGGACTGAAGCGGCCCTTGCTCCTCACTGAGAAAGCTGCTGGAAGCTAATAATGGAAGGTCATGTTAAATGCTGGTGTTCTACTGGTGGGGGTTGGGGGCGGTGGCAGAGAGGTTTGCTCAGTCTGTGCCTCAAACTCAGCAACAAGTCCTTCATATCTGGGTCTCAGCAACCCCGCTGCTCAGAACCTTCACCCACGTTTCGATATCCACATCTTACCAATACAAAAGCCAGAGCCCACATCCTCTCCATAGAAATAACTAGCTCAGGGCTATAAAAGTATTTCATGTTAAGGCAGATAAAGACCTTTACACACCCTAAACCCTGAGAAGATTAGGGTATATTCTCCACCATATATAATTCAAATATAAACAAGCATAAGGGACTACATTCAAGTTCTGATCTTTTTCTATGACTGCGTCAGTGTGCTTTTTAAATGTCAAAACCTGTTAATAAGCAAGTTTAGTTTTTTCGCATTTATTGTCACTGCTGATACACTTAGCTTTATTTCTATCATCCTACTTTGTGTTTTCCTTTTATCACGATCTTTTTCTTGTTTTCTGTTTTTTGGTTTTTTGTTTTTTTTCTGTTTGTGATTTCCATTGAAATAATCGAGTTTACCTTATTCTCCTTTGACCACCTGTGGGTTTGGAATTTGTTCATTCCATTTTTAGTCTTCTAGTGGTTACTGTTTGCAGTGACTTCTGACACCAAATCCCCAGAGTTGGGCCGTACTTCACAGGTTCAGGGCACAGTCCTTTGCAAGATTGGCCTCCCTTTAGACACTAGTCACAAGTTTGGGTTTCCCAGGCCATCTGCACTTCCAACCAACTTGCTGCAATTTGGAGGGTTCTTTCACTGACTCAAATTCTGTAATTCACTAGAATGACCCACAAAACACAAGGAAGCCTATACTTCCAAGTTTTATTATAAAAAATAGAAGGGAATACACATTCAGATCAACCAAAAGAACATAGGATAAGGTCTGAGAGAGTCCCAAATGTGAAGCTTCTGTGTCCTCAGGGAAACATCATCCTCCCAGCACATTCGTGTGTGACGATAGGCAGAGCACTGCCAACCAGGGAAGTTCAGCTGAGCTCTGGTATCCATCCATCGCACTACATAGGCAGGATTGATTGAGTCGCTGGCTGTGTGATTAAGCTTGAGCTCCAGCTTCCGTTTCTCCTCTGGAGGCCGGACTGATACCCATGGCTCAAAGCCCTAATGCTCTAACATGGCTGGTCTTTCTGTTATGGCCAGTCCCCGTCCTGAGTCATCTCATCAACCTCAACTATCTTGGGGTACACCATGAGTCACCTCCGGAGCTTCAACTCAGGTATGGTCCGAGAGGTCCACCCTAAATATCAAAGACTCCTATCATCTGGGAAATTCTGAGGGTTTAGAGGCTCCCTTGCAGGAACCAGGGAAAAATTCTATATTATACACCATTATTTTTTTCTCCTGCCTCAGCCTTCCAAGTAGCTAGGATTACAGGTGCCTGCAACCACGCCCAGCTGATTTTTTTGTATTTTTAGTAGAGACAGAGTTTCACCATATTGGCCAGGCTTGTCTGGAACTCCTGACCTCATGATCTGCCTGCTTTGGCCTACCAAAGTGCTGGGATTACAAGGAGTGAGCCACTGCACCAGGTCTAGGTTGGAATTTTTTTCTTTGGTCTAATGTTTGTTTCCCTTTGTTCTCCTAAAATAGAATTGCATCATATATTTTACTTGGCAACCTATTTTTGACATTCAAAATTTTTAATTTTTAATGAACTTCTCAAGTATGGAAAACCAAACAGCTTTTGTTCTATGGTAGCATCTCTTTATTTAAACAGCTTTATTGAGGTATAATTGACATATAATAAACTGGATATATTTAACTGCACATTTTTTAAGTTTTGACATGTATATCTGTATGAAATCATCACGACATAGTCAGAATAATCAGTTCTAAAACTTTCATTTCTTCTTTTATTTATTTTTAGTTGACATATAATAATAGCACATATTTATAAGAGACAGAGGGATATTGCAATACATGTATACAATATATAATGATCAAATCATGGTAATTAGCATATCCATCACCTCAAATATTTATCATTTCTTTGTATCATGAACATTCAAAATCTTCTCTTGTAGCTTTTCAAAAATATACAATAAATTATTGTTAACCTTGTTTCTCCTACAATGATATAGAGCACTAGAACTTATTCCTCTATCTAGCTGGAATTTTGTGTCGTTAACCAACGTCTCCATATCCTCTCCTCCCCTACCTCTTCCAGGCCTCTAATAACCACAATTCTACTCTCTACTTCTATGAGCTCAATTTTTCTTAGTTCCCACATATGAATGAGAACATGCAGTACTTGTCTTTCTTTGCCTGACTTATTTCACTTGACTTAATATCCTCCAGGTTCATTCATGTTGTCAAGAATAACAGGATATCAATGTACCTCATTGCTGAACGGTATTCCATTGTGTATACGTACCACATTTTCTTTATCCATTCATTTGTTGACACACATTTAGGTTGACTCCATATCGTGGCTATTCTGAATAGTGCTGCAATAAATATGGGGATGCAGGTATCTCTTTGACATACAGATTTTCTTTCTTTTGGATAAATGCCCAGTAGTGGACTTGGTGTATTGTATGGTAGTTCTGATTTTAGTTTTGTGAGAAACCTCCAAATTGTTTTCCATAATGACAGTACTGGTTTACATTTCCATCAATACTCTGTAACAGTCCCTTTTCTCCAGATCCTCACCAGCATTTGTTATTTATTTATTTGCCTTTTTGATAATAGCCATTCTAACCAGAGTGCGATGATATCTCACTGTGGTTTTCATTTACATTTCCCTAGTGATTAGTCATGTTCAGCATTTTTTCATCTACTTGGCCGTTTGTATGTTTTCTCTTAAGAGGTGTCTAACCAGATCCTATGTCCATTTTAAAATCAGATTATTTGTTTTTTTGCTGTTGAGTTATTTGAATTTCTTGTATATTCCGGATATTAGTCACTTACCAGATGAAGTTTGTAAACATTTTCTGCCGTTCTATAGGTTGTCTCTTTGCTCCTTTGATAGTTTCCTTCGCTGTGCACAAGGATTTTAGTTTGATATATTTTCACTTGTCTATTTTTGGTTTGGTTTCTTTGTACTGCATTTTAGATTATTTTGATAGATCTATTTTCCAGATTGCTAATTCTTTCTTCAAAAGTGTCTAATCTGGAGTTTAAAATCAACCACTAGATTTTTCTTTTCAACAATCAGAATTTTCTTTCCTGGAATGTCTGTTTTTGTTTGTTTTTTTTTTTTTTTTCTCCAAAAAATTAGCCTGTTCTTTTTTGATTCTTTGTTAATATTGCCCTGTTCTTTCATTATAGGTTCTTTTTATGTCTTTAATTTAAAATTATTTTCTATTCTCTTCAAATTTTTTATTATCAGCTTAGAATGTTAATTCTCCCATTTGCTTTATGTGTCATGTCTCTCTAATGATAGTGTTTTCCTTTATGGTTTATAATATTTTATTAGAGCCTGACTTTTGTGGAGATTATATGTGAGAATTCCATTTGTCTTTGGTAATGTCTATATAAAAGGACTGATTTAGTTAGGCCTCAAGAATTTCACCAGTTTATTTATTAATTTCTCACATAAATTCCCCACTATGGGAAGAATAAATATAGACTCCTATCCTCAGAACATATTTAGAATCAGTCTCTATTTCTTAAAAATGACAACTCTTGTTATTTTTCAAGTCTTGTGGGTGGAGTGCTTTTTACCCCCTTTCATAGATGTGGCAGGTTTTGAGGCTCAGTGAAGGGAAGCTAAATTCCAGCTTCTGACCTTTGGGTGGAGGCTTGGCTTCTGTCCTCGACCAATCCCTTCTGTCTGAGCCCCCAGGGCCTGGAAGCTGCTTCAGCACCAACTTGGGCTGCCCACAAGTTTGCTTTGTCTCTCTCTCTGTCATACAGAAATTTATCTTCCACCTTTCAACCAGGAAACATGTTAACTCTTTAGAGTGGAATATACTTTATTCCTCATTTCTATTTATGTACAGGGAAGGGCCTTTTTACATCTGCCAGTGGGCCATTTTTTTTTTTTTTGCCAAAAGTCCTCAAAAGCTCTGCGTGTGTCCCTGCCTTGATGACAGCTAAAAACACATGTAGGTGGGCCTGCTGGGTCTGTTTTTCCAATTTCTTAAATTGTTTTGGCACAGCAAAAATCAGCACATCTCAACTAAACTTAAAGTTCACATCTCTTGGAAGTGTATCTGCTAACAGCTAGTTTCTATCTAAATGGGATGTATTAGAGTTTCCTAAAATCTCCTCAAAATATATGTAAAAGTACATTTGACAAAGACATGTGAAAGGGAACAGGCGATGTGTGTGTGTTTGCACCATTGATTCTCATTTTTAATGAATTCCATATTTTCAAATTCATCTACTCTGTGAAATGTATTTCTGTCTCCCAAGTCAATACTCTGTGCATTCATGGTCATTTACAGATGTGCACAGAGTGACAAAAATTCAAATAGCCGGATGGGCATAATTTCATCTGAAACTGGACAGGGTGATGCTTTACCTTCTTATTTCAGTTCTTATATTTTAAACACATGTCCTTTTGGCTATCAATTTCATGACACATTTTTTTGCATTTTTGTGCTTTTTCCTCATGATTTCACTGTTAAATATGTCCCCCAAGCATAGGACTAAAGTGCTGTTTGGTGATCCTAAACACAACAAAGCTGTGAAGTGCCTTCTGGAGAAACTACGGGTGTTAAATAAGCTTCATTCAAGAATGAGTCACAGTGCTATAGGTCGTGAGTTCAATGCTAATGCATCAACAGTATATGTTAGATGAGATGCCATTAAACAGAAACGTACTTAAAATAAAGTTATGGATTGATCTGTTGGTGAAAAATGTTGTGACCAGAGGTTCACAAGCCCTAACTCTGTATTTCTCCCTGGAGCAATGGTTCAATATTTGCTAATTCAGTGTTTGCAGTGACTTTATAGAACATAACCACTGCAGATAATGGTGTTTACCTGTACATTCATACAAAATGAGAGAAGGAAGACGAAAGAAAATGATTGCATGATTATAGGTGTCTACACTTTTTTCTTTGAATTTTTGTTGTTTTTAATTCCCTCAGGAAAAGGGGGAGAAAGGATGGAAGGAAGGGGGGAAGGAAGGAAGGAAGGAAGGAAGGAAGGAAGGAAGGAAGGAAGGAAGGAAGGAAGGAAGGAAGGAAGGAAGGAAGAAGGAGGGAGGGAGGGAGGGAAGGAAGGAAGGAAGGAAGGAAGGAAGGAAGGAAGGAAGGAAGGAAGGAAGGAAGGAAGGAAGGAAGGAAGGAAGGAAGGAAAGAAGGAAGGAAGGGAGAGAACATTAAATCACCAAAAAATATACTTTGATGATTCTACTTAGAAGGGAATTTCAGGTCTCACACCCCTTCAAGTTGAGAAGTTTTACTTTACACCAATCTCAATTCCCTCTCTTCCATTGACATAGATCTCCTTTTAGGGGTCACAAAGAGCAAGGTATTTCAGCCAAACATGAAAAATCCTTTGAATCACCTCCTCTGTAATTCACTCCTAGAGTTACAGGGTTATTACCCTGTTTCTTAGATTATCATAAACTTAAAAAAAAAATCTGAAAGATGCAGTTGTGAGCTCTTTTAGTTTGTGAAACGTTCCCTCTCTCGTTTCAGCTGTTATTTTTCAGAGGGAAATTTCATTAACATTACTGCTGTTTTGCAAACTAAGTTAACAGCTTGTACTGAGACAACAATTAAGGTTCTTGTTTGATAATCATTCATGGTTAAGCATCCAGGGCTAGCTAGGAAAGAGAGATAAAGAAAATGAGAAAGAGTGAGAGACCCAGAGAGAGTAAAGGGGGAGGAGAGACAGAGAGGGAGGAGGGGAGGGAGGAAGACACCACCTCAGAGCTCACATTTAGCCAGACCTCAGGACCTGCAAGGCTGTGAATAGTGTGCTATATTTAGCCTACCAGATATTTCGAGTAGTTCTGAAATTGGAAAGCAATGTTTTTCCATGAATTCTCTATAATAATTTTTCCTAAGGCAACTCTAATCAAAATATTCCCTTTTCATTTTGTTTTTCCAAGTCTAGAGTGAGCCACTGATGCCCTCCCTTAGAAGGCTGGAAAAGACTGCTGAGAAGGGCAGTCCTAGTCTAGTCAAACCCAAACTTCCCTGGCCTCAATCCATGTTGTGTGTGGGCACTGGGGACAAAGTCCCTCTGATGAGAGCAACGGTGAGCCATAGGATTGTTTTCCCACAAAATGCAATGGGCTCCGGGGACTTCAATCCCATATTGCCGATGCATTTCCCTGGGGCTTCCATCCTCCCAGAGGGAACCCATGACATCACCATCAATGAAAGCCTTCACCCCATGTCACAACTGTAAGCATATCTATAGGCACCACCTGAAAATCCCTCTCCCAGTCTACTCCAGGACCATAAACACATAAGCTGATTCTCAGATAAATCAAAGGCTTAGATTGAGAGTATCCTCACCAGCAGTCTTGGAATTGCAAGAATGCACATGGGTGCTTTTGGGTTGGACCTCTCCTCTGTTCTGGGGAAAGTTGCCTCTAGTAACTACCTGTCCTCACACCAGCCAGCCCTACCTGTCCCCACACCCCATACACTTGAATACAAGGGAAAGGAGTGTATGTTCTTCATCTTGCTTATGGAAACCGAGGGAGGGTAGCAAAGAAACATTGGCGAAGCCAATTGCAGTGGTGATATCATGGTAAAATAACAGGGTAATAGCTTCTTCCAGGCAGTATACCATCAACCCAATGGCAAGAGCCCTTTGAGTCAGAAAGGAAGAAACTAAAATATGATCAGGGAAGTTTCTGTGTGTGTTACAAATGACAGGCTGGAGGAGAGCAGACTCCAAGAACTAGAAACTTAGGAGCACATAAAAGGAATCAGACATTTGTAAATATCTGACACAAAAGAGAAAATTATAGGAAGTAGAAGACTAATGATTTCAGTGGTGTAGAAAAAGCCAGTGTCTGCTGTCTTTAAATGTTGTGATGATTCTGATTTAAATCAGATCACATCATGCTCCTACCTAAACTGTAAGGTTTTCACTTGGAAGAGAATCTAAGCATCTTACCAATGTCATCTTACTCTTGAGACTCCAGCCACACTGGCTGCATTCTGTTCCCTGAATATTCCCAGCTCTTTGCCTTTTCAGAGCCTTTCTACCATGGTTCTCTCCTTCTGGGATACTTTCTCCCCAGCTCTCTGCATGGCTGACTCCTTCTTGTGCTTTAGCTGTGGCATCCTGTGCCACCCTATGACACTGTGACACGGGCCTTCCTTACTCCAATCACCACCACCTCTTGCCCACTTACCCTCTCACATCACTGTTTACTTCCTCACTGGCATTTCTTGCAACTGAATAGTGTTTTATTTATGTAATTCTTAAGTCAGAATGATTTATTACTGTATCTCCATTGCCTGATAAATAGTAGAAAATCAACAAATTTTTTTGAATGAATAAATGATGAATGGGGAATGAAAACAATGAATTAATTTATACATCTAGGCTGGTGTAAAAAGTAGGAGTAAGTTGAATTTCTGAAATAGAACCAAAGACTATAAGGTATTATTTAAGCCCCAAGCAGTTTGAAATATTTAAGAAAAAACATTATGTGATACCCTAGAAAACAAGACCATTGTGGTACTTTTCATTTTGACTTCTGTTTATTTTTACTTTAAAATATTTCTTTAGAAAGTCACAAAATTATCATTTACTTAGTTCTGAATCAGATGCATCACCATCTAGAGTTGAATTTTTTTTTCTATGAACATTGCATGTGAATATTGACTTAAGTAATATTTTCAGCAGCAAATGTCTGATGACCTTGCAGGAAGGCCTGAGCAATGAACTCATTATGAATATGAATCACGCATCATAACTGCTCTCCTGAGGCACATCATAGTGCATGGATCAAGGCTCCATGTGGTTCCATGGTGCTGGGTGCTTGCCTCCTCCTAATTTGAATGAAGTTGGTGTCTCAGGAACAGCAGAAAAGTGAAAACAGGAGTCTGTGTAGTAGAGTAAAATTTCTCCTTGCAGGTTAAAGCTCACAAAACCTTGCATATTTGTTTCTTTTGACCATTACCTTTTAAAGAATAGTCTTCAGAAAAAGTACAGTGTGTGTGTTTGTTTGTTTGTTTTTTGAGACAGAGTCTTGCTCATTGCCCAGATTGGAGTGTAGTGGTGTGATCTCAGCTCACTGCAACCTCCACCTCCCAAGTTCAAGCAATTCTTCTGCCTCAGCCTGAGTAACTGAGATTATAGGCATACGGTACCACGTCTGGCTAATTTTTGTATTTTTATTAGAGACGAGGTTTCATCATGTGACCAGGCTGGTCTTGAACTCCTGGCCTCAAGTGATCTGTCCGCCTTGGCCTTACAAAGTGCTGGAATTACAGGCATGAGCCACCACACCTGGCCTAGAAAAAGTATGTTTTTTTAAAGTCAATTTTGACTTCTGTTTATTTGTATTTTAAGTCAAAAGGCTAAGATCAAAAGGCTAAGACATTTTGGCCTCTATGACAAGCTTCTGAAAGTATTTCTTTGACTTTAGTTAATTAATTTCAAAATAAAGGCATTTCTAGCCAGTTCACACAGGATATAAAACAGACATTGATGTTAAAAATATAATACCTTTATTATAATACAATATATACAATCAACTTTTTTAAAAAGATGGACATTGATATCTATGGAGAGAAAAAGGTGCCAGCTGGCATGGACCATCCCGAAGATACTGACACTACATCGCTGTCTTTTCTGGAGCCTAAATGCTGGCATTTGTATTAATAATCACAACTCTGTATCTTCCAGGTGAGGAAAATCTGTTTGAAATGAAGTATGTGCATCATGGCAAAGGAATATAGGAGTGCATATAGAAATGGAAACGTTCGTTTCTGTAGATCAATAGGACTAACATAAGTCAATGAACAAAGAATTTGCCAATGTCACTAACTTTATTCCAGATCCCTGCAGTAGTTATGTAAAGCAGGTGGGTTAATCTTTTAAGCGTGCTAACAGAATATTTAAATTATTTATAATTTTCATCCAATAGCACCCAGATATCTTATAAACCCAATTAAATAAATATGAGGCCTGTTATATGGAAACTGAGGGAGGGTAGCAAAGAAATATGGTAAAGCCAATTGCAGAGGTGATATCATGAAAAAATGTTTACATATATTATATATATATAAATTTATAAATATATATACATATATTCTTAAACCTGTCTTTTGGAACTTTCTTATAATATAGGAACTTCTCCTTAAAAGATACAAACTATTTTTTTAACTCCTTAAAATAATGCTGGTCAAAGCAAACCATTTGGCATTTAAATTTCCACCAAATACAACAAAAGAAAGCTGATGAATTTAATCTCATTTATTTTGATTTAAGGAGCAAAGAAGAATTCTGGTTTTTGCAGCTTCTTCAGGAGTTTGTTTCCACAAAACATCCTTAAGACACTTTCCCACCACATGATAGTCTCCATTATTATTAGGCACTTGACCAAGATGTATTTAGTTTGGCAGCCTGCCAAGTAAAGTTCACCAGGTCGTGGTGGTACCAAATTTGACAGAAAGCACAGCAAAGGAAAGGGTATTTTCAAATTACTATTTTCGTATCAAAAATAGAAGACCAAAAGTCTCCCTTGTGAAATAAAAAACGTTACTATCATTCTCTACATTCCTCTGTGATGGCAAATTCAGGCATCCTGCCTTTGCTTACACCTCCCAAACACAGGGGAAGAAATCTTTCTTGTGGTCACAAAAAGGATCCCTGACCTGGAAGACAAGAGTGACCGCAAAATCACAGTGGCTTGTCCAGTAGAGCTCCACAGTATCTCTATTCACTGTGTCCCCTCTCCTCCCCGAGCCTCTGCTTGGTTTTGAGTTGAGGGATAGCCCTGCAACTCCTTCTCTGCACTTGGATTAAACTGATAGCACTGTCTCTTCTGCATAATGCTACCTTCTAGGCAACAGAAAGATGAAAAGTGTTGCCTTCTTTCAAAGAGGATGAAACCAATGAGACTTCCCCTGCCTCTTCTCAAGCTCCCTTTTAGATAAGCCTTTGTCAGCAGGTGGCTCACTGCCATTCCTTCTGAGAGTCCCAGTAAAGGGGAAAGAGTCCCTGAGGTATACAACATCCATGGGAAGTGGCCAGAGAATAGACACCTGCTTGACCATGGGTTCCTTAGATGAATAAAAATCATGGTAACCTCACCACGTAAACATTTCCCAGCACCTAAGATGTGTTGCATAAATAATTTATGTACTGAAACTGTTTAACTGGTAAAAATGAATTATTAAGTTGCCACAGCCCTGACATGAATATCTGCTACAGTCAATTGCAGTATTGTTTATAATCGTTCACTTCCACTTTCCTGGTAAGGGGATCGCATATCACCACCAGTGTTTCTGGGCCTGCAGAGTAACGTGCTTGTGTAAGCAGATGTAACATACCCCATCATAAGTTTCCATTCACTCTTTTGGTCTTTTCCCTCTAATGTAAGAAGGATCTACCCCAAACAGGGGCTGAATCTTTAGCATTACTCCTAGAAAGAAAAGACGTGTGGAGGAAAGCCACAAAGCCCACTGAGAGCAGCCGACATGTAATGTGAGCAAGAAATCAATACTGTTGTTCCTCGGTATCTGTGGGGGATTGGTTCAGGAACCCCCAACAAATATCAAAATCTATGGATGTTCAAGTCCATATATACATAAAATAATATACACCCATACATTGGTTATACACACACACTATACTAAGAAATGTATCCATACCAATAAATGCCCCCAATGGGTTATGTTGGTGACAAATGTGCTCATATCTACCATATGGTGTAGTATTTGTGTATAATCTATGTAATGCTGTATACTTCAAATCATTTCTAGATTACTTGTAATACCTAATGCAATGTAAATACTACATAAATAGTTGTTATACTGTATTATTTAGGGAATAATGACAAGAAAAATGTCTGTACGTGTTCAGTACAGACAAAACCACCCATTTTTGTTCCCTGAATATTTTCAACCTGTGGCTGGTTGAATCCATCAATTCAGAAGCCATGGAAATGGAGGTCTGACTGTATTTATCAGCCATTGAGACTCGGGTTGTTCGTTACTGCAGCAAAGCTAACCTGTACACCTGCTACATCTATACTATCATTTATGAGAGCATCCAGGAATGTGACAAAATCTTTATGCGAAATAAATATGACACTCTTAGGACCACAAAATTAGAAAGGTTCAAAGGTATCTGTTAATACTCCGGGCTCTAGAGCCAGATCTGGGTTGAAAGCTAACTGCTGTTTACTGTATCTGTGAACTTCAGTAAATGATTTCTGATTTCTCATCTGTACAATGTGGATATGAATAGTAGAGACTTCGAAGAATTATTGAGTGGGTTTATAGAGATGACATATATTTAAAAAGCGTAGATAGACAAGCTTGCACAATAAGCGGTGGTGTCATTGATGAGTTCTCTGGGAAATAGGTTCCAAGGGTCAGTATTAGTGAGCAGGGGATTTATTGGGGGAAGGCACTCAAGAGCAACAGCTGTAAAGCAGTGAGAACAGAAGGGCTGAGCAGAGGAAGGTGAACTGCAGTGGAATTGCAACAAGGCCTCAGATGGTTCCACAGAAGGCTCTGGAGCCAGGATGGCTCTTCATAAATGTCCCAAATTGAAGTAAGGGCGCTGGGCTTTGTACCTTCACATTCAATCAGTTGAAAGTAGGCTGTCCCAAGGGCAGGAAGTAATAGCCTTGGATGAGCCTGTTCTCTCAACTAAGGGCCTTCTCTGAAGAAGGACTCGGCCATGAGCCACCAGCAGGCAACATCGAGCAGATGGAGAAAGAAGTGCCTCCATCTTGAAGAGAGTGTGTCTCTGGGGATGAGCCCCAGAATCCACATGGCACACCTCTGTGCAACCTGGATGCATTTTCTTCAGATGTCAAGTTTACCCCAAATGGATAAAGCCCCTCCAGAATCCTTGATGCCCTCTTTTCTTGGGAAAATTGCACAAGACAGATGAAAGGGAAAGATTCGTGGGATGAATGAACTACTACCTGGCTGCAAGCTCATTACCTTCCTCCTCCATGTCTGTTCTAGATTCCCTTTGCTCATGGCTGGCACCTTTTCTAGTCTAGGTGGCTTACCTGGATGTTTCCCAGACTCTCAGGCCATGATTACTGCATATGTTCACTGACTGAAAAAATTGGGCAGGAGGATATCAAGAAATGCCCCCAGTGGGTCATGTTGGTGCCAAATGTGCTCATGTCTACCTCCATTAGGTAACAGCAGCTCTTTCCCCACCCAATAATTGGGCAGAAATCCCCCGGCTAGGATGCCAACTCCCTCCTTTGCCTGCTGGTCTCTTGACACAGGGGCCCACAGTGATTGAACAACAGCTAAAGCTTAAAGTCCAATGTCCCCTGGTGGATACGTTTCTGTTTGGGAACCACAACTTGGAAACCCACAAATCCTTGTGTTGCATTAATAAGAAGCATAAATTTCCCTTAGGAATTTCCCTTAGGCTATTTTAAAATACGTTCACAAATTATTTGACCTGTTTCCTTTCAAAAGGTGGTCCCAATTTTTCCTCCCTTTGCATGTGGACCAAACTTATGATTCACTTCTAACAAATAAGCTGTTGTGGAAATGCAGCCAAGGATAGGTCACTAACAGGGTAGCTTGTGCTTGGTGTGCTCTCACTCCCTCCTGAATTGTCTTCTCTGTGGGAAGCCAGCTTCCATGTCATGAGGATGCTCAAGCAGCCACATTGCTTTTGACTGTCAAGATTTACTGTCTTTTATTATTTCAGGGTCCTGACATTCCCATTGTTAACAGTTCTGAAATAGCACCTCCTGTGGGTGCTTCTTAATGATGCTGTGCCAATCTCACCACCACATTCCTTATTGTTTTGGGAAACGAGGGTCTCCGGGTCCTCCTGAAGAATAGTGGGTTTTCTGGCCCCATTCTAGCACATTCATTTCTCTGAGCTTTATCATGCTTTTGTACATGTGTATAACAACAAAAGGACTGTGGCATTTCTACTTCATTAGGTGTGGACCATTGCTTTCTCCAAGCCTCAGAAGCCATCACAGTAATGAGTTAGGACTGCCTCCTAGGGTCCTGCCAGGGTAGAGCTCCTAAGTCACAGAGAGTGCTTCCATATTAAGAAACTCTCATCGTACCCAGATTTATGCTGTACTCCTTTAAGCCAACAACCTCAGATCCAGTTCACACATGCTCTCCAGCCTCCCGCTGGGACCTGTAGACTAGACCTGCAGCTCCCCGGGGCTCTAACCCCTTCCTCCTTTGGCAGATCCAGCACTTCCCCACATTGTGATGTGAGCCCAGTGATTGGTCTGGTGCCCAGGAAGGGAGGTAGGGGGAGGCAGCAGACTCAAAAAAAAGGAAGCATGATATTTTAGGCAGAGTCCTCTGCATTACCTTCAAGTAAGAGGAGAAGGTCCAGACTTTACAGGAGGAGTGGCCATTTCTGCAGGCCCAGAGTGTCAAGGGGTTCTGAAGGAACTCAATACTTTGAATGCATCAAACATGCCATCCTGAATTATAGGGTCCCACTCCTTCCCCATGAGGGCTTTACCCTGAACATAGCTGACTTGCTAAGGTTAAGGAGCCAGTCTCCTCTGGAGGTCTGCTACTCTTTTAACTAAGTCCTGGGACTGATTCTAGGCTTTTTCTGCCCTCTATCTGCAGAAATGAGAGTCTTCTGTATGCTGCCAGTGAGGTGAGGCCCTGTGGTTTGCACATTTCACTTTAAATCGGTGATTTATCACTCCCAGGCTTTCATTCTCTTTTCCCAAGATAATATCTACTGGGCCCCTTAGTCCTTATCCTTACTACTATACTTGAACTTCTGAGGTTCCTGCCAGGGTATTTCTTTCCCATCCCAGTTCACTACAGTGTAAGTTTAAACAATTGCCTCCCCCCACTGTACCCCAGGGGCATTCAGTACTCCATTCACCCCCAGTGATGGGGTCTTCATTGCTGGCCAGCTGGTGGTTGATCCAGCTCCCAAACTCCATTTTGAAATACACTCCCTAGGCCCCTACCAACAACTGTACTAGCTCAGTTTCCTAGAGTAGTGAGTTGAATAATGGATTCTTTGCAAAAAAGCTAACAAACAACAACAAAAACAAAAACAAAAAAACGGATCTGTCTACCCAGAACTTGCGAATGTGGCCTTACTTTCAAAAAGGGTCTTAGCAATGTCATTAAGTTTAAGGTCTTGAGATGAGATAATCCCGGATTACCTATGTGGGCCCAAAATTCATTGACAAGTGTCCTTTTAAGAAACACACAGAGGAGGAGGTGATGTGAAGACAGGAGCAGAGATTGGAGTGATGTGTCTACAAGCCAAGCGGGGAAGGCCAATAATTGCTGATAAACATCAGAAGTCAGAAAAGAGGTCAGTAAGGGATTTTGCCTCAGAGTCTCTGAAAGGATTGGACCCTGCCAACACCTTGATTCCAGACTTCTGGCCTTTTGCATTTATGAGCGAATATGTTTCTATTGTCTTAAGCCACCCAGTTTGTAGTAATTTGTTATTGCTGCCCCTGGAAATTTTCACACCCAGAAAAACCCTCTCTGAGACAGAGATTTGTAAGCAGATGGAAACAGGACTGGGCTGAGGGATAAGGTGAACTCCAATGCATTTGCAACCTTGACCTCAGTTGATTCCACAGGAAGTCTGAAGCTAATACAGCCCTTCAAAGATGTCTGAAGTGTGGAAAGAAGGCTGAAACCTTTTATCTCTGTACGAATCCTTCATTCTCTGTATTGCATGTAGCAACCCTCTAAGAGGTAACACATCATAGGACAAGGTCGTTCCTTCCACCTGATGGCAGTTCCAGAGTAGAGAATTGTGAGCAGTCAGCAGGCGATGTCTCCACCAGCTGAGGAAATGAAGGTTGGATCTAAATCAGGGAATGTGGGTAGCACTTCACCTCAGCCACAACCGGAGGCTTTGATGACTGTCATCAGAGGAAGAACCATCTTAGAGATGGAGACTGTGGTGAATGGATCAACCAGAGCAGATCTTGGGGAGCTGCTTTTACAAAAACAGATATTTTTACAAGCAAATCCAGGTAAAATACTAAGGGAAGCTTGAAGGAGAAAAAAAAAATGTTGCTAAAATGGCCACAAGTGACCTTGAAGGAAAAGTGAATTGTAAGGAAACGATGTAGCAGAGGTGAGATCTTGCTGTCATCCCTCATGGGAGGAAATGGTGACGACATATGGACTGTTTCCTTGGGATAAAACTTGGGTCATTCTCAGCACCAATCAGTGGAGTGGTGGAGCCTCTTCTTCCTCTACCAGAAGGTAGAGGGCCACAGACAGCACACAGTAGACAATTTCTTCCCTTGTTAATAAAAAGGTTCTGTTTCTGAAACTGATACCACAGGTAATCAAATGCCTGATAAGCACTTGAAAAACTGTTAAACATCCTTAGTCATTAGGGAAATGCAAAGGAAAACCACAATGAGATATCATTACATATGCCAAAGGATGCATAAAATTAAAAAGAAAGATAATAGCAAGTGTTGGGGAAGATAGGGAGAAACTGGAATCCTCATACACTACTAGTGAAAATATAAAATGATGCTGCCACTTAGAAAAAACTATTTGGCAGTCTTCTAAAGTTGACCAAACACCTAATACAAATACCAGCCGTTCCTTTCTGAGATATTTACTTAAGAGAAATAAAAATGTATGCTCACACAAAGATTGGTACACACATTTTTGTAATGGCTTTATTCATAAGAGTCTCAAACTAGAAATAGCTCAAATGTCCATTGACAGGTGAATGGATAAACAAATGGTCATACAATCATACAATGGAATACTATTCAGCCATAAAAAGATAGAAACTACTGATACATGAAACAACATAGACGAATCTCAAAATCAGTATGCTGAGTTAAAGAAAACCAGATATCAAAGAATAGACGTTGTGTGGCTATATGTACACAAAACTCTAAAAGAGACAAATAGAGTCTAAAGTGATAAAAAGATTAGTAGTTGACTGGGGCTGGGAATGGAGGGAGATTTTCTCAGAAGGGACCCAAAGAAACTTTTGGGGGTGAAGAATATAGTCTATATTGTAATTCTGTCAGCAGTTATACAGGTGTATGCATTGGTTGAAATTCTTCAAGGTAGAAGCTTAAAATGAGTAAAATAAAGTTGATTTTTAAAAAGCTGACCATATGGAAACCTCTCTGCCATTTGTTCTGGAAAAACCTGGAGCTGGTGGGTAGGGGATGAGATGACTGTTCTTTTCTTAGCTCATACAGTGATCCCACACTTACACATCAAAGGCTTTTCCCTTGTTACCACAAAGCAAAAATGACAGGGTTGCCTGTTGTGATGATAATGACTTCCCAGACTAAAGAAGCCACAGAAGGTCACAGGAACTCTAAGTCCCATTATCATCCTGTATTTCCCTGGGAGACCTCATGGCCAATTTGACTGAATTACTTTTTCCCCACTGCATCTTTCCTTTTGGATTCATTAGCTAAGACATTGAAAGGTCAAAAGTCTTACTCAGAGTTGGTGACAGTGAGTCAATGACCGTGTTTCCTCTGCTTTCCAGCCTGCAGTCTGAGCATGAACCCACAGTGAGACCCACTGACTGGGAGCATTATTTGAAATTCCCACCACCTCCCCCACCTCTCCTCCATTTTCCTCCTCCTTTCTTCCATATTCCTGTTCTGTCTCAAAATACCCAAGAATATCCTAAAATAAATGTATTAAGGAAGAGTTAGCAAATATGTTTTTATTCAAAAACAACTGCCATGAAACTTAACTCTCTTGTGACCTCAAGAGAGTTTCTGAAATACCACGTCTTACAAATGTTTGAAATAATATTCACCTTCAAAAGGAGGTATATTTTCATATTAACTCACCCTAATAAAACTGACATGGTGAAAAACAGAAATAGAATCAATGTGATGTCTTTGTTAAAGTAAACCTCTAAAGTGTACCTACCATACAACTAATTGTATAATTCTAGAGTTATCAAATAGAAGTGGCAGTCAAAGTGTTGGGAAAAATGACCGAAGTCCATATGAAAAAAAATTAATTTAGTTGCCACTAAAAGGCATAATTCACTCTGAGTACATTACACAGGTAATCATGCTTTAGAACATGTTCAGCTACTGGAGGCAGGAAAATAAAACATTCTCCAACCCAATTGTTCATAATGATGGAGCACACGGAAAAAATATTTTTAAAAATATAGATTTCTGGGTCTCATTATGGAATTCAAATACAATGGTTCTGGGGCGAAGTCCAAGACTATGTATTTTTTCAGTGTTATCAAAGTGATTCTGATGTTCAGACATGTTTTGTCCAGCCTTGCCCCACTCTGTGACTTTCTTCTTAAGTGCTATGCTCAAAGAACTATTGTCGTATACCACAGTACCAAATGTTTTGGGTCTTTCACTTCTATCACTGAGAGCACATCTCCAATACAGGTGTATTTATTTAACTGCAAATTTATGCATACATGCATCATATTTCAAAAGAATTTATATTTAAATCTACAAAAATTTACTTCCAAGAGCAAGCAATATCTCAACTGATCTTCATATGTGGGAATCTCTAATAAAGAGGATAGGTACCTCATGCTTAAAGTCAATATAACAGATCTGTATTTTTCCATGACATGACATATTGTTGTCTTGTACCATGTGTCTCCATCACTTTGACAAGACATTAATTCCAATGGAGTTAAAATATTTCTATAAGTGAAAAATTAACCAAAGTGAGTCTGGGAATTTTTAAGCTTCTTCCTCAAGAGATTTTTGAATTGTAATCCAACTGAGTAAAGGCAAGAGAGTGAAAATATTTATTATATTTTATGACTTTAACGGCATGTTCCTAATCAAGCAAGATGAGAATGAAGCAGAAATACAGACTATGAATGCATGTCTCTGTGGAACGCCAGAGAAGTCCAGATCCTCAGCCCATCAGATATGGAGTCTTGCAGCATCTTTGAGTATGAAACCAGGTGGAAAAAGAGATTTCATCTAAATTTACAAAGGCTCCTCTGTCTGTGCCTTTCTGACAGGGCTTAAGTGCCTCAGCATGAAGCAGCCAGAGCAAGAATTGACAAAATTAAACTTGATAATTCCTGACAGTCGTTTTCCCCACTGTGAAGCATCATCCATGGGAATAAGGGAGAGCAAGACTCAGGAGCCCTGCCCCTTCTCTCTAGACAGAGGCCAGGGCGTCCGGGAGGCCAAAGTCAGACTAACGGAGCTACTTGAATGCAGGGAATGCCACGGCCTTTCTTTGAGAGCCTCTCAAGAGTCAGTGCAGGGCTCCCTAGCTTCATTCTCACTTTCCTTTTGCTCTTTTTTCCTTTCTGTTACCAAAATACACCGGCATATTAAAAATAAACAGTGCTGCCTTGCCACAGAGCTCTGTTCTCCTTTAAATAGTCTGACAAGTACAAATGAGTCAAGATTCCCTATTGCTCCCGTCCCAGGACAGATCACAGGGCCTTCTCCTTTCTCCTCTTTCTTTCTGGCTGCCTGTGCCTTTCTCTTTGCTCCGGCTTTTCTCTCAATCTAGTTTCCAAGTTTCTGGCTGGTTACCTATTCTCTCCCTCTGGGTGCCGCCCTGGGTCTCTCTCAGGAACTCTCTTGGCCTCATTTTTTCAATGTAACTCTGTTCCTCTTTTTTCTGTCATCCTTCTTTCTGAACGTCTGTATCCCCAAATAAATACAAAACAAGCAGGTAAAGTGAGCCACGGGAAGAATAAACCATTTAATTAGAGAATTTGTACTGTGCAAAGTTGGAAAAAAAAAAAAATCTGGTCCTGTCTGGCCATGTCGGCATCTTCTGTCACCAGGAACCTTTGGAGAGGCCCTTAAAGACTTCCATCCTCTATGCTATATTTCCGTCTTTAATGTGCAATGAAGACAAGCTCTTGGCATACATGCAAAAGCAATCTGTACTGTGGGGAAGATATGGTCTTTAACCTCAGGTTGAACTAAAAAGCACTGGAAATTTTAAGAGTTTGTTTTGACCTTTCAGGGTCACTCAGGATGGGGATCTGCCTGGCAGTTGTTAATGGTGGTTTGATTGGGCTCCAGTACTGTTTTTAAGTCTCCACTTAGAGTCTAGCCAAGTTAAACACATTTTCTTTTCATCTCTACTCTCGTATCCAGCCTGCAGCTTCAGGTCTTCAGTCATTCCTTGGTTCTTCTCTGGATTTTGTCCAATTTGTTGACAAATCCTCCAATCTGTATTTAAAATTACTTCTTAATTTCATCCTGATAGTATCTCGCAGTGTTTCCTCAAGATCAGCATTTTATTCTGCTTCTGCCCACACATTGAGTTAAATGTGGGAGCAGGAGTATACAGAAAAGACCACAAAGCTCTTTCGGGGGCTAGGACTACAGGCAAGGCTAGTGGTCAGGCCTTCCAGACAAGCGGACTCTGGGGCTGGCAGCAGTGTTTTCTTTTCTTTTTTGAAAATGGCGTCCTTTCTTATTGTAAAATTTGTACTGATTGTTGCTGAAAACTTCCAAAATCAGACAAATAAGCAGAAGAATATAAAAATTATGGGCAATCCATAAACTGCAGATAATTATTATTGATACTTTTTATGTTTTCTTTCATTGTTTTACATATACATAAATTTTTTTTTTTTTTTTTTGAGATGGAATTTCACTCTTGTTGCCCAGGCTAGAATGCAATGGCATAATCTCAGCTCACTGCAACCTCTACCTCCCAGGTTCAAACGGTTCTCCTGCCTCAGCCTCCTGAGTAGCTGTGATTACAGGCATGCGCCACCATTTCTGGTTAATTTTTGGTATTTTTAGTAGAAACGGGGTTTCACCATGTTGGCCAGGCTGGTTTCAAACTCCTGACCTCAGGTGATCCACCCTCCTCAGCCTCCCAAAGTGCTGGGATTACAGGCGCGAGCCACCGCTCCCGACATACAAATATTTTTAAACAAACTTAATTGTACACTAACAGTGTTTTACCTTGCAGTTATTTCCCACATTTATATTTCCTTCTTCCAACTATAACTTTATGCATTAGAACCATGATACTTTCATTACTGTAAGTTTTTAAAGTACTTTGAATTGGTAGGGTGAGTCAATCAACACTTATTTCATCAACACTTATTTTTTTTTTTTTTGACATTTTCTTGACTATTAATTTCCAATTTTTTTCTTTCTAGATGAATGTTTGGTTCACTGTGCTGGCATTTTGAATACAATTTCATTAAATACAAAAGCTAACACATAAAAATTAGAGAGAGCTGACACAGTATTCTCTCTTTTAATCCTGGAACATAGACATCACTTATTCATATTTTTTTTGGTTTGTCGACAAAGTTTTATAGTGTTATTGATTATATCTTCAATTTGTCAGTGAACATTTCTAGCTTTTTTTAAATCCTTGGCTTCATATATTGTATATGTATATATGTGTGTCTGATTTTATATTTTTCTTGTATCCCTTATCTCTGCACAAAAATGCTTTTTTTTTTTATTGTGGCAAAATATACATAACATAAAATTTACCATTTTGCTCATTTTTAAGTGCACAATTCTGTAACTTTAAGTACATTCACATTGTTGTGCAACCGTCACCAATATCCAACTCCAGAACAATTCTTGTCTTCCCAAACTGAAACTCTGTATCCATTAAACACTACCTCCCCATTTCCATCTTCCCCCAGCCCCTCCCAATCACCAATCTACTTTCTGTTCCTATGAATTTGACTACTCTTGGTACCTCAAACAAGTGGGATTATACAATATTTGTTCAGGGAAATACTAATATTTCACTCTGCATAATGATTTTAAAGTTCTTTCCTGTTGTTGCATGTGTCAGAATTTTCTTCCTTTTTAAGGCTGAATAATATTCCATTTTGTGTATGTGCCACATTTAGTTTATCCAGTCATCTGTTCATGGTTACTTGGGTTGCTTCCACATTTTGGCTATTGTGAATAATGCTGCTACGAACACGGATGTACAATATCTGTTCAATCTCCTGTTCTCAATTCTTTTGTGTATATATCCAGAAGCGAAAGTGCTGAATCATACGGTAATTCTGTGTTTAATTTTTTGAGGAAACACCATGCCATTTTCCACAGTGGTTGCACCATTTTATATTCCCATCAGCAATGTGCAGGACTTCCAGTCTCTCCACATCCTCACCAACGCTTCTGATTTTCTGGGTTTTATTTTTTATTTATTTATTTATTTTTAGTAATAGCCATCCTAATAAGTGAAGTAGTATCTTGTGATTTTGCTTTGCATTTCCCTAATAATTAAGGATGCTCAGGGTCTTTTTATGTGCTTATTGGTTATTTGTATATCCTCTCCGGGGACATGTCTATTCAAGTACTGTGCCCATTTATTTTTTTTTTTTTTTTTGCTGTGGTGTACTTCGTTTCATAGGGCTGTTTTAGATTCACAACAAAACTGAGCAGAAAGTACAGAGGTTCCATTATACCATTGCCCCCACATATGCACACACAGAGCCTTCCTCACCATCAACATCCCACACCAGAGTAATATATTGTTACAATTCATAAACCTACATAAACACACCATTATCACCCACCCATTATCATCCATAGTTTACATTAGGGTTCACTCTTGATTTGTTATACATTCTATAGGTTTTGACAGATGTATAATGCCGTGTATGTACCATTATAGTATCACAAAGAATAGCTTCATTGTCCCCAAAATCCTTTGTCCTCTGCCTGTTCATTCCTTCTTTCCTCCTACTCTTTGGAAGCCACTGATCTTTTTATTGTCTCCATAGTTTTACCTTTCCAGAATATCATATAGTTGGAATCATACAGTATATATATATTTTAGGTTGAATTCCTTCACTTACTAATAAGCATTTGCATTTTCTCCATTTTGTAAATGACTGGAAAGCTCATTTCTTTTTTTTCAGACTGGAAAGCACTGAATAATATTCCATTGTATGGATGTATCACAGTTTATCTCTTCATCTACTGAAGGATGTGTTGGTTGCTGCCATGTTTGACAATTATGAATAAACCTATTAACATACATATGCAGGTTTTTATGTGGACATAATTTTTCTGCTCCTTTGGGTAAATATCCAAGAGTCTGATTGCTGGATTATATGGTAAGAGGATGTTTAGTTTTGTAAGAAACTGACCAACTTTCTTCCAAAGTGACCATACCATTTTATATTCCCACGAACAGTGAGTGAGCGTTCCTGTTGCTCTACATCCTCAACACAGTTGGTGCTGTCATGGCTCTGAAGTCTGGCCATTCTAATAGGCATAGGCTGGTATCTCACTCTTGTTTTACTTTGCATTTTCCTGATGACATATGATGTAGAGTATCTTTTCATATGTTTATTTGCCATTTATATATCTTTTTTGGTGAGGTGTCTGTTCAGGTCTTTTACCCATTTTTTAGTCAGGGTGTTTGTTTTCTTATTGCTGAGTTTTATCAGTTATTTTTATATTTTGGATAATAATCCTACATCTGGCATGTCTTTTGCAAATATTTTCTCTTAGTCTATGGCTTATCTTTTCATTCTCTGGGTAGTGTCTTTCACAGTACCTTTCATAGAGCAGAAATGTTTAATTTTACTGAAGTTCACCTTGTCAATTATTCCTTTCATGAATCATGCTTTTAGCATAGTACAGTAGTTCACCCTTTTCTGTGGAGGATGTGTTCCAAGACCTCTAGTGGGTGCCTGAAACCATGGATAGTACTAAATCCCCCATACCACTGTGTGTTTTTCCTATTCATACATAACCATGGTAAAGTTTAATTTATAAATTAAGTATAGTAAGAGTTAACAATAGTAACTAATAATAAAAGAGAATAATTATAATTATATGCCATAATAAAAGTTACATGAATGTTGTCTCTTTCAAAGGATATCATTGTACTCTACTTCTTCTTCTTTTTCTTGTGATGATGTGAGGTGTTACAGTGCCTATGTGATGAAAGGAAGTGAGGTGAATGACACAGGCATTGTGACAGAGCATTAGAATACCACTGACCTTCTGACAATACATCAGATGGAGGATCATATGCTTCAGGTGATCTTGGATTATTGAGCCATGATTATTTTGATGGTTGGATGTCAGGAGCAGACAATGTTGACAACTAAGGGTAAGGTAATGTATACAGTGTGGATACACTAAGCCAAAGGATGATTAACATCCCAAGCAAGTCACCACAAAATTTCATCATGCCACTAAGAATAGCAGATGATTTAAAACTTATGAGTTGTTTATTTCTGGACTCTTCCATTTAATATTTTCAGACCATGGTTGACTGTGGGTAACTAACACCACAGAAAGTGAAACCTCAGGTAAGGGGGCAATTACTGTATCTAAAAAGTCATAGCCATAACCAAGGTCACCTAAAGTTTTTCCTGTTTTATTTCTAGGTATTTCATAATTTTGTGCTTCGCATATAGGTATATGATTCACTTTGAGCTAATTTTGTGAAAAGTGTAAGGAAAGTCTGTGTCTAGATTCATTTTTTTGCACATAGATCTCCAGTTGCTCCAACACTATTTGTTGAAAAGAAAATATTTTTCCCAAAAAAAATTTCCTTAGTTCCTGTAGAGACCAGCTTGATTGGGGAGGCCCTAACCCAGTGGCACTAGAGGAATTAAAGACACACACACAGAAATATAGAGGTGTAAAGTGGGAAATCAGGGGTCTCACAGTCTTCAGAGCTGAGAGCCCTGAAAAGAGATTTACCCACGTATTAATTAACAGCAAGCCAATCATTAGCATTGTTTCTATAGATATTCGATTAACTAAAAGTATCCCTTATGGGAAATGAAGGGATGGGCTGAAATATAGGAGTGGGTCTGGCTAGTTATCTGCAGCAGGAACATGCCCTTAAGGCACAGATTGCTCATGCTATTGTTTGTGGTTTAAGAACGCCTTTAAGCCATTTTTCACTCTGGGCAGGCCAGGTGTTCCTTGCCCTCATTCCGGTAAACCCACAACCTTCCAGCGTGGGCATTATGGCCATCATGAACATGTCACAGGGCTGTAGAGAGATTTTGTTTATGGCCAGTTTTGGGGCCAGTTTATGGCCAGAGATTCATTTTTTTTGGCACATGGATCTCCAGTTGTTCCAACACTATTTGTTGAAAAGAAAATATTTTTCTGCTGTATTTCCTTGTTCCTTCATGAAAGACTCCTTTACTATATTTATGTCTATTTCTGGGCTTTCTATTCTATTCCTTTTTATTCCATTTTCCTATTTGTCTGTTCTTCTAACAATACCACACTGTCTTGATTACTATTTCTTTACAGTAAGTCTTAAAGTCAGGTAGTTCAATTCTCTGATTTTGTAATTCTAGGCCTTTTGCCTCTCCATAGAATCAGTTTGTCAACATCCACAAAATAAGTAGTCAAGATTTTCATTGGAATTGTGCTGAATCTACAGATCAAGTTGGGGGAAACTGATATCTTGACAATATTGAATCTTCTTATCCATCAACATGTACTATCCTCCCATTTATTTAGTTCATTTATTTTATTCATCACAGTTTTGTAGTTTTCTGGTACGGTTTTTGTGTATATTTTGTTACTGTTGTACCTAAGTATTTTATTTTTGGGGTGGTAGTGTAAATAGTATTGTATTTTTAATTTCGTATTTCAGTTGTTTATGGCTGGTATATATGAAAGTAATTGACTTTGTATATTAACCTTATATCGTATAACCTTGCTATAATTGCTATTAGTTTCAAGACTATTTTCTCCGATTCTTTGAGATTTTCTACATAGACATCATGTCATTTCCAAATAAAGACAGTTTTTAATATGTGTACTTTTTATTTCTTTTTCTTGTTTTATTGCACTAGCTAGGATTTCCAATATGATCTTTAAAAGGAGTGATAAAATGGTACCTCCTTGCCTAGTTCCTAATCTTAGTGAGAAAGTGTTGAGTTTTTCACCATTAAGTACTATGGTTAGCTGGAATTTTTAGCTTGAATTCGTGTTGAATTTTGTCAAAAATTTTTCTGCATCTATTGATATGATCATATCATTTTTCCTCTTTAACCTGTTGGTGTGGTGAATTATGTTAACTGATTTTAAAATGTTGAATCAGCCTTGAATACCTGGGATGCATCCCACTTGTTTTGATGTGTAATTTTTTATACATTATTGGATTTTAGTAGCTGATTTTTTTTGAGGATTTTACATTTATGTTCATGAGACATATTGGTCTCTAGTTATCTTTTCTTATAATATTTTTATCCAGTCTTGGCATCAAGGCAATGCTGTTCTCAGAATGAGTTAGAATTCTGCTTTTGAATTCTGAGACAGACTGTAAAGAATTGATATAAATTCTTTCTTAAATGTTTGATAGAATTCACCAGTGAACCCATTTAGGGTATTACTGGTATTAGAAAGTTACTAATTCATATATCTTCTCTCTTGTTTTTGAGACAGAGTCTCACTTTCTCACCCAAGCTAGAGTGCAGTAGCGCAATCATGGTTCACTGCAGCCTTGACCTCCCAGGCTCAAGCAATCCTCCCATCTCAGCCTCTTGAGTAGCTGGGACTATAGCTACCATGTCAGGTTAATTAAAAAAAAAAAAATTTGTAGAGATTGGGTCTCTCTGTGTTACCCAGGCTAGTCTCAAATTCCTGGCTCAAATGATCCTACCACCCCAGTCTCTCAAAGTGCTAGGATTACATACATGAGCCATCATCACACCTGGCCTGATTCAGTATCTTTAGGCCTATCCAGATTTTTTCTTCTTGTGTGAGTTTTGGCAGCTCATGTCTTTCAGGGAATTGATTCACTTCATCTAGATTATCAAATCCGTAGGCAGAGTTCTTCATAATATTTCTTTATCATCCTTTTAGCATTCATAGGATTTGTAGTGATATCCATCCCCTCTTTTATTTCTGATAATAGTAATTTGTATATTTTCTCTTCTTTTTTAAGTTAGTCTGGGGCAGATTTATCAATTTTATTGATCTTTCCAAAGAATCAGCTTTTAGTTTCATTGATTTTTCTCTATTGATTTCATATCTTTTTTCTATGTATTTTAGATTTAATTCACTCTTCTTTTTCTGGTTTCCCAAAGTGGAAGCTTAGATTATTGATTTCAGATCTTTTGTCTTTTCTAATGCATGTATTCTATACTATAAAGTTGCTGCTAGGCACTGCTTTCACTGCATTCTACAAATTTTGATAAGTTGTATATTCCTTTTCATTTAGATTGAAATTTTTTAAATTCTTCTTTAGATTCCTTACTTGACTCCTGTGTTTTTTAGAAGTGTGTTGTTTAATCTCCATGTATTTGGGGATTTTTCAACTACCTTTTACTTATTGATTTCTAGTTTAGTTCTGAGATCATATATTGTATAATTTCCATTCTTTTAAATTTGTTAAGGTGTGCTTTATGACCCAGAATGTGGTTCATAGTAGTGAATATTTCATGTGATCTTGAGAAGAATGTGTATTCTGCTGTTATTGGATGCAGCAGTCTACAGATGTCAGTTATATCCTGTTTGTTGATGATGATATTGAGTTCTGCTATATCCTTATTGGTTTTTTTGCCTGCTTCATTTGTTAGTTCCTAATAGAGAGGTGTTGACCGCTCCAACTATAATAGTGAAGTCATCCATTACTTCTTGCAGTTTTGCCCATTGTTGCTTCACATATTTTGATGCCTTGCTATTATGGACATGCACAGGGTTATTATGTATTCTTGAAGAATTGACTGCTTTATCATTGTGAAATACCCTTCTTTATCTCAGATAATTTTTCTTACTCAAGAATCTCCTTTCTGAAATTGATATAGTTACTCCTAGTTTCTTTTGGTTAGTGCTGGCATGGCATATTGGCATATCTTTCTCCATCCCTTTAATTTTGATGTATCTGTATCTCTAAATTTAAAGTGGGTTTCTTGTGGACAACATGTAGTTATGGTCCACTCTGACAATCTTTGTTTTTTAACTAGTACTTAGATCATTAAGGTTTAAAGTAATTATTAGTATATTTGCATTAATATCTCTCATATTTGTTATTGTATATTATTCATTGTCCAGCTTCCTTTGTTTCTATTTTTGTTTCTTACTGTTTTTCTTTCATTTGTAGTTTTAATTAAACATTTTATATAATTTCATTTTCTCTCCTTTCTTAGCACAATTATATTTCATTTTCTTACTTTTTTTTTATGATTGCCTTAGAGTTTGCAACATACATTTACAACTAATCCAAGTCCACTTTGAAATAACACTATAGCACTTCATGACTAGTGTGAATAATGTATAAGAACAAAATGATGCTAATTCCTCCCTCTCATTCCTTGTATCTTTGCTATCATTTGTTTCACAATGCTAATATACAGCATTTCACAATGCTAATAAGGCATATATTTCTAGCTCCTGTTATTATTTTGAACAAACCGCTATTATATTAGATCAATTAAAAATAAAAATAAAAATTTGTAATTACTTTCATTTATTCCTTCTCTAATACTCTTTCTTTAATTACGTAGAGTCAAGTTTCTGAACTACATCACTTTTTTTTTCTCTCTGAAGAACTTCGTTTAACATTTCTGGCAAGGCTAAAAATTTTCTTACGGTTTGTGTGAGGAAGTCTTCATTTCTCTTTCACTTTTTTTTTTTTTTTTTTTCTTTTTTTGAGACAGACTCTCACTCTGTCACCCAGGCTGGAGTGCAGTGGCACAAACTCGGCTTACTGCAACCGCCACCTCCCAGGTTCAAGCAATTCTCCCGGCTCAGCCTCCCTAGTAGCTGGGATTGCAGGCGCGTGCCCAGCTAACTTTGGTACTTTTAGTAGAGACAGGATTTCACCATGTTGGCC
Source organism: Rhinopithecus roxellana (assembly GCF_007565055.1). Lineage (NCBI taxonomy): Eukaryota > Metazoa > Chordata > Mammalia > Primates > Cercopithecidae > Rhinopithecus > Rhinopithecus roxellana. Next base: position 95,055,636 of record NC_044554.1, read on the forward strand.
AGGATGGTCTCAAACTCCTGACCTCAGGTAATCCACCTGCGTTGGCCTTCCAAAGTGCTAGGATTACAGACATGAACCACCGCGTCCGACCTCTCTTTCACTTTTAAAGGATAATTTCACAGAATATAGAACTCTTCGTTTTTTGTTTTTGACGGAGTCTCACACTGTCGCCCAGGCTGGAATGCAGTGGCACAATCTCGGCTCACTGCAAGCTCCACCTCCCAGGTTTACGCCATTCTCCTGCCTCAGCCTCCCGAGTAGCTGGGACTACAGACACCCGCCACCATGCCTGGCTAATTTTTTGTATTTTTAGTAGAGACGTGGTTTCACTGTGTTAGCCAGGATGGTCTCGATCTCCTGACCTTGTGATCTGCCCACCTCGGCTTCCCAAAGTGCTGGGATTACAGGCGTGAGTCACCATGCCCGACCAACAGGATATAGAATTCTAGGTTGGTGGAGTCTTTTTCTCTCTCAACACTTTAAGGATTTCATTCCACTCTCTTCTTACGTGCATGATTTCTGAGAAGTACAGTGTTTCTCCCTCAGGCTTCTTTTAAGATTTTTTTCTTTACCTTGGGTTTTTGGCAGTTTGAATGTAACATGCCTAGTGCAGTTTTTGTTTTTGTTCCCATTTGTCCTGGTTGGTGTTCTCTGAGTTTCCTAGATCTGTGGTTTGGTGTCTGTATTAGTCTGTTCAGGCTGCCATAACAAAGTACCACAGACTGGGTGGCTGAAACAACAAAAATTTATTTTCTCACAGTTTTGGAATCCAGAATGCCAAGATCAAGGTGCTGTCAGAATTGGTTTCTGATGAGGCCTGTCTTCCTGACTTTTAGTCAGCCACCTTGTTGCTATGTCCTCACATGGCCTCTTCTCTGTGCATTTGCAGAGAGAAGAAAGAAAAGGGTAAGACCTTTGGTGTGTCTTCCTCTCCTTATAAAAACATCAATTCCATTGGTTTACAGACCCCTCCTTGAGGCCTCATTTAACTTGTTTAACCTACTTGCAGGCTCTATTTCCAAATGCAATGAGAGTTAGGACTTGAACATATGAATTTACAGGGCGGGGCTCAATTCAGTCTATAACTGTGTCTCACATTAATTTGGGAAAATTCTCGGGAGTTATTACTTCAAATATTGCTTCTATTCCTTTCTCTCTTTCTTCTCCTTCTGGTAGTCCCGTTACATGCATGCTACACCTTTTATAGTTGTTCCACAGTTTTTAGATATTTTGTTACTTATTTTCAGTCTTTTCTCTTTGTTGTTCATTTCAGAGGTTTCCATTGATATATAGTCAAGCTCAGAAATTCTTTAACCCTGCTGTTTTCAGTCAACTAATGAGCCTATCAAAGACATTCCTCATTTCTATCAAAATAGAATCAGATTTTACCTCTAGTACTCCTTTTTATTTCTTCTTAGAACTTTCATCTCTGCTTACATGATTGTTCTGTTCCTGTATGTTGTCTACTTTTTCCATTAGAGCCCTTAGCATATTAATTATAGCTTTATTATTATTATTATTATCGAGACCAGGCCTTACTATATTGCCCAGTCTGGTCTTGAACTTCTGACCCCAATTCTCCTGCCTCAGCCTCCCAAAATATTGAGATTATGGATGTGAGCCACCATGTACAGCCAATCATAGTTTTTTACATTTACAGTCTGATGATTCCAAAATCTCTACTATAGCCGAATCTGGCTTTGGTGCTTGCTCTTGTCTCTTCAAACTGTATTTTTTACCTTTTAGTATACCTAATACTTTTTATTAAAAGCTAGATATAAGGTACTGAATGAAAGGAACTGCAGTAAATGGGTCATTAATAATGTGGTAAGGTGTGGGGGAGTAAAATGTTCTGTAGTCCCATGATTAGTTCTCAGTCTTTCAATGATCCAGTGCTTCTGGGCTGTGAACTTCATGAGAGCCTCTCAGTTTTTTTCTCCTGTCTTAGGTGGGGCAGTACAGCTGAAGGGGCTGAAGTTGAGTTGAGTATTTCCCTTTTCCAGCATGGGAGGCTAGAGGCAGTGACCACACTTTTCTGATAGAACTAAGAAGAATTATTTTTTTTCTGCTTTTTTCAGCTTTTTACTAGTTATCAGAATGGAGTATTGTCTTCTAGATTCCTTACATGCTGGACCCCATTTTAAATGGGGTTGTTTGTTGTTGCTGCTGTTGTTGGGTTGTAGGAATTTTTAAAATATATTCTGAATATAAATCCTTTATCACATATACAATTTGCATGTATTTTCTCCCATTCTATGAGTTGTCTTTTCATTCTGTTGGATACCAAAGTTTTAATTTTGATAGATAAGGAGCCAACTTACCTATATTTTTTTCTTTTTTCATATATATATATATATATATATATATATATATATATATATATTTTTTTTTTTTTTTTTTTTTTTTTTTTTTTTTTTTGAGATGGAGTCTCTCTCTGTTGCCCGGACTGGAGTGCAGTGGCCAGATCTCAGCTCACTGCAAGCTCCGCCCCCCAGGTTTACGTCATTCTCCGGCCTCAGCTTCCCGAGTAGCTGGGACTACAGGCGCCCGCCACCAAGCCCGGCTAGTTTTTTGTATTTTTTAGTAGAGACGGGGTTTCACCGTGTTAGCCAGGATGGTCTCGATCTCCTGACCTCGTGATCCACCTGTCTTGGCCTCCCAAAGTGCTGGGATTACAGGCTTGAGCCACCGCGCCCGGCCTATTTTTTCTTTTGTTGCCTGTGCTTTTGATGTCATACCCGAAAAATGATGGCTAAATCCAATGTCATGAAGCTTTTCCCCTATGTTTTCTTCTAAGAGTTTTACAGTTTTTGTTATTATGTTTAGGTTTTTGATCCATTTTGAGTTAGTTTTTTGTATATGGTGTCAGGTGGAATTCACCTTCATTTTTTAAAAAACCACTTTATTGAGGTGTGATTGTCATTTAAAAAGTTATGCACATTTAATGTATACAACTCAATGAGTTTGGAAATAAGTATGCACCCATGAAGCCAACATTACAATCTGCCATAAACATATTAGGTTGATGCAAAAGGAATTGTGGTTTTGCCATTACTTTTAATTAATTTTGACATTTACTTTTGCCATTGCTTTTAATGGCAAAAACCATAATTCCTCTTTTGCACCAACCTAATATCCATCACCTCCGTAAGTTTCCTTCCACCCTCCTATTTAATGTTATTGGTTTTTTGTGTGTGATAAGAATGCAGAAGATCTAGTCACTTAGCAAATTTTTAAGTTGACAAAACAATATTGTTAACCATAGGCACTATGCTGTACAGTAGATTTCTAAAACTTATTTATCTTCTGTAACTGAAACTTTATATCCTGTGACTAATATCTCCCCTTTCCCTCTTCCCTCAGCCCTGGCAACCACCATTTCACTCTCTTCTTCTATGAATTTGGTTATTTTAAATCTATCATATAAGTGGTATCATGCAGTATTTGTCTTTCTGTGTCTGGTTTATTTCCCTTAGCATGAAGTCTTCCAGGTTTATCCATGTGGTCACAAATGGCAGGATTTCCTTCTTTTTTAAGGGTAAATACTATTCCATTGTATCATAGACCATGTTTTCTTTATCCATTCATCCATTGACAGACATTTGTGTTGCTTCTGTGTCTTACATATTGTGAATCATGCTGCAGTGAACATGCGACTACATATGTCTCTTTGAAATGCTGATTTTAATTCCTTTGGATATATACCCAGAATTGAGATTTCTGGATCATTTTGTAGTTCTATTTTTAATTTTAGCGGGAACTTCCATACTGTTTTCCACAGTGGCTGTAACAATTTACATTTCTATTGACAGTGTACTAGAGTTCCCTTTTTTCTACATCCTTGCCAACATTTGTTATTTTGTGTATTTTTTATGTTATAGCCATCCTAACAGGTGTGAGGTGATTTCCCGTTGTGGCTACTTCATTTTTTTATGCCTGTGGATATTCAGTTTCCCCAACACCATTTATTAAAGACTATGTTTTCCCCATGAATGGTCTTGGCACCCTTGACAAAAATCATTCAACTGTATATGCCAGGCTTTATTTCTGGGCTCTTCATTTTATTATATTGGTCTACATGTCACTTTTTATGCTGGGAGCATTGTTTTTATTACCATAGCTCTGTAGTAAGTTTTGAAATCAGGAGGTATGTGACTTTCAACCTTGTTCTTTTTCAAACCTTTTGGCTACTTGGGGTTCTTGAGATTCCACATAATCTCTAAGAATATTTTTATTTCTGTAAAAAAAATGGGATTTAAAAAGGGATTGTACTACATCTATAGATCACTTTGAGTAGTATTGACATCTTAACAGTATTAATTCTTCCAATCCATGAACATAGGCTGTCTCTCCATTTATTTGTGTTTTCTTTAATTTCCTTGAGCAAAGTTTTGTAGTTTTCATTACACAAGTGTTTCACCTCCTTTGTTAAGTCTATTCCTAAGTACTGTATTCTTTTAGATGCTACCGTAAATGGAATTGTTTTCTTAATTTTTTAGATTGTTCATTGTTAGTGTATAAAAACACAACTTATTTTTTCCCTCATTCTATTTTATCACAGTTTGAGTATCCTGAATCACATCCCTTGATCACTCTGTTATGTGAGAATGTGGACCTTTCATTTAGAACTAAAATTCATTCAGGTGTATAAATACAGACTAAATTAAAAAAAAAAAAAAAAACAGAAAGGAATACTCCTTAGATTTTATTTATGGCAGAGAAATGTAAATAATAGAGTTGAGACGTCAAATCGCCCTTAGATTTTCTTAATCTAATTTAAATGATTTGTAAGGTGATATATTCAGATTTAATCTAAGAGTTTTATCTTTGGCTCATTTTGGGCTGTTCTAGGAGACTTTCTATTTAAGAAAATGGAGTTTTGTGGCTAGAAAAATTCCGCAGGGAAAAAAGGAATATGGAGTTTTGTTGCAGACTAATTTTATACATATTTCCTATCATCCATCCAAAATCTCAAAAGCGTATTAGTAATATAGGTATTAGTGAAGGCCTGGAGAGAATCATTTGTTCAGAATAATGGTTTCTAAATATTTTAAGGACTGCCACTTAGCATAGGAATTAAAAGTATTATGTTTGAAAAGAAGAGCAAGTTCAATGAGTGGGATCTGTAATGAAACAGCTTTTGCTCAATGTAAAGAAAGCCTTTCTGAGGATTAGAGCAACTCCGACAAGTAGTTTACTATCTCAAGAGAGGATAGATTTCTTGTCACCGAAAGTTCTCAAAAGAAGCAGAACACTCACTGACCAGGTTCTTCAAGAGAAGACTGGGGAAATGTATAAGTTAGATTGTCTCTAAAGTTCCTTCCAACTCTGAAAGTGTATAATCCCATGATTCTTATACTTCTTCACATAGATATCACTGAACTATCTGAATGTGGCTTTTGTGTTGGCCTTCTCATTATTTAGTCTAAACAAAACAAGTTTCTTCAAGCACTGCCCATGACTGATATCCTGTCTTGGTCATGTCCCTCAGACTATTTTTAAATTTTCTAATTCTAGTAATTATGTCCAAGCCCACTTCTATTTTTTTCTGTAGCTACGCGATACAGCATTACTCACTGAACTTAAAAATCCCAGTTTTTTTCACACATGTTAATAGAACACAGGCTTTAAAGTCCAAAAAAAGGATTGGCACTTGCTGTTGAACTTGGACTAATTCCCTAGTTTTTCTGAACATGAGTGTAGTGGATACTGTGATGTGCCACCAAGATCCCACATTCAAGACCAAAGCACTGCCAGCTCCTGCAATGTTTTCTGCTGACACTCACAGGTGTCATTCCTGTTGTATTGCCCCCTAATCAAAGGGAAATGCCTTGTTCAGATTACCCCTTCTGCATAGGGGTGGCCCATATACAATGACTATACTTGGAAGTACAAAGACCAGGCCCTCTTCCCTCAATTGAGAATATCTCTGAAAAATCATCCCAGCCCTACCAACTCCTCTTAGGATTAGCTAAGGCCTTTTGTAACTGCACTGCAGTTCAGCTGGTCCTTCTGCCAGCCTTGCTCTCTTATTCCTGAACAGATGTTGTTCCTAAGAGCATAAGTAAATTACCTACATTTTCTGTCTCATCACCAGTTTCCTAGGGAACTTGACCTAATGTTCGTCAATCTTTAAAATGAGAATGTTATGCATTTCTTTATGTTGAGAGGACCAAATGAGATTACAATTATGAAATTATTGAGCACAGTGTGAAATAACTATGTACACTCACATTTCACTCATTTTTTTCTAACCCACACTTTCTCTACCAGTTACTTGATAGCTATATTCAAATGGTTTTATATGGGGGAAGGAGATTTAGGCTATTTTGTTCTATTGGGAAGAACTTCAATAGTGGGCAAAATTTTAGGCACCCAGAAATGCCTGGTGCATAGTTAGCAATTAGTAAATGGCTGCCAGTAAATGAATAAATGGGTTGATAGATGCATGAGAAAATTAACATAATTTTAGAACTTTCTATTAATCATTGTCCATGCAAAATGTAATGGGTTGCCATAAGAACCATTTAAATAATACTTAACTGCTTCATCCCTCTCTGTTTTGGATTCCATGCTTGTTAAATGAGAATAATAAGAGTACCTATACTCTTGAAATTCTGTGGAATAAAGGAGATAATACACATAAAGTACTGAAAATTATTTTCCTTCACATACAAAGCACTCAAGAAGTATTATGTATTATTAAACATTAATTTCAAGCTAGATACTGAAAAAGACTTCTTACAAATATTGGATTATGTAATCCTTACACCTACACTTCAACATAGGTGTTCTTATATTTCAAAAAGTAAATTTGGAACTCGAAACTTTCCAAATTCATTTTGTTTTAAATCCTCAGTCTTCCTTCTCCATACTCTCAATCAGAATGTATTAATATTTATTTGATCATGCCTATCAGAAAGTTGGAAATTATTCTAAACTATTCCCTCTCCTATATCTCCTATAGCCAACCCTTTATTCACGCTGCCTCCTAAGCTTCCTTTTACAGCAGACATGGTTGGTGCCTTGCCTGTATCCCCTCTTGGCACTCATCATTCTGAGTATGTCAATAGTTTCTGACTTCAAGCACTAACAGTTCTCTGTCTGAGGGCTTTGATTTTCCTTAGAAGCCTACTCTGCATATGTAAATAGTGAACCTAAAGTGTCAGGGAGCTAATGCCCATAAGAGAGGTTCCCAGCCAATGGTGGATGGGAGTTGATGAATAAATGCCCCCCAATTCCCCTGTTTGAATGGGGCAACTATTAGTACCTTCTATACAGGGTCCCAGCTGGACTTGGCCTCAATTCCACAGTGGTATCCTGATCATTTTTACGTGCTTTCTTGGCTTCCTTCCTTCTGGCACTTCCTTGACTTACTATCCTGTTGCTGTACTCTGCCACATAAACTACTTGTACTCAAATCTTTATGTCCCACTCTGCTTTTGGAGGAACTCACTTAGGACAGCTCTCCATTTCCACTCTAGTTCAACAATTTGTTTCCTTTCACCTGAACAGTTGCAATAATGTCCTACCTTCCCTCTCTCAACTTCAACCTCTTTCTTTAGATCCTTCCTTCAAAGAAATATTTCTAAAACATAAATATGATCATGTCTCATTGTATGTAGGATAAAATATAAACTCCTTAGCATAACTTATAAGGCCCTCCATGATCTCATGCTCTTGCCTCTGTCTGCCTTTTCATCTTCACCTCCCACTTTTTCCCACCACCATCCCATGCTAAGCTCATGTGGAACAATTCACACACCTTCAGATGCAACCTGCCATCCCATCCTCCATGGATTAACACACACCTGGCATGTCCTCCACTCAGCCCAATGTGTACTCAATGAACCCACATTCATCCTCTATTTCTGCCTCAGTGAAGGGCATTCCTTCAGCACATGATCACAGGAAGACCTCCACATGTGTCTATCCTTTATGCTAGTCACACTGCAGTCGTGTTATTTGCCACAATATCCATCTCCCCCGCCATGCTAAGAGTTGCTTGAGGGCAGCAGTAGTCTCCTGGATCAACGGGTCCCAAGGAATCCACACACAGCAGATGCTTTAGGAAAGTGTCTTGTGGTAATAAATGGCTGAGTGCATGAATACACAATATCTAACAACCATGAGAACTGGATTTCCGACATGAGTGTGACCATTTCCAAAGCCTGCTCTCTTCCCATTGCAGTGTGCTCTCTGAGAGGGAGAGCCACCCACCATGACTCCATTGCTTCGACAGGCAGGCTTTATTGTGCCAACATAATGGGCATGCAATCATCATACATTTTGATGCGTGACGCTTCCTCTTTCCATAGTCAGGAAGAGTGGATTCTGATCTGAAATGCCTTACTCCTAGCAGCTTATCGGACTTATTTCTTCTTTGCCTTGTATCAGGTCAACTACTATGTATGTAACAGAACCTCCTTCATTGTTTGGCTTCACAAAACTCTTACTCCTTCTTTCTCCCTAATCTAAGTCAGAAGAAAAGAGTATCTTGAGAGAGCAGAGCCAGGAAATAAGATTATTCTGAGAAAGATATCAGAACAGAGCAACTCTCTGGAGAGGGTGGGAGGTGAGGAGCAAGGAAGGAGGTTGGGGGAATGACTGGCATAATTGCTGCCATAAGCAAAAGTGAGGGAGGAAGGAATACAGGTGATTTTTCATGGATCTTGAGAATGGTGCATTTGTATCTTAGTCAATACCTCATTGACTTGCCGTGTGTTAACCTGAGCCTGATTTAAAACTACTATTGAAAGTGCATCATCAATGTGGAATTCAGATAATGCTTTCACTCTAAGGTTTTGGAGAGACTCCTTCATCAGTTCTTCCCATCCTGAAGTTGGGGAAGGGGAGCAGGAAGAAGGTCAAGGCTTAGCTATTGTTTGCAGTGGTAATGAGAATACCACTGGTGCTCCCTCAAGCTCCATCTTAGGGTAAAAACAATTTGTGGTTGGCTCCTGAGCTCTTCCTCCACCAATCCAGAGACTCCTGAGTGTCTCAAGATCCCTGCTTCCATGGGACACCTGAGGTGGCTCAAGCCCCTCTTTACCAAGTGTTCCAGCTTCCCACTACCTTCCATAGGCACCTTCTGCTTATGGCAAACCCTGATGTTGTCATGAATGTATCTTTAGTTCTAGCACTGAGATTTACTTGATATTTGAGGAGAGACAACTGTTACATAATCAAAAGCCTACTTATCATAATTATTTAATCTCTCACTCCCATTACAATTATTTAAGGAGGTTACTCTCCATTGTCGCTATATAAAAACTTCAGACTTTCATTCCAAGATGGCCGAATAGGAACAGCTCCAGTCTACAATTCCCAGCGTGAGTGACGCAGAAGACAGGTGATTTCTGCATTTCCAACTGAGGTACCAGGTTTATCTCACTGGGACTTGTTGGACAGTGGGTGCAGCCCACGGAGTGTGAGCCAAAGCAGGGTGAGGCATCACCTCACCTGGGAAGCTCAAGGGGTTGGGGAATTCCCTTTCCTAGCCAAGGGAAGCCATGACAGATGGTACCTGGAAAATAAGGACACACCCACCCTAATACTGTGCTTTTCCAATGTTCTTAGCAAATGGCACACCAAGACATTATATCCCGCACCTGGCTTGGAGGATCCCACTCCCATGGAGCCTTACTCACTGCTAGTACAGCAGTCCGAGATTGAACTCTGAGGCTGCAGCCAGGCTGGGGGAGGGGCGTCCGCCATTGCTGAGGCTTGACTAGGTGAACAACATGGCCAGGAAGCTCAAACTGGGTGGAGCCCATTGCAGCTCATGGAGGCCTGCCTGCCTCTGTAGACTCCACCTCTGGGGGCAGGGCATAGCTGAACAAAAGGCAGCAGAAACTTCTGCAGAGTTAAACGTCCCTGTCTGACAACTTTGAAGAGAGCAGCGGTTCTCCCAGCATGGAGTCTGAGATCTGAGAATGGACACACTGCCTCCTCAAGTGGGTCCCTGACCCCCAAGTAGCCTAACTGGGAAACACCTCCAGTAAGGGCCGACTGACACCTCATGCAGCCGGGTGACCCTCTGAGACGAAGCTTCCAGAGGAAGGATCAGGCAGCAACATTTGCTTTTCTGCAATATTTGCTGTTCTGCAGCCTCTGCTGGTGATACCCAGGCAAACAGGGTCTAGAGTGGACCTCCAGCAAACTCCAACAGACCTGCAGCTGAGGGTCCTGACTGTTAGAAGAAAAACTAACGAACAGAAAGGAATAGCATCACATCAGCAAAAAGAACATCCACACCAAAACCCCATCTGTAGGTGACCACCATCAAAGACTAAAGGTAGATAAAACCACAAACATGGGGAGAAACCAGAGCAGAAAAACGAAAATTCTAAAAATCAGAGAGCCTTTTCTCCTCCAAAGGATCACAGGTCCTCACCAGCATTGGAACAAAGCTGGATGGAGAATGACTTTGATGAGTTGGCAGAGGTAAGCTTCAGAAAATCAGTAATAACAAATTTCTCTGAGTTAAAGGAGGATGTTCGAATACATTGCAAAGAAACTAAAAACCTTGAAAAAAAGATTAGACAAATGTCTAACTAAAATAAACAGCATGGAGAAGACCTTAAATGACCTGATGGAGCTGAAAACCACAGCATGAGAACTACATGATGCGTGCACAAGCTTCAGTAGTTGATTCGATCAACTGGAAGAAAGGGTGTCAGTGATTGAAGATCAAACGAATGAAATGAAGCAAGAAGTTTAGAGAAAAAAGAGTAAAAAGAAACGAACAAATCCTCCAAGAAATATGGGACTATATGAAAAGACCAAATCTACGTCTGACTGGTGTACCTGAAAGTGACAGGGAGAATGGAACCAAGTTGGGAAACACTCTTCAGGATGTTATCCAGGAGAACTTCCCCAACATAGCAAGGCAGGCCAACATACAAATTCAGGAAATACAGAGAACACCACAAAGATACTCCTCGAGAAGAACAACCCGAAGACACATAATTGTCAGATTCACCAAGGTTGAAATGAAGGAAAAAATGTTAAGGGCAGCCAGAGAGAAAGGTCAGGTTACCCACAAAGGGAAACCCATCAGACTAACAGCAGATCTCTCAACAGAAACTCTACAAGCCAGAAGAGAGTGGGGGCCAATATTCAACATTCTCAAAAAAAAGAAATTTCAACCTGGAATTTTGTATCCAGCCAAACTAAGCTTCATAAGTGAAGAAGAAATAAAATCCTTTACCAACAAGCAAATGCTGAGAGATTTTGTCACCACCAGGCCTGCCCTACAAGAGCTCCTGAAGGAACCACTAAACATGGAAAGGAACAACTGGTACCAGCCACTGCAAAAACATGCCAAATTTTAAAGACCATCGATGCTAGGAAGAAACTGCATCAACTAATGGGTAAAATAACCAGCTAACATCATAATGACAAGATCAGACTCATGCACAACAATACTAACCTTAAATGTGAACGGGCTAAATGCTCCAATTAAAAGATATAGACTGGCAAATTGGATAAAGAGTCAAGACCCATCAATGTGCTGTATTCAGGAAACCCATCTCATGTGCAGAGACACACATAGGCTCAAAATAAAGGGATGGAGGAAGATCTACCAAGCAAATGAAAAAAAAAAAAAAAAAAAAAAAAAAAAAGCAGGGGTTGCAATCCTAGTCTCTCATAAAACAGACTTTAAACCAACAAAGATCAAAAGAGACAAAGAAGGCCATTGCACGATGGTAAAGGGATCAATTCAACAAGAAGAGCTAACTATCCTAAATACAGGAGCACCTAGATTCATAAAGCAAGTCCTTAGAGACTTACAAAGAGACTTAGACTCCCATACAATAATAATGGGAGACTTTAACACCCCACTGTCAACATTAGACAGATCAATGAGACAGAAAGTTAACAAGGATATCCAGGACTTGAACACAGCTCTGCACCAAGCAGACCTAATAGACATCTACAGAACTCTTCACCCCAGATCAACAGAATATACATTTTTCTCAGCAACACATCACACTTATTCCAAAATTGACCACATAATTGGAAGTAAAGCACTCTTCAGCAAATGTAAAATAACAGAAATTATAACAAACTGTCTCTGAGACCACAGTGCAATCAAACTAGAACTCAGGACTAAGAAACTCAATCAAAATCGCACAACTACATGGAAACTGAACAACCTGCTCCTGAATGACTACTGGGTAAATAATGAAATGAAGGCAGAAATAAAAATGTTCTTTTTGAAACCAATGAGAGCAAAGACATAACATACCAGAATCTCTGGGACACATTTAAAGCAGTGTGTAGAGGGAAATTTATAGCACTAAATGCCTGCAAGAGGAAGCAGGAAAGATCTAATATCAACACCCTAACATCACAATTAAAAGAACTGGAGAAGCAAGAGCAAACACATTTAAAATCTAGCAGAAGTTAAGAAATAACTAAGATCAGAGCAGAACTAAAGGAGACAGACACACAAAAAACCCTCCAAAAAATCAATGAATCCAGGAGCTGTTTTTTTGAAAAGATCAACAAAGTATGTAGACCACTAGCAAGACTAATAAAGAAGAAAAGAGAGAAGAATCAAATAGACACAATAAAAAATGATAAAGGGGATATCACCACCGACCCCACAGAAATACAAACTACCATCACAGAATACTATAAACACATCTTCACAAATAAACTAGAAAATCTAGAGGAAATGGATAAATTCCTGCTCAAACCTACGTAATAGGTAATAGATGTTAAGGGATAACTTTATTTTTATTTTTTTATTTTTTTATTTTTCTTTTTTTTTTTTTTTTTGAGACAGAGTCTCGCTCTGTCGCCCGGGCTGGAGTGCAGTGGCCGGTTCTCAGCTCACTACAAGCTCCGCCTCCCAGGTTTATGCCATTTTCCTGCCTCAGCCTCCGAGTAGCTGGGACTACAGGCGCCCGCCACCTCGCCTGGCTAGTTTTTTGTATTTTTTAGTAGAGACGGGGTTTCACCGTGTTAGCCAGGATGGTCTCGATCTCCTGACATCATGATCCGCCCGTCTCGGCCTCCCAAAGTGCTGGGATTACAGGCTTGAGCTACCGCGTCCGGCCTAAGTGATAACTTTAAAAGTCTTGATTCTGAAGTCGAAATGTCTACACCAAGATTTTATCTACACACCAGACTTTATTCAATGTCAGGTCTCCCCTCGCTCATCTTGAGAGCTGCAGCCCTAAGGAAGGTGGTAGGTTCTTCTTTCTCCTACTGATGCTTCCCTCCCCACTGCCCCTCTGCCTGCCAAGTGTTTTCTGATCACTTCAGAGAATGGCATAGAAAGAGAAAATGAAAGGCTTCATGGACAAGTACTGATCAGGGCTGACTTTGCACCCTGTGCCTGGCGTATAAATAAGGCTCGCTCCTTCTCTTGTGGGTACTTTCTTTGTTCTCTGGTGTTTCTATCACCAAAGACCATTTGTGCTGTTGCCTTGAGCCTGAATAGTGTACCCTGTTCCAAGTGGTAAATCCTAGGAATCTCATGATAAGCCTCAGCTCCTTACTGTTGAGTTTCTTCACTGTTTTATGGGTGGCACCCAAAATGGCCATATGCCTGACCTTGCTCTCTCTCTATTTCTGTGTGTCTCTTTATCTCTTTAGGAAATGAACCATGCTCCATGGGAAACAAACAAGCATCCCTTGACCCAACAAGTGTTGGGATCACAAGCGGGATCCATCACGGCAGTCTACAACCTGTCACCATCATCAACTTTCTCATCATTAAGCACAACTCCTCCATGTCTCTCAAATGTAGAAGACATGTTTCAAGCTCTCCAGCCACCCCATGGAAGCCTCTCACTGGGCTCATGATGAATGGGGTAACACCCATCCCTACCCCTCACATCCTCTGGCAGGAGACGCTCATGGCACTGCACTAGCTCTTCCCAAAGAAAACTTTTTTCAAACACTCCCTTCTTCTCTGTTCTCCATTTTTGCTTTATTTGAAGCCAATGAGAGGAGTTAAAAATCAGCAACCACTTTACAAAATATCTCTTTGCAAATTTTTCAAGTGGGGATCTACCTGACATTCACTTTGGCATCTAATTTCTCTTGTGTTCACACCCAGGTCAAAACTGCGGTAGGAAGAGACCTCTTTTAACATCTCTATCCTGCTGTTGAGATTTTGAAGGACTCACTCCCCTCTAGTATCTGGGCTACTTTCTAATATTATCTCTCTTTACAAATTAGAAAATGAAGGCTCAGAGAGGTTAAGAAACTGTTCAACATTCATTAGATTGAAGAGCTGTAATTTGATACCCAAGACTTCTGGACTCTAATCTAGGTGCTCTTAACCTCTTAGCTCTGATGGCCCCTGGGCACCAAGTACTGCCTTTTGACTTGGAGAAAAGCTCAGTAGCATAAACTTTCCCCACTGTTCTCAGGGCGAGCTGCGTCCCACATGCCCATCAGGCACTGACTGCCTGCTTTTCTCTTTGCTAGCGGATATCAACCATAGTGTCCTATGGCTGACTCAATCCAAAAGTCTTCAATACTTTGCTACTAAAAGGGTGGTCCAAAGGCCAGCAGCAGCACCTGAGAGCTTCTTAGAAATGTGTTATGTCAGTGCCTCCCCACCAATATGCCCTAAGGGAATCTGCATTTCAGTAAGGACATGAAGATTAAAGAAGCACCACTCTACACCATTGCTCTTAGGAGACCTAAAGAATCTTCTTGCACATCTATCTCCTGGTGTCTTCCCAGGTGTCCTTGAAAGGAGCTGGAGATTAGCTATTCCTTGGAATCCTCGCCACGTCTATTACTGTCATTCAGAATATTATAATATTATAATATACCACTTTGTTAATCTAACTTTTTGTTTATACCCTTACATAGCCTGTCATCTTGAAGTAATATCCTCTGCTCTTTATCCTGAAGACTACAAACCTAATCTCTAAATTAAAAATAAATTTCCAACTAGCTGATTCATAATGTACCCCAGCAGACTAGAGAACCATTAAGAAAAACGTCTGCCCTAGCTAAGGCTAGAAAATAAGTGGTTCACCCTTCATCACTGCCTGTCCCCACCTTGCATACTCACACCAGTGCATGCCCACACACGCTTCCTAAAACCGCACACTCATTTATTATATGAGTCAATAAGTATTTGGTAAGCAGCTACTGAATGCCAGACCCTGTGATGGGAGTGATAAATTCAGTGATGAATCCCACATAGATTCTATAGGATGTTAATATACTAATTGGGAGAAAAGACACATATGCAAAAGTTGATCATTTAAGGTAGAGTATGAGACCTGCTGTATACATCCTCTTACAGTAGACTATGCTTTGATAACACAACCACAAGTTCTCAGCGACTTTCAACAATTCTTCTGCAGTAATAGTCCATCATGGGTGAGTTCCCTGTTGCCATCATTTCT
The DNA here is from genome assembly GCF_007565055.1 of Rhinopithecus roxellana. NCBI lineage: Eukaryota > Metazoa > Chordata > Mammalia > Primates > Cercopithecidae > Rhinopithecus > Rhinopithecus roxellana. The sequence goes on from NC_044554.1 coordinate 95,071,025, forward strand.
GGACTCAGACAGAAGAAACAGCCCTTTCTGAGACACTTCGTCCTCAAGGCAGCAGCACCGCATGGAGCGGCACAGAAAGCTCTTGCACACAAGTGACCCACATCACTTCTTCTCACATTCCATTTCACAGCCACAGGAGGTCACTGGCCATGTCTGATATCAATGGGGCACCAGAGAGGGGCTGCCAGGATTGGCACGTGGGGAGAGCGGCAAATATTTGGAAATATAATGCAATCCATCACACCTCATGACAGAGGTATAGATGAAGTGCTTTGGGGATTTGGAAACGTGAAGAATACCTCTAGCTGAAAAAAAGGAGACTTTCTGAAGGAGGTGATGCCAACCTGGGCTTTGAAATGTTGACAGTGGCAGTGGGGATGAGAAGTGTGGAAGAAGGAGGACTGGGAAAGCCTGCAGCCATGGAAGCAATGTCCTGGGAAATATTGTGCAGTGGAGCAGAGGATGGAAGAGGAAACTCACAGAAATAAAGTTGAAATATAATTATGGAGGGCCTGAAGTTCTAGCTAAGATGTCAAAACTTCACTGTAGAAGCAATGAGTGAAGAGCTAGGGCCGACAGTGACACGGCAAGTGACATGGAGAGAGTCATGCTGCAGACAGATTCATTAGGTCTGAAAACAGTGCTTGCAAAATAGCACTTGAGTTTAAGACCCCTAGTTTCTCTCTCTCTCTCTCTCTCTGTCTCTCTCTCTCCTGATCATTTCTAAGACCAGCCCAAATATCTCCTCATTTGTCCTTGAAGACTGATCTAGCCCTGTCATGAAAAATTAATTGATTAATTGATCATTTTTCTTCATATCCACAGTCCTTTTACATGTTATCCTAAATTTGTGTGTGTTTGTCTGTGTGTGTGTTTGTGCATATGAATGTTTGTCCTTTAAAGAAAAGAGAGTTTTCAAACATCAAAGTCTTGCTTTCTACAATTTTGAATTTTCCATTACAGCTTAGAGTTACACACAGCTTTGTTTGTTGAAAAAACAGTTTGGATGAAGAAAGACAGAGACTCCATTTGAAGATTATTGCAACAGTCTATCAACAGAGTGAAATTTGGAATGGAAAAGCCCAATAAAATATGCTGATTAATATTTATATATTTATGTATGAATACCTCTTTTACTTTCAGTAAATTCTGAAGAGGTTTTTTTAAATTTATTCTTTTTCTTTTTCTGTCATTGAAACAATTTTTAATAGTACAAATGCATGGCATTGAGATTTGGAACCTAATATAGGTCTGACAGTTAAGTCCTTTTTTTCTGGAAGAAGGCTTCAAGTCCCAATCAATTGCCAGTAACCACGTTTTTACGAATCAATGTAATAATAAGAGATTTTAATTTCCTTCACATTTTTGTTTTCAGCATTCTAGCCTTAAAGACTAAATTAGAATTTAGTTCAATTTCCCAGAAGGCAAATGGTTTTTCTTTTGCAGTATGAAAGAATCCACAAAAACACCTTGAAGATGCTTATCTTATATTTTGATACACTACCCTTTGCATTCCAAAGTTAACACTACAAATGAAGCCAAATATGTCACACTTACCTAAGTCCAAACATCCATGCTTAGTCCAACATTAACTGAAAAACCCTGTGGGGGTGAAATGCACTCCAGTAAATAGAAACCACTTCTCACAGCATGTCTTATGCACATGCATTGCAAGATGGGGTCAGTGGGGAAGTTCAGATAGGAAAGTCCCAAATCCTAAAACCCATTTTAATATCCACAAGGTCAATTAACCATAACCATTTTCCTGCCTGAAATTCCCAGTTGTCATGAATTGCTCACTAAAGATATTTCTCCAGAGTCTTCTGGATTTTGCAGTTCTCTGCTTCATTAGGACCAGGAACTTGTCTGAGCCCAGAGAGAGCCTGTGTGGTGACATTCAAGGGGAGAAGATAAGCCTGGGCCCTTGGAAAGGATGCTGGATGTGACCTCACTTTTCAACATTCTTTCTCTAAAGAAAATACCAGGGATGGTGTAGATTACAGAAATCCAGATGCTATATTTAGGCTGGAATGAGGGTTACTAAGGGAATTTCTGTCTAACTGGTATGGTGCAGAGGATGGGCTATATAGTCATTGACAAACTCTGGGACCTTCCTGTGAGCAGGTGCATTTGTATGCAGGGATTACTGTAACACATCATCACAAAATTTAGGCGTAGCCTAAAACAACAGTTCTGAAGCCTAGAAGTCTGACATCTAGGAGTGAGCAGGGTCATGCTCTCTCTGGAACTTCTAGAAGAGAATCCTTCCTTGCCTCTAGTGGTAGTTGCCAGCAATCCTTGACACTTCGTAGCTTGTAGCAGCACAAATCCAAATATCTGTCTTTGTCTTCCCCTAGCTGTCTTCGCCATCCCTTCTGTATTTCTATTCTCTCTTCTTAGGAAGACAAGAATCATATTGAATTTAGGGCCCAAGTGAATCGAACACGACCTCATCTTAACTTGATGACTTCTGCAAAGACCCTATTTCCAAATAAGATCACATTTACAAGTTGCTGGTAGACATGAATTTGGGGAGATGCGATTCAACCCAGGGCAGTGGGTGTTTGAAGGAAGAACTGAAGAACATGAGGTGAATGTTTTTATCCAATGAAGCTGAGAGCCAGCCTCATAAAAGGCTGGCACATAACGGGCTGGAGATCTGAATTTGTGTGGTTGTGTGAGAAGGACAAAGAAAAGTAAGAACTGAATGCCTATTCTCAACCACTGTCCTCAAATTTATTTCTAGGCTATTTGTGTACAAGTGAATTTATGTCCTATCTCATTCAAATGGACCTGAAGTCACAAAAGGTAGAAGGATTTTAATATTCCTCAAGGAAATCAACATTCATGAAGTACATACTAGGTGCCTGGCACAGTTCTAGATGCCGCGCACAAGTTACCTCATTAAACTTCCTTATCACAAGTAACAGTTACTTTCCCAATAATACAGGTAAGGAAACTGAGCCTGAGAAAATGACTTCCTTTTTCCAAGGTTAGTTGTACACATATTTAACTATTCTTCATATTAAAATAGAAGTACATATAAAGCACTAATGAGATTTATTCATACCATTCAATGCAAAGCATTATCTAGAGTCACACTTTCTGTTGGTGATGGTTCCTGTTACTGTGATTTAATTCACACATGAGTCAGGTCAGAAATTCTCTTCCATTTCTTCATGACCTCCATGAAATCTCAGCCCACAAAGAGTACACAGACAGCATCAATGGTGGAATAGCCCATTGGCTTTTATAAATCCTCAAATCAGAATTCACACTTTAATTCCAAGTAAGCTGGAGAAAACCATTGGAAATTATAAAATCCAATTCTAGCCTGAAATCTGCCACATAACAATCATGCCATTTGGGAAACTCAGTTCTCTAGACCCCTCATCTGTTAAACGAGGGTGCAGTGTTGATGTATCTCTAAAGACCCCTTCACTTTATTGTTTTATGATAGTAAGCAGTTTCAAACCGCATTATCTTTTTAAAGCTCCTATACAAAAAGTCATAATTGGTAAGAAATACATTTTAATTCACTTTAAATTCAAATTCTTATTTGACCACAACCTGATTTCTTTCAGACCCGTGTTAATTTGTGGGAAACTGTGGCACCGTATTGAGAATAGATGAGATACTATATTGCCCAATGCCCTCTACCAATTGCACATTTCCTTGCTGTTGATACTTCTGTTTCTCAAATACTGTCTTTCTAGATGTTAAAAAACGTGAGCCTGTGTATACCTGAGAAGAAGGTGCTTGCTGAAGTGTACTGTCTGCTCCTTTTGGGTAACGTTATTGCCTCGGGCTGGCTGGGAGACCTCCTCCCCATGGAGGAAAACCTTGCACCCATGTGTTTGGCAGATGATTAAAGCAAGCTCTGTTTAAGAGGTTTTTCTTTTGACTCAGTAAAATCAGAGAAAAGAGAAAACACACTAGTGACTTTCCTGTCTACAAGGACTTTTCAACTTTAAGAATGTGGACATGACGACTCCTGAAAACGAGCACTTTGGATTCACATTGGTGAGCGGGCCAATAAATAGCGTGGCTGGAGGATCTGCCTTTAATAAGGCTGCATTTTATTTGCAGTTCTTGGATAGATCTGCTTCTTAGAAGTAGGATAAGATTTTTACAAGGTCTGGGTTGCAAAGAGTAAGTTTTACCTTGCCTTCAGCATCATTTGGCCACCTAGAAATTCCAGCAGAAATTTACCAGATTTAAAATGCACGGATGTAAATAGTTCAAATAGACTGAGTTTCCATCCATAATTTTTGAAAATATCCCATTAATTTTTTTAAAAGGTAAATTTATGACTTTATATATTAGGTAATAATTATGTTAGCTTCACAGGCATGTATTTGGGGAAATGTATTGACCAGACAATTACTTTTAAAAGTGTGTTTTTGTTTAGAAGTTAAATTATTTAAAAGAAGCCAGCCTGGACCACATAGTGAGACCCAATCTCTACCTAAAAAAAATTTTAAAAATAAAAAAATAAAAATAAAAACAGGCAAGATGGCATGTGCCTGTAGTCCTAGCTACTAGGGAGGCTGAACCGGGAGTTGGGTGGATCTTCTGAGCCCGGGAGTCCAAGGGTGCAGTGAGCTATGATCCCACCACTGCAGTCCATGCTAGGTGACAGAGTGAGACCCTGTCTGTAAATAAACAAATACATATTTAAAAGACAGAAACCATCTTATCTGTTTTGAGCCAGGTTTCTCAGGTGTTGGGATGTGCTTGTCTCACGCACGCACACATGCACACACAGATCCAACAATTATAAGCATTCAGGTTGGAATATTTGGACTCATACTGTAATACACAAAGGCCCATCTTTCATGACCAGAGTGAGTCAGTTACAGAAACTGATAACCTAAAAAACCCCTGGTGTCTCAGAAGACACCATGAACTCCATGAACAATTATGTAAGAGTAAGTTTTTAATGTAAAATCTGTAAGTAACAATAATATGGTCAACTCTCTACAGACGAATAACCAGTTATAGGAATTAAGGTCATTGTTAAAACTAAAGAAAATAGGGTGCCCACAAACTCCTTCTTGAAGAGAAGAAGAATATAGAGAGCAGGCCAGGAGCTAGGTAGTAAGGAAAGTGTTGGGAGGGTGGTCAGTTGGTGAATTATTAGTGTGCACTGGTTAGTATTGTTAGACATTGTCTGAGTGCCTGCCCAGCCTCCTTGACACTGTCCCCTTGGCCGTCTGTCTTAAGAAGCTGGATTTTCCATTTTTCTTTGAATTCTAAGGAAGGCTCTTGTATCCTTCCAAAAAAAGTATTTAAAAAATAACTCACTGAAGCTGGTTTTCAATACCTGCAATGAAAAGAAATCCACTCATCCTGAATGAGGTGCAGGAAGGGTTAGGACTGCTATAGTACTGTCTAGTGCCTCATGAGTAGGAGCACCCCTCAGCCACTGTAACAGGCAGCTCACTCATCGTGTTGGCCCTTGCCTTCCAGTAGGAGAAAGTCACTCTGTGGAAAGCTGATTACTCCCAGAGAGGATTTGTCAGTTGTGACACCTGTTTCCTGAAAAATAAGCTGTCCTCAGTCAACACAGTCAGAGGGAAGATAAGCGTTCCTCTTTCCTAAGCATCTGCACTAGTGCAAAGCTAATGCCACCAAATGTAAAAGGTCTTCTTCACTGAGTGCACTAAGTTCTCATTTCGGTAACCACATTATACACATAATGGGCAGTTAAAATCAGTGCCACTTGGAACTCATTTGGAATTTATGGCTTCCCCCAACTCCTGTTTTCTGGATTCAGACTCAATTTATGGCTTGGAACGTAGTGTTTCCTACAGGAAAAACTTTGAAATGTGCAAGAGAAAAATGGGATCTTGGAGAATATCAAGTATCTCTTACAAAACACCATGCTGATGAGTAAATGAGAGTGTAAATGAATCCAAATAAAAAGTGTTGTGTTTCCATTGAAATACTCAGGGGCTTAAGAGTTAAGAGAAAAAGTTTTGTGGGGAAATGTGTTTTAGGTTATGCCAAATGTAAAACGTGTGCAAAAGGGTTTGAGATGTTTTTCCTAGATTAAGATGTTGCCAGATTACTTCTTCTCAATAATTAGAAAATTAGACAAGTACAATTTATGTGTAAATTCAATGCAATTCATGAGCATGAATAATGATCTCAAACTACTATCAAGTAAAGAATCATTGCAGAATTGCCCGGAGTAAATTCCAGACTCAAAAGAGGTTGTGAATTAGGCCATGAAGAAAGAGATGCAGGCATTGATGTGCGGATTTTGATTTAGTTTTTAATTGGCTGTTAAATTATTTTGAATTTAGTCATTTTAAGAATGTGGATGGGAGAGTAAAACTAAATAATGATTTTAAGTGGGCATCCAGGTCAAATTCTTATCCTTTATAACTCTAGAAGGGGACAAAAGCAATTGGATTTTGGTATAGTGCAAAACAATTCGGATGATGGTGAGTCACATGTGTGGATCTACAACTGATTGTGCCTCATCTGTTGACACTATCCAATACAATAAATTCTTTGGTGTCTTGTTTTCCTTTTATTTTTATTTTATTTATTTATTTTGAGATGGATTCTCCCTCTGTCACCCAGGCTGGAGTGCACTGGCACAATCTCGGCTCACTGCAACCTCTGCCTCCCGAGTTCAAGTGATTCTCCTGCCTCAGCCTCCCGAGTAGCTGGGACTACAGGGGTGCACCACCACACACTGCTAATTTTTTCGTATATTTTTAGTAGAGACTGGGGGTTCACCATGTTGGTCAGGCTGATCTCAAACTCCTGACTTCAAATGATCCGCCCACCTCGGCCTCCCAAAGTGCTGGAATTACAGGTGTGAGCCACTGCACTCGGCCTGGTTTTCCTTTTATATCATTATAGTGGGCACTTTTGCCCAGTGTCCATAAGAAAGTAACACCATGAGTAATTGCCACTTTCTCCCCAACTAACCGCTGTAGAAATTTTCTCTGTAGCAGACACTGCACTATTTGTTTGGAGATACACAGATGGGTAGCCCCAGCTTCTGTTCTCCTGAAGCTGATGATGTCAGAGAATCGAGAAGACACACAATAATCAAATTCAATATATGACTGTTCTGAGAGTTCCAGAATTAAAAAAAAAAAAAGCACCATGGGAGTCCAGAAAAGGATATGAAAGTGAATTTGTCTATGTCTTTGATAAAGCTTCTTTAAGAACTTTCATCCGCACATATATTGTCCTCATTTTTTGAACTCTTTATTTTGCTACCATTTAAATAACATTGCCAATTGTGCAGTGATGCTCCCTTTGTAGTCTTTTGCATCTATACATTCTGGTCCCTATCAAAGCTCCTTGGCTATAATATACATTTCAAGTATTATGCTTCTTTGAATCCTCTTCTATTATTTGCAAAGTGTAACATAATGTAGTAACTGTCTTAGTCTGTTTTCTGCTGCTATAACAGAATACCACAGACTGGGTAATTTGTAAAGAAAAGAAATGCATTTCTCATGGTTCCGGAGGCTAGAACATCCTAGAAACTGGCAAGGGTCACACCATGGTGGAAGGGTGAAACGCAGAAGCCAGCATGCAAGACAGAGAGAGGGAATCAGGCTGAACTCACTTTTATAACAAATCTGGTCTCATGATAATGGACCCACTCCTGAAATAATGGGATTAATCCACTTATGAGGGTGGATCCTTCATGACTTCAACACCTCTTTAAAAATTCCACATCAATTAAATCTCCGCATGAGTTTTGGAGACAACAAACATTCAAACCATAGCATTCCACCCTTGGCCTTCCAAAACTCATGTTCTTCCCACATACAAGATACATTCATTCCATCCCAATAGCCTCCAAAATCTTAACTTGTTTCATCACTAACTCAAAAGTTCAAAGTCCAGTTTCCTCTAAATCCAATATGGGTGAGACTGAAGACATGATTTACCCTAAGGCAAATTTCCTCCAGTTGTAAGCCTATGAAATCAAAACAAGTTATATGCTTCCAAAATAAAATGGTGGTATAGGCACAGAATAGACATCCCCATTCCAAAAATAAAAGAAATAGTCGAGAAAAAAGGAGCAAATGATCCCAAGGAAGTCCAAAACCCAACAGAGAAAACAACATTAAGTCTTAAGGCTGGAGAATAATCTTCACTGACTGCGTCAGTGCACTTCCAAATCATGAATACACTGGGCCCCCAAGGTCTTCGGCAGCCCTGTTCCCATGGCTTTGCTGGGCTCACCTCACACTTCAGCTTTCTAGAATTGGAGTCTTGTGCATTTATCTCTCCCATGGTGGCATTGCATGCTAGCAGCTCTACAGTTCTGTGGCCTCAGGGGTGTTGCCACATCTATGGCTCCACTAGGCACTGCCCTAGTGCAAACTCTCTGTGATGGCTTTACTCTGTGCCTGTGGAAAGTTTTGGCCTAGATACCTAAGCTATTTGCAACATTCTTTGAAATCTAGCTAGAGAAAGCCATGCCCCCACAGCTCTTGTATTCTGTGTCCCTACAGAATTAGCACCACATGGGCGCCACCAAGGCTTACCACTTGCGTTTTCTGGAATGACAGAGATGCAGGATTTTTTGGTGCTACTTCACCAACTGAAGACCTCTGCAGCTAGCGACACCCCTCCCAGGGCCTCACTAGGCTCCAGGCTTGCTGCAGGAGGTAGCCTGCCCACTGGGCCCAGCAGGCTGCTTTTGGCTTGTGCTTCGGCCTGGATTTGCATGATCTGATGAGGCCAGGCATGGGCCAGGGATATGGCTGAGCCGGCATGCCATGACCTGCTTCTGCCTTGGGTGCTGGCATCTGGATGAAGGGAATGTGGTGGTGCCCAAAAACTTCACAGACATCAGTGATCCCAGAGCCCCACAGGGCATGTTATTCCCCCCCATCCACAGCTCAGTGGATAAGGGCATGTTAACAGCTCTTTCAGTCCCATCACTCCACTCATACCTGCAGCTCCTGGGTGTGCCCAGCCCCACTGCTACTTCCTGTCACTTGGAGTGGCCACCTGGCAGAGGGCAGAGGGCAGAGGGCTGCAGTGTTACAAGCTTTCTCACACCCACGTTCAGAAGGTCCCGAGTTCTTGTCCCACATCCAAGAAGAATAAAGTTATGTGACAACCAGAGGGCAAGCAGGGTGGATAGTTTTATTAAGTGACAGCTCTCTGTGGAGAGGAAACCCAAAGACAGCAGCACGTTTCCTGGAGTTGGGTAGTCCCCCCAACCTGAAGGCAAGTAGCCTCCAAGTATGGCTGAGTACTGAGCTTTTACGGGCTCAGAACTGGGGAGTGTGTGCTAATTGGTTTGTGAGTATGGAAAAAGGGCTAAAACAAAGGTGCTCCTCAAAGATGGACATGACAGTGCAAAAAACCAATTAGGGAAGGGTAGGTATATGTAACACAGGAGAAGGGTGGGGATTAATCAGAGGAAAGCATGCCAAATAGGAAGAGAAGTTCTCAATCCAGTCTGTGGATTTATCCAAGACTCGTAGCTTGGTTTTCAGGCTTTAAACTGTCTTCAGCTCGAAGGCTGGGTTTCACAAGGGACCCGCCCCTATCTGCCTAGGCATTTGACTGCTTCCTGCCACTATCTGGGGCAACCAAGGAGCACTACATTGGGATACAGAAAGCAGAGACTTGAAGCACTTCTGGGCAGTAAATGCATGGCGGGCACCCTGAACCTGTCTCCCAAAACCTCTGCCCTCTTAGAGCTCCGAGCCTGGGATGAGAGGGGCAGCCTCAAAGAATCCTGAAATACCTTCAGAGTCTTTCTCCAATGGTCATGATGAATAGCATCCAGCATCCATCTGTTCTTGGAAATCTCTTTTGCGAATGATTGTGTGGACACACCATTGAATGCTTTTTTGTTCTTTACATGGCCAGGCTGCAAATTTTTCAAATTTTTATTTTCTACTTCCCCTTCAACTATAAATTATGTCTCTACATTATTCATTTCCTCTAGCATCTTATTATAAGTGGTTAAAAGTAGCCACTCAGCAGCCTAAAGGCTTTACTGGTTAGATAGTTCTTCTATCACATATCCTAGTTTGCCACTGTTAAACTTCACCTTCCATAAAGTCCTTAGACGTGGATATTGTTCATCCAATATCTTTGCTGTTTTATAACAGATTGTCTTGGCTCTAGTTTCCAATACCTTCTTCTTCTTTTTTTTTTTTTTTTTGAGACGGAGTCTTGCTCTGTCGCCCAGGCTGGAGTGCAGTGGCCGGATCTCAGCTCACTGCAAGCTCCGCCTCCCGGGTTCACGCCATTCTCCTGCCTCAGCCTCCCGAGTAGCTGGGACTACAGGCGCCCGCCAGGTCGCCCGGCTAGTTTTTTGTATTTTTAGTAGAGACGGGGTTTCAGCATGTTAGCCAGGATGGTCTTGATCTCCTGACCTCGTGATCCGCCCGTCTGGGCCTCCCAAAGTGCTGGGATTACAGGCTTGAGCCACCGCGCCCGGCAACCTTCTTCTTTAGTTACACCTGAGACCTCTTCAGAATCACCTTTACTATTCATATTTTTATCAACATTTTGGTCACAACCCTTAAGTAATCTCTAAGAAAATTCTGACTTTTCCTAGCATTCACTTCTTCAGAGCCTCACCAGAATTGTCTTTAACTTTCCACTTACAGCAATACAAGCTTTTTCTAGCCAGCTTCTCCAGACTCTTTTAGCCTCTACCTATCACCCAATTCCAAACCTGCTTCCACATTTTCAGGTATTTGTCATAACAATAACCCCACTTAATGGTACCAATTTTATACCTTAGTTAATTTTGCTGCTATAACAGAATACCACACATTGAGTAATTCATAAAGAAATTTATTTCTTATGGTTCTGGAGTCTGCAAAGTCCAATAGCATGGCACCGGCACCTAGTGAGGGTCATTTCGTGGCAGAAGGGTGAAAGGCAGAAGCCAGCACTCAAGACAGAGAGAGGAAATAGGGCCAAACTCACTTTTATAACAAACTCAATTTTATAATAACTAATCCACTTCTCTGATAATGTCATTAATCCATTCACAAGGAAAAAGCCCTTATGACCTAATCACTTCTTAAAAACCCCATATCAATTAAATCTCAATGTAAGTTTTAGAGGAGATAAACATTCAAATCACAGCAAATTGTTAATGTTTTGTTGTTGCTGTTTTGTTTTTTGTCTTTGAGATGGTGTCTCACTCTGTTGCTAAGGCTGGAGTGCAGTGGCATGATCTCGGCTCACTGCAACCTCCACCTCCCGGGTTCAAGCAATTCTCCTGCCTCAGCCTCCCGAGTATCTGGGATTACAGGTGTGCACCACCACATCTGGCTAATTTTTTGTATTTTTAATTGAGACAGGGTTTCACCATGTTAGCCAGGATGGTCTTGATTTCCTGACCTCACGATCTGCCTGCCTCAGCCTCCCAAAGTGTGTGTGTTAATTTTTTTAATGAAGCAAAGTGCTATTGTGAAACATATTCATTAAGCTTTGTAAATTATGTTATTAAGTCAAATATGTAATTTTCAATGTAATAATTCACATTTCAAGAAGACTATTGGGTAAAATTCTCTCAGGAAAGATGGAAAAACTTTACCACTGTGAGAATTCTCATGGGAATCTAAACAGAATTGTGTATGCTTTTATTTGGTTGGTAAGAATAATCCCACCTCAAATGTTTAGCAAGGCTGGGTGGTTCCGCCTAAATATCCTGGACACTTCTGAAAGTACAACCCTTAAATGAAAATCATACCCCTCACATTTTCATTATGACAAACATTAGCTCTGACCATAATTTGCTTGCAGTGTTTCCAAGCAAAATACAATTTTATGAGGGAATTGCAACGAAAAGAGGAGGTTCTTGCTGAGGATCCTGTGAAACACAAACTTCTCTGTTAGATCATTTTTCTTTGAGTTCTTACTCTAAACATAATCTACTTACTTAGTCAAAGGGGTGGGTAAAGTCAAAATCAGACCAATTTTAGTCTAATACCATCAGCAAAAAGAAAGAGGTGCTGGGATCATGTGGGTGGGCTTTCAAATTGCCTTTTCAAATGGTTTCCCTGACAAATGGCTGGAATCCAAGCGAATACACATAAAGGAGGTATCAAAATAGCAGTTCCAAAAGCTCCCAAATAGGGACTATTTATGGGCCATTCTGAAATGCTGTAGCTGACACCAATTACAATGAGACCATGCTTTTGAGAGTTGGCATGAAAATAGAATGTCAGCCTTTAGTGTGATTTTTAAGGCTGAGAAAAGTGCAGTGATGTAGAAGCTACTTCTCCCAAGGCAGAAGGTACCTCTCAACATGGCACTGCTGGCAAAGTGAGGAACCATTGTAAAGAAATCCCTTTGGAGTGGAAAAAGTGAAAAGATGCCATTTCCTTGAAACTGGGAGATTCTTTGAGTTTATAATTCAGGTTGTCACATGTGTTAACTAGCCCTATCTTTATGTTTCATAATCTCTGACAGAATTATCACTACTTAGCACTTGTATGGTGCATCATTACTTTTTTCTTTAATTCAACACTCACTGAGCATCTTCCACATGTCAGCCATTATGCCAAGCAGTGGGAATGGAAAGATAATTAAGATGTAGACCCTGACATCAAGGTGTTTACTGCCTAACAAAGGAGACAGATGTCCGTCCCCCTTTGAGATGACTATTCTAAAAAGATGAGTTCTGTTAACAGAGTTTCTCAATCTTGGCACTATTAATACGTAGGGCTGGATATTTCTTTCTTGTGGAGGCTATGCTGTGCATTGTAAGATGTTTAGCAGCATCTCTGGCCACTACCCACTAAATGTCAGTAGCACCCTCCCAGTGTGACAACCAAAAACGTCTCCAGACATTGTCAAATATTCCTGGGAGGCAAAATCTCACCTGGTTGTGAACCAACATGCTAAAGCACATACAGGGACTTTTGGAAAGACAGAAAATGGAGTCCTTATTTCATGTAAGGAGTCAAAAATAAAAGCAGTTTTTGAGTTAAGCTCTAAAATTTATTTATTCAGCAAATATACTGAGCATCTACCAGATGTAAAGTGCTAGATCATTCATGAAGTGATTTAGGAGTTTCCTAAATAGTGGGAAGACTATGTACCCAGAACAGCACCATGTGTTCAGAAAACTACAAGGTGTTTGATAGCTATGGCCTGTGATATATGGGATGGTCAGTAGGAAAATGAAGCTAGAAAATGGAAAATGCCCCAGTTTAAAAAAACCCTTGGGCTTCATGCCAAGGGGTTTAGAGTTTGGGGTTTACCCTGTGGATGATGAGAGGTTACTAAAAGATATTAAGCAATAGATTCTTATGGATGAATCACATTGACTGTTATACAGTTGGTAAAAACAGTCTATTGAAAAGTCAAACATCCTGTCAACTACTACCTGCCCTACAACAAATGACCATTGTGTCTGAGTTTCCTCACTGAATGAATCTCACAGATGATCTCTCAGAGCTGTTTCCTGGGTTTACAGATCCTTAAGGAAAATTCATTTCTGCCCTTTCCTATGGAAGACTTGCCTTTCCAATAGCTGTGAGGTGCAACATCATTGCCATGTGTACTAGAAGTCCTGCCATCCAAGCTGGAAAAGGAAGAAACAGAGATGGAGGAAAACCCCAAATGGATAAAGCAATTTGCAGAGCCTAACTATTTTACCGATGCCCTAATTTCTAACTTCCAGCATATAAATTTTTCTTTTTGAAAAGCAAACTTTGCTGCTTGAATCTAGTTTGGATCTAGGTGGTTTGGGGCAGCCTGCCAGGCTCACAGATTAAGTGAAAGTCATTACAAAGTGTTTTTACGCACATGGGAATCACAGGGATTGTTTGGTGCTAGTTTGGCCCTCCGCCATTAATTTTAATTATCTCAAAATGCAAACATGCTGAAATTTCCAGCAGATGACATTATTTTCTCCTTGACATCAGACGTAAAAGAAAGAAAAATAAACATAGGACAGTGACAACATTAAGCTGGTAGGCATTTTTTGTTAATATTTCAAATTCAATTCCAGACCAGATTCTCTGTTTCGTCCTAGAGATTAGGGTAGGAAGACTGTCGTCTTGGTCTGATGAAAGCCTTGCCTTTCCAGTTAGCTTAATTAAAGGAAAAAGGGAGGAAGCCAGGAGGAGAACAGTCTGGTTTAGATCAGGGTCAGAGGCTTGGTTTTTACAAACACACCACAGATTTTTGTTGTTTTATGTTTTCAACATTTTTCTGGTTCTTGGTAGAAAGTCCAGTTCCGTTTTCAAAATGAACTAACCCCATAGGTCCAGTGACTTGGCACTTTTGTTAAGTGTTTGGTGTTTCTGATAACAGTAGATCAGAGCCAGGAAGATTCTGTAGGTTCCAACGTAGTCTCAGGACACTGAGAGATGATGGGTAGCTACCATGGTAAACTAGCAGTGTGGATACCCTAGTTCTCAAGTTCTATAACTAGTACCAGAATTAGATCATTTATCAAAACTTTCTTACACCATTTACAAATTAATGGGTAAATTTTATCTGCTGTGGAGACTATGTTCATGCTAGGTCTCTTTACTTCCTCTTGCTATATAATACGTCGTTTACTGTATATTATAAGAAATGCTAAGTGTGTTCAGCTATATACCTAGGGTAACCAACTCATCTTGACTTGTCTGGGACTTTCCTCATTTGCCTAAGACCTTCCTGGTTTTAACCATGAAAGTTCTCCATCCTGGGAAATCCCTCCATCCCTGGTAAACCAGGATAGTTGGTCACCCTAGTTGACTATATATCAATTGCATATATACATTATATAGTTGGTGCTTGAGAAGAGCTAATTAGCCACAGCTGTTTCTTACCAAATGAAAGAAGAAAGCCTTCTTACTGTGACCACAAAAGGCTAAAACACACAACTATATTTTACATGTGACTAACACATTGAAAATAACCAAATATTAAAAAGGCTTTTTGAAAGAAATCAACTTTATTCATAGTTTGTTTACAATAAACTGCATTGATTTCAAGTATAAATTTCAATGAGTTCTGACAAATGTATATACCACATAAACACCACCACAGTCAAAACAAAAAACTTTTTTTAAATTTAAACGTGTCCTTTCCTAGTCAATTTCCCACTCCTCTACCCTAGCATAATTCTGTGATCAATTTTATGCTAATTATTTGGAAAATATCAATTGAAGAAATTATTTTTAAGACTATGATTGCTGAAAGAATTGATTCAGAAAGAAGAAAAAGAAATAAGCCAAAAACTATGCAATACATTTTAAAAGTTGGAAAACAGCGTCAGATGGTTTAAAGGAACTTAATTTTCAGGCCATTTGAATTTCTGTAATGCATAGAAAAGGATGAGTCAATTCTCAATTAATTTTCTTAAGCTAATAGTAAAATCTGACAATGAAATAAAAGGGGTCGGGGAAGAGAGAGAGAGACTGAGACTAGAAGCCAAATGCACTTGTAATTACATGTAAAAAGTCTAAATCACATTATACCCGTTCAATTTCAACAGTATATTAAAAGAATAATACACACAATCTAAGAGATTTAATTCCAGGAATTAAGGAGTTATTTAATATTAGAGTTAACTTATTGGTATAATATATAGATCAACTAGTCTATTTACCCCCCAAATCTATAAACTCAATGCAATTTAAATAAACTATAAGTTGAATATTTTTCTTGAATTTGGCAAATGAATTCCAAAATCAATCTGCGAGAAGAAATAGGCAAAGATAGCAAATAAAATATTGGAGGGGGAATAAAGAAGGGAGAAACTGATCTGCAAAATATGAAGCATCATAATGACAAAATTTAGTTCTGGTGCCAACATAGAGCAGTGGGACAGAATTAAAATGTCCTAAAGAGATGTATACGAAGAAGGATTGCATTTTTCATGTTTCTTGCATCTAAGGGAGCCCATGTGACAAGTTCTGGCCAATGGATGAAGAATGCTACTTTCATGCCTGACCTACAAAAGGTCCTGTAGAACCTTTCATGCTCTCTCTTTTCTTCTTCACAGCTCACAGTGAAGGACCCTGAGAGGGCAGAGCCACGTGATGGAATGAGCCAGGATCCCTGAGTCCTCACCTAGGGCAGAGATGTGCAGAAGAGCTACCCAGGTGGCGTTGTGCTGGAAAATGTTTAGTGACCCATTTGAGGTGTGGGGGGAGGCTCTAACTGGTAACATTTGTAAATTACTGTAATGCATGCCTCCACCATGGCTGCTTTTAGGCAACCAAGGTGATGTCACTGAACACAGTTTGGTGTGGATGCACATCATCAGTTCATCATGATCCAGGATGAACTAGCCCTGGCATACCACTACCCCAACCCACATATAACTGTATGTCATAATTTAAAAATAAACATATTAGGTTAAGCCTTTGAGATTTGGGGGTTGTTTGTTATAGCAACTAGGTAGTGTTAACCTAGCTAATATAATCCAGTACTTAGAAAATTATGAGAAGCAATCTACTTCATTTTAGTGTAGCTGTTACATCAAAATTTGACAATATAATAGAGGAAAGAAAACATAAACAGTCCTTTGTAAACATGAACAATAAATGTCTTACATAAGCTTTAAAGTTCTTAAACAAAACCCAATTAGTCAAACAAGCAACAAGCAAATATTTGTGTGCAAGTTAAATTTATTGTGAGGATGCAAGAATGATTTAGAGTTAGAAATTCCATTAATAATTGATAACAGTAGGTTCAAAGAGAAAGAGTATATTAGCATTATAATAGGTCCTGAAAAAGCAACACACATTCTCCACGTTGAAAAAAAAAAAAAACAACAAAAGCTCTACTAAGAATAAGTGAATGTTTCTATAATATGAGAAAGAATATGGATACTAAATAGCCAATGTCATAATTCATGCTAAAATATTAGAATTCAGAAACAAGAGAAAGATGTCCAGTCTTTTTTATTTTATTTAACACTGTTCTGAAGTCCTAGCTATGCAAATTATACAATAAATGGAAGTTCAATAATTACTCTGGGAAGGAAGAAGAAACAAATCCCATTATTTATGATTGTACATCCAGAAAACCCTAAGATGCATGGAAAATCTATTACAACAAACATGTAAAAACACACACACACACACACACACACACACACACACACAATAGCTGTTATATCCTGCCCAGTATCTTTCAAGCCTAGAATGGAATTTGAAGATGCAAGATGTTTCCACATAAGCCTGTTGAAAATGCAGACAGAGCCCAGAGTAACGAGGAGGTGTCTTTGCCTGATTCTCTCTTCCCTCTTTCTAGTCTGTGCATTTGCATTCTTCTCCTCTCCCTCCTCTCTCTCTCTCCCTTTTTATCTCTCCTTCACAAACACAAACATACAGCCTTTGGGCATCTGCTAGATAGAAGGAGAATCAAATTCTCTGCTCTTTTCTCTTGCTTATGGAGAAAAATAGAAGCGTAGACCTGACAAAGTGTTTGCATTTGATTGGAAATATTTTAAAGACAAAAAAATAGTTGATTTTGAAACTTCCTCTGGATTTTCCTATTTTTAAGGATGGGGCCTTTTTTAGCTTAGCAGATCACTCTGATGAGTGTAATGCCAGGATGGAGCACAGTGATCACGTTTGGAAGAGAACGCATAGAGAAGCTCAGAGACTGATGTGATCTGAAGTACAAAAATCCTCAGCATTAGGAACTGTCAGATACTGGGGAGAAATGGATCAGGACCTGGGTGAGAGGAGAAGAAAGTGAGTAAGTCTGGCAACATCGTGGGAGAGTTGGGTTAGGAGAAAAGGGTGCAAAGCAAGGCAAAAACCCTTCTAGCCCATGTATCTTTCAGAGCCAACTGTTCATGAAAGATGTCTGCACGTGTCTAATTTCTCTCCTCCAATTCACACTTCAAAGAATTCCAATCTCGTTTTCTCCCCAGAGACATCTCTGATCCTGCCCTTGTCCAAACCGACTATTACATCCATACTCCAAATCCAACATTTATTTTCTTGGCCATTTTATTTGACCTCTCAGTGGCACTCAAGGCAGTTAATCATACAGTCAGCTACTTGCACTTTCCTGCGTGACTTCTCTGCTCTCCCTTCCTTTTCACAGCATACCCCCTCTTGGTACACATTGCTGAGCAGGACAATCCTGATGTTGAAAGTCTGTGGAGTTGCAAGTACAATAAAAATTACATAAAATAATAAATTTCAAATGCAGTGACATTGTATATAGATCATGGGGGTCACTGATCTAAAGTGATCCTAGATGTGAGAATGGACTGATCTCATTTCATAAAAATGTATACTTTATGTAGAGTTTAATTTAAATTATGGTGATGATATCCAATCACAGCATCTCTCATTGGGACACCCTGGGTTCTTGTCTGTACAAGAGAGAGAAAGAGCGCAGGGAGGATGTGATCTAAGACCAACCGTGTTGCTGATCTGCAGCCTCATCTGGGTAAGATGTAGCAGATGGGAGAAAAGAAAGCTCCCAGGAGGGAAGATGGCAACTCCAGGATGCCTCATATTGTCTGGATAAATGAATCTAAAGCCAAAAGATCACTTGATTTGTTCTGCTACAGACTTAGAGTTCTCCGAATGCACAGGGCACAGATAAGCATCCTTCCCTGAAGCCACCATCGCAAACAACCCCCTCTCTGTATCAAGAAATCAAGAATGCCTCTCAAGATCTCATTTCTGTTGTATCCCTGACCTACCCCTTTTTGCTGCCTCCAGAGCCCAGCAGTTCATTTTCTTAATCAGATAAAAATTCACCCAAGTACTATCCAGTGTGGCCACATGGAGTGACATGAGGGTTCAGGAGGCTCAAGGAGGCTCAGAGCCCTGTTGAAAAGTCAGTTAATGAAGGTTTTATACCTGGCATTGTGGAGAAACCAAGCTTCGCAGATGCAATCCTAGTCATGGAGAATATAACCATGTACTTGGAGGAGACCAGTCACACATCTAAGAAAAGGAGAATATGAGTGCAAGAGAACATCAGTAAAGCTTCAGGGACTGTGAGCAAACAAGGCACAGAGATGAACAGGACACCACCCAAACAAGGGACTGGGATGGCTTCATTGAAAAATGGGACTTGAGCTGGACTTGGAGTGGCATGTAGGATTTGGAAGTGTGTTGACGAAGGAGGAGGGATTCCAGTGACAAGGACAGGGGCTGTGCTGACCACTGGTTCCTTTGGGAGGGAGCCCCCAACTCTCCAAACATCTCCTTTCTTTATCATGTTGACCACATCAAGCAGCCTTCATTCCCTGAAGAGAAGGCTCATGTCTGACTCCATACAAGATGCAAAACTCAACACTTGTTGAATTAGGGATGGAGGAAGTCTGAGTGTGGCTTGTAGCTGGACTCCTAACAGACAAAACTGGATCTCCCCTCTCTATGACTCTGTTTTTCTCTCATTATCTCTCCTGGTGTGAGTCTGCCCTGTACTTTGTATAACACTGTTCTGGTGGAGGACACATATTTTATATTGGAACCCATCAAAAGCACCCCCTGCTTGTGACTCCTTGGGAGCCCCAACTATGCTCTCACTAGCTTGTGCATGGGATGGGATTACAAATTGTAAATCAAAAGAGAAGGCTACAGAATAATTAACCACTGACATGACCCGAGTGATAACCAGTGAGCATGGACCTAGTACTGAAACACATGACTGCCTGTCAGACCTGTCATGGCAGACACGTCCAAGATGAAGTTTTCACTTAGATTCTGCAAAGACTGAGCATTTAGTATTGTTTGTCTGGGAGGCCATGTGCTGCCAATCAGCAGCACTAGAGACTGACTTCCCCAGAGAGCACACAGAAGAACACAAGCTGCCCCAGCTCTCCCTCCTGTAGCGCATGCCTTGCCCACAGCCCTGGAGATAGTCTGAATATCTCGACATCCACTGTTTACTTCACTTTGTATGTAGTTTCTCGTACCTGGCAAAGCAAGGGCAGTTAAAACTATTCTCCTCATCTATCTCACTTTCCCGGAATGGAAACTCTAGTCCCCATTTCAATTGTCTACACATCATTTCCACAGGTAGCTCCACTTATACAGTGACTTCCGTCCCCAAAGACCTACTTCTGTGCACATTCTCTGCTTTTGCCACCATTCAATTCCATCTGATATCTTCACTGGTGTGTATGCATGTATCTAAACATTTCCCAGAAGGAATTGGAACTGATATATATATATACACACACACACGCACACACATATATGTGTGTGCGTGTGTGTATGTATGTGTGTATGTGTATACATGTATATATATATACACACTTTAGACATAGTCTTGCTCTGTCGCCCAGGATGGAGTGCAGTGGCACCATCTCGGCTCATTGCAACCTCTGCCTCCTGGGTTCAAGCCATTCTCCTGCTTCAGCCTTCCAAGCAGCTAAGATTATGGGCATACACAACCACACCCGGCTAATTTTTTTATTTTTGGTAGAGACAGGGTTTCGCCATGTTGGTCAGGCTGGTCTCAGACTCCTGACCTCAAGTGATTCACCCCCGTCGGCCTCCCAAAGTGCTGGGATTACATGCATGAGGCACCGCGCCCAGCCAATGGTTGGATCTTGAGTACTTTCTGTTCACAACTGTTGAGAAATTACTGCAAAGGCTTTGGATGCCCCCCTCACCCTGTAATGAAGGGCACTGTGTGAGGCTTTGCCCTCCAGGCACAAGTAATTTTCTTAATTAAATATCCTCCTGTGGGAATGCAATGACCAACATATAGTCTGAACAATAACTTAATAGGGATGACAAAACACGTTTTAGCTAATCTACTTCTTGAACTGAAATCACAGTGTCATGTTGAAGTTGCTTCATAGCTGGCCAAAGATTACCTCTAGGAAGAGTGCTTATAAGGTCTGGTGACAAAGTTCAGAAGGCTTCTTGAACATTCAATGAGTCTTAGAACACAAGGTTCTAATGAGTTATTGTAATTGCAAATGAACCAGACACAGATGGATTACATTTCCTATTGAAATACATAAGGGATTGAAAATTAAAGGAATAAAAAGAATGATTGGCAAAATACAATTTGGGGCTTGGCAAAAGTCAGCCACTTGGAATAATCATATCTAGTATGTGCCACGCCCAAAGTGTAGCCAGGTCAGCTAGAAGGGTACTCTGTGGAAGTCCAGTGTTGAGTGGCAGATGCAGGTGAGGCCTGGGTATGTGGTGGAGATTCTGGAATGCAGCTGCCAGATGAAAAGGAGGACTAGGGACAAAAGAGGTGGAGCGGGTGAGGTAGGGCAGGGAAATGCACTGGAGCGGGTATCAGAGGAGAAAGATAGACGTGGAATACAGGCAGTTGACTTTGTGGAAGAATTTGGAGACTAGAAGCCCCTTCTTCCCTCACCCTTACCCTAGCTCCTCCCACCACCACCTGCCAGGCATAAGAAAGGGTCAGCTTGTTCTTTGTAAAGGACACTGGCACCTAAAGGTGGGGCTTGGCATCCAGATGTGCTTAAGTGCAGTGACTGAGTATGAGAGGAGATTTGAATAGGGCAATGAATTACACACAAACTTCTCCCCTGGAAAGCAGGCAGAAGAATACAATCTGAATGAGAAGAATATAAAACATGAACATCAGATATAAACTATGAAGAATGCTTTGTTTTTAATCTTCTCCCCAAAATTAAATAAAGCCATTTGTTGGAAGCAATGAGGTTTGCTGGGCAGATGAAACCATCAGATTTGTTGAGAGACGTTGACACCAAGGGGTTAGCTACAGAGAAAGAAAAACAGGAGGAATCCAGTCCAACTCCAGGAGGATGTGGCTTAAAGTCCAAGCTAGGTTACCGCAAAATTTGGAAATATGAAAAATTTCCGTTTGCCTCTTTGTCAGGCCTTTCTTTCCCACACAACTACATTAGTAGGAAATTCTCCAGCTAAGGCCGGCCTGCCTCCATCTCTTTAGCAACGTCCTTGTAAGCTTGTTATAGGCTCTCAGTCCCTCGAGTCCAGGATATTGACTAAATAAATAAGCCATGCAGGTGTTTGGGGACCTAGCAGAATCATAGGCTAAGAAGCACCTTTGTTTGCCTAACATATTTTTTTTCCTTTTTTTTTTTTTTTTTTGAGACAGAGTCTCACTCTGTCGCCCAGGCTGGAGTGCGATGGCGCGATCTCAGCTCACAGCAAGCTCCACCTCCTGGGTTCATGCCATTCTCCTGCCTCAGCCTCCTGAGTTGCTGGGACCACAGGTGCCCGCCACCACACCCTGCTAAGTATTTGTATTTCTAGTAGAGATGGGGTTTCACCATGTTAACCAAGATGGTCTCGATCTCTTGACCTCATGATCCGCCCACCTCAGCCTCCCAAAGTGTTTTTTTTTTCCTTTTTAAAACACTGCACACATCTTAGCCTCACAATAGCATGTCACAGCTGTGTCCCCAATCCCTTTCACTTCACACTTGAAATATTCAACTGAAATAGTGGAAAAATAAAAGTTACAAAGTAACATAAGCTCTACTCAAAGAAATGACAGATAAATAAGAAACAAATGTAATTGGTCATTTCTCAAACATTTTGTGGTGACTCTGTCCTTATGTGATTTGTTTTTGGCACAGATTTCAGAATCTTTAAGGCCACTGTATTTAGGTTACATTTTATAATGTCATAACCTTATAATTAACATATTGAACAAGCCCATGTTTTTCTTCTACCCTGCCTAACAGCTTAGTTTGGACAAGGGAAATGTAGATAAGAAACTATTAATTATCTGCCAGAAAGGAGAAAAAAGGCTACTTATCTTTTGGGGTAAAATAGATCTGAGCACACATAAGAATTATAACTATTTTTGCATAAAATAAATAGTCTCCTTTTAGTATTATCAAGAAGGCGTGGTGAGTTGTCATTTATCTTGTACTCCCAGCCCGCACTCTTTTTTTTTTTTTTTTTTTTTTTTTTTTTTTTTTTGAGACGGAGTCTTGCTCTGCCACCCAGGCTGGAGTGCAGTGGCCGGATCTCAGCTCACTGCAAGCTCCGCCTCCCGGGTTCACGCCATTCTCCTGTCTCAGCCTCCCGAGTAGCTGGGACTACAGGCGCCCGCCTCGTCGCCCGGCTAGTTTTTTGTATTTTTTAGTAGAGACGGGGTTTCACCGTATTAGCCAGGATGGTCTCGATCTCCTGACCTCGTGATCCGCCCGTCTCGGCCTCCCAAAGTGCTGGGATTACAGGCTTGAGCCACCGCGCCCGGCCCAGCCCGCACTCTTGATCCTACTATAACCCTTATTATTTGCAAAAGATGAAAGCAAGATCAGAATTTTGTGTAGCTGGGAATTGGACTGTAGTTTTGTTACAATAACAGTCAATGTCCTTGAAAGTGTCTCACTCATGAAGACTGGTCTATTATGATTCTCTGGTATTTGGCATTTGGTATCAAGTCCAGCTGGATGAAATTATATCTGGGAAATTATCATCTATCTGATGCCAGTCTTCGAGTGACACCAAAGCCCCCTTCATCTGGTAGGCATTTAAAGGAAGCTCTGGAATCCTCGAGGACTTCTCAGCCCCCACTGAGTACAGTGCACTTCAGATAAACGATCTTTTAAGATGATCTCATCTTTAAAGCTCTGGGCCTGGAGAGGAGAGGCTGAGAGACGGGCTGTCCTGCCTGAGTCACTCCTTGTGGTCAAGCCAACAGGACAATGGTGAGCTTCTGCTTTGAGAACAGGTACATACATGCGCTGTCCTGAGGACCCCTCCCCTTGCTCACCCAAGTGAAGGAACCTTAGAGATGGCAAACGTGAAGAGCTGATTTATCTCTGCAGCTCCTGGGAGTCAGGATTGGAACCGCATTTGCATCCCTCTCCAGCCAGAGAAACTGGGGGACTTTCACACTGGCCAGTTGGATATGTGGAAGAAGAAATAAAGTTCATAACTTTGGGGATGCAAAGGAAACCGTTTTCATGATTCCCCAAAAAGCTAATCACAGGAGAGTTCTGTGAAGTTGGCCAAGGGCATGCTTCGAGAATGATAGATTTAACGTTTGCTTTCTTTGGCCTGGATGTTTCCCAGAGTCTCCTTATATCTTTTCGTGATACATAATGTGCATTCTAAGGGAGGCAAGGGAGGACTGTAACTTGGCACAATCTTCCTTACATGTAAATCCCTAAACTGAAATGAAAGATTGTATGATACACTCACACAGAGAAGATGACGGGAAGGGAAATAAAGAGGGGGAAATCATCTATAAATTTTACTACAACTCTGACTTAATTTAGTATAACAGTCCTGTGATTTAATAAAGCACATATTAAATAATGGAAAAGTGCTTGTTTGAAATGGCTTTCAGTAAATATTGTCAACAATAACTGGCCTTTTCTTTATTGTCATAAATGTCCCTGCCAATACTACCAGGTATGTAATCAAAGAATATCTGCAACTCCAGTTACTGCTCTGTTTTGCCACATGTGATTTGGACCCTTCAGTCACAAATATAAGATGAAGTCTATTTACAGACACCTTTCCTTTGGCAGACACTAATTAAGTATAGAAAGATAATGAGACAACTTTGATAAACGAAGAATGAAGCTGAAACAAATGGCTCTTTCCAGGGTATTCCCAGAGCTCTGGCCTTGAAAGATGGGGCAAAGCAGGAATGTCAGGAATTGCAGGCATGAGGATGGAGGTGGCTGGAGATATTCCATACCCAGACCAGACAGCCACTGCAGAGCACCGTGTGACATAGACTGGGGAGAAACCAGAAGGTCGGGGGAAGGGAAAAGCAAAGTTCAGAGTCCTGGACAGAGTCCAGACCAACATCCTTCCTACTGCAGAGCTTTAGGTGGTGGACCCACAGTGAGATGTCTCGTGGACACCTTTCACGACACAGATTTGGCACTCACTCTGTGTCAAGTAAGGAGCCAGGCACCAGGGGTATATGCCAGATTTCCCACTGATGGTTGAGCTCCAGGCTCTATAAGCCTACAAAGGCTGGCTCAAGGAGGCCAGCTGTGAACACTCATGACCCTGCAGGCCACCCTATGCCAACTCCAATGCTGGCAGGTTTTCACCTCACCTGCGTTGTTTTCTGCCTTTGCTGTATTTTGAAAGACAAACAGAAGATTATTGAACAAATACTGAAGTAGTCATTGGGATTACAGGGAGCCACATGGTCAAAGGAGGTGATGGGTGAACAATGAATCTGTGTGTCCCAGGAGCTGTCAGTGTGCACATGGCTGGTCTATAGCATGGTAAAGGTAGAGGGAAAGGAGGGCAGTGGATGTCAGTTTATGAAGGGTGAAGGTCGTCAAAGGATTCCAATTAGGAAGCTGTCACCTACTAGCCTTCTGCTTTAAGAAGACCAGCCTGGCCGGGCGTGGTGGTTCACACCTGTAATCCCAGCACTTTGGAAGGCCAAGGCAGGTGGATCACCTGAGGTCAGGAGTTTGAGACCAGCCTGGCCAACATGGTGAAACCCTGCCTCTAAAATTAGCAGGTATGATGGTGGATGCCTGTAATCCCAGCTACCTGGAAGGCTGAGGCAGGAGAATCACTTGAACCCAGGAGGCAGAGGTTGCAGTGAGCCAAGATGGAGCCACTGCACTCTAGCCTGGGTAACAAGAGTGAAACTCCATCTCAATTAAAATTAACAAAAAAAAGAAGACCAGGCTGACTACAACCCCAGGGACAGTCAGTATCTTACACAGATCTTCTGGAATCTGATATTATAGAATATGAGGAGCCCTTTTTAAGCAAAACAATTCAAAACCAAGAATATATAATTAGGTATAAAACTGAACACTTATTTAGAATGAGAAGATAAAACTTAAAAAAAAAAAATAGAAACTTTAGAATGATGATAAATACCACAACCATAGGTTAAAACATGAGAATTCCAATAAATCTCTTTTGCAGAACTCTCATCAAGGAGGAAAGAAAAATGTATGAGGCCTGTATAATTGTATACACAGCATGGCATGCTATATTCCTGAAAGGAGACAACTTCTGTTTTGACTAGCTGTCATTGAAAACAAAGTCCTCTGCTTACAATTTTACATATCTGACTTTGGAAGAATTTTCCAGAGACCAGCTTCCTGCTTTGTACATTTCAAACTTTGCTTCTCCTTGATTCTGTGTGAACGTCTGGTATCAGATGCTGCAGGACAAATTCATATCACCAGATGACGTTTGACCCTCCACTTCCTGTCACGAGGCTGGGTGCGTCAGTGCAGGGGGCCGTAGGAGTATTCCTAGAAGCCGTTCCTACACCAGGATGACTAGTAATAACTTAACTGCATTCAGAAACAACTACCAACCACAAAAATATCCCCTACTGAACCCAAACTAAATATATTTGCAACTCAGCTTCCCTTTAGCTGGGGCCCCAAAGTGCTGGTGATGACGCTGACACCCCAACAGTAGGTGCAAGGAGGGGAAGTTGAAACAGAAAGGGGAAGCAGTCTTAACCAATTATGGCTAAATATAGTTCACTTTTAATATATTTTACAAAAATATATGACCATGTGAACACATTGCAAGGCCTCCCCCCAGCTCTTGGAAGGGATCATACAAGTGAGGCCCTGAGCTGAAGTTTATTAGTTTATTAGCTAACAGGTAGATCTTTCTCTGAGGATCCACAGATCTATCTGGTGGTCTGACTGCAGCTTAGGACCCCAATCTGGAGTAACAGTAAGTAGCTGTAGAAGCCAATGGTCAGAGGTGAGGCAGTGCCATTGTAGTGGAAGGGATACATTCGAATGGTAATTAGCAGGTGGAACCAGGATGATTACAGTTTGGAAGAGGACAGAGTAAAAAATGTGGCACCATCTAGTCTGGCACTTGCCCCTCTTAATTTATCCAAAACATTGAACAACACTCAATAACTTGTGCCAGGCATAGGGCTTGCTGCCAAGCAGAGGGGAGGGTGTGTGACCTGGGCTGTGAACTCATACTGGCTGGCTCGCTCTAGCATCCCCTGCCAGCCTCAGCCCCGGAGGATGTCTGTTTCTCCTCTACTCAGTCAGCAAGGGATCCTTCTCTTTGTTCTTATGAATGAGGCCACCCATTAAGATGTGTCTAGATACTTCGGCTCCCGGATCACACCCAACTATTGCCTCTTTTTGATCCAATATATACTTTTTCCATAAACTGGTCAAAACCCAGACTTACACAGAGACAGAAAGAGGAACATAATTTCAAATTGCAAGGGGAATGCTGGGTAAAACTCTGTTTTAAAATCTCGAATGTATATATTTTTGGCCTGATTTCCCACTCTGAACCCCCAAATCAGTGAAAACACAAGGTGAATGCAGACAGGAAAGAGAAAGGAGAAAACATGTCAGCCAGCCCATTGACATGACCCTGGGGCCCTGGGGGAAAAGAGAAAGTAGGCACTTTCCCAGCATTAAGGCTGCACCACCACAGCAATGATGCCCTGAGAACATGAAAGCCAGCAGTAGGGGAAACCCCACCAAACATTTGAGATCCACAGTCTAGGGATTACTCCCCGCCAGGCACTCAATCTTTGCACAAATCTTACAGCAAACGTGCTCCTTTCACAGTAAGCCTTTGCTGCTTCTCAAATAATCCCGAAAGGAGAGTTGCTGGATGTCCCATAATGAATAAAACTGCTGATAGGAATGGAAAAAGTTTATGAAGGATTTGTAAACCCAAAATACCATATGTGGAGTCAGAACATTTTATTTGTACCTTTGCCTGATACTTCGCCCCGCGCACACAGGATTATGGAAGAAATATATGGACGCCTGCTGGCCCAGAATTCTCTCAGGCCTTCCCCACCAGCCTGCAGGGAGCGCCGCTGACCCTGGGCCAAACGTCGATCCGTAGCACAAAATTCCTTTCCAAGTTGAAAGGAAAAGTAATAGAGAGTAGAATTTAAAATAGCAAACATAGTCCCGTATATTTTGTTTCTATTTCACTCTACAAATAAAATAAGCCTAAATGGCCTCTTTTGGCATAAGATTATAGGCTAAAAAATAAATCCACAGCATATTATATAATAAGATAAGAATAATTAAGAACAATATATTTCCTTTTAAGAATCTTGATGGATAACCTTTAAGATGTTTTGAAGGTTGTGTTCAGGCCACACACATGATAGGCAATATTTTATCTTTCTTTTTTACAAAGAAAGAAAGCTAATTTTGCTTAAAATAGAAGGACGTCTATGGGTCTTGCCTTTACCAAAGAAATGAACTTTGTTAATCACACAAAATCATCTCTAACTATTTCAAGGAAATTAGAACAAAAGCCAAACAGGGAGGTCTGTATGCACATCCACTTGCAATATCTGTGGACAGGGAGAAGGAGCTCAGTGGATCCTTGGTAGAAATAGCATCTTGTTTGCTGACTTTCTGTGATTTCAGAGCTCCTATGGAACCCAGAGGCTGGGCAGGGTGCACAGGATATAAAATCTGCAAGAAACACAGACTTCAATTCCAGTCTGGGTTTTACCTCTACTTCTATTCAGGAGTCCACATGTGGCTTTGACCTCAGCAGAATTTCACTCCTCGAGCCCTCTTTTCCATGAGTATGGAAATAGAATGAATGGGCTGCATGCAGCCAGCCTCTAGGAACAGGGAAAAGAGGGTCCTTCTCCTTCAGGAGTCTCCTCTCCACTAAGAAAGGTGTAGAAGGAGCAGAAAATGTCCTGCACTCCCAAGCTCTGCTACCACGTGGCCCTCCTTTTGGGGAGGAGCATGGCTGGAATAAGAGCAAGGTAAGAAAGTGAGACTGTCTACCATGAGCCAGCAATGTCACAGCTGTTTATCAGACACGCTGTCTGCTTTAATCCTTGTCACAGCCCTGTGAGACAGGCATCACGTTATCCCATCAATGCGAAATGAACAGAGGCTAGGAGACCTTAAATAACTCGCCTAGATCACCTCATGTGAGGGCTAATTCTATTGTCAGGTTGGCTAGGCCACGGTACCCAGATTTGGTCAAACACTAGTCTAGGCATTTCTGGGAAGGTACTTTAGAGATGCAAGTAACACTTAAATGAATAGATTTCGAGTAACGCAGATGTCCTTCCATAATGTATTTGGCCCTCATCCAATCAGTGGAAAGCTTAAATAGAACAAAAGACAGAAGTCCCAGGGGAGGAGGAGATTCTGTGGCAGATCGCTTTCGGCCTCCAGCTGCAACCCCAGCCCTTCCCTGGGTCTCCAGCCTGTTGGACCTGGCCTGTGGATTTTGGAATTACCAGCCCTCAATCATGTGTGAGCCAATTCTTGGAAATAAATCTCAATCGCAGCCTCTCTCAATCAGTTGATCTATCTATCTATCTATACATCACCAATAGATAGATGTACAGATCTCTGTATATATCCTATTTCCTTTTTTCTACCTATCTTCCATCTATCTATCTATCCATCTATCTATCTGCTATCTGTCTATCTCTCCTATTGGTTCTGTTTCTCTGGAGAATTCTAATACACTTTGCCACTGCTGGACCCAGGATTCAAGTAAAATTTGGTCTGATTCCAGGGCTCATGCTCTTTTCCCAACACCTGGATGTTACCATGATTGGCTTAGACTTAATAACACGATGTTTAATCTACTCCCTCATTCATTCAGGAAATATTTATAAAGTACCTCTTGTGTCCTTGGTTCTGTACTAAATTCTAGAAATCCACCAGAAAGGTATAAACATGGCCCCTGCCCTCACAGAGCTCAGAAATGACTGCCAAGAAAGCTGGCACTTCCAATATGCAGCCAGAGTAGAAGTGGGAGAATTAGTAGATATTTAATTTGAGACCTGGAGAGTGAACTTGAATTAGCCCAATAAGAAAGAGGAAGGTGATTCAGGCAGAAGGAATTGTGTGTGCAAAGATTCAGAGGTGAGAGAGAGTGAGAAACTGGAGGTAACCCACTAAACTTGAGGCTTTGAGGGTCCCAGGTTGAGAGGCAGAGACAGGTCTGGGAGTGAGCAGTGCCAGCTCTCCTTCTGTAGCCTGTGAGGACCTGTTCAGGCTTTGGGGCGAGAAGAAAACACTGGAAGGATCACAGTCAAAGATGACTATGGCTTTCTCTAAGATCCCAGCTGAAGATGACTGTGGCTGAGAGTGAGGGGAAGGTTGGGAAAGGGGAGGCAGACAGAGGCCAGGACACCTGCTAGGTGCAGTAATTGCAGGTGACCAGATGACTGGATTATGGGCTTGGGGACTGGGAGAAGGAGTCATAAAGAAGAAGCAATTTGGGAGTAAAGACAGTAAATGCACTTTACATTTGTTGAGTTAGAGATCTCTGTGTGATGGCAGGGGAGAGCCATCCAGACATCCCTCCTTCATCCCTGTTTATCTCTCTGCTCTCACTTCTCCATCCTGCTCCAGGAAACTGGAGATAGGCTGGACGACCTAATCTCCTTTGGCCTGAGAATAATCAGGGCTATGACGATATACCAGGTCCTAAATCTCCACTTGCTAAATGGAAATGAACTCTTGCCCCAAATCTTCAGATTTTGCTTTTGCTTTTGCTGAGAATTTATTCAGCTGAGGACATAAATATTGTGCAAAAATATTAAAAAACATACAGGATCCTGTTACCTTCTTTTGACCAACGATGGCTCCCTGAGCACAACCAGGTCCTTCCCAGTGTGTGGCTGAAGATCTGGAATAAAAAATCCCACCACCTGCAGCACGAATATGTTAAATGGCCCCAGCACAGCACTGCAAGCTTCCAATGACAAGAAGGAGAATTCCAGAACCCAGCCTCTTCTGGCTTCCTCCTGGCTCCTGGCCCACCACAGAGCAGGGAGCGTCATGCCCTGAAACCTGCATTATGCTTCCAGAATCCCCAGGCTCAAACTTAACCAGGGCTTTGAGGACCACTGAGTGCATGCAGGCTCGTAAAGGATGACTCAGATAGTGTGAAACCCCGGCAAGCGCTGTCAGGGGCTAAGTGCTTCTGGCAATGGCTGAGGGGAAGCTGCTGACACAGGGGAAGAATAAGAAGAAGTCATAGCTCCTGGGAAGACGCACAATCAACTTCCCCAGGGACCCTCAAACGCGGCAGTGGGGATTTTCTCAGGGGTGCTTTCTATGAACCCTTCCACCCTAGGCTGCTTCCAGAGGACACTATTACCACTTAAAACAACCAAGGACTCTGTGTGTGTGTGTGTGTGTGTGTGTGTGTGTGTGCACGTGTGTGTGTGTATGTGTGTGTCTGTGTATACAACATAGAAAGTAGGAAAACAGTAGACAGAAGAGAATAATTATTCCTTCCTCTTTGTCTTCTACATTAAATCTCAGCATGACATTCAGAGAACTTCCAAGATGGAATTAAAGGCAGGCAGCAAAATCATGTTTTTCTGATCACAAAACACTTTAACAGTTCGTATTTTGCAGGTGCAAGTCCTAAATTGCTCCTGATTTGTTTGCCTTAGCTTCTGGGTGGGGCCCCCATTTTCCCTGGCTCCAGCCCCTTGGCAAAGCCTCCTCTCATGCAACGTGTCTCCATGAACAACTAACTACCCAGGAATGAGTATTGCAGAGCAGGCGGCCCCTTGGCTCTGGGCCCTCCAGAATGGGGCAGTTTCTGAGAGCAGAGCCCGGAAGGCTCCCACATGGGGATGCAAGCTGGCCTAGCCCCTGCCGGGCCCTGCCGGGAATGACCTCTCCAGGGGCACTGAGATTCTCCTGCAGCCCTGGCCAGCTGTCTGTCTCCAGCTTGAAGAACTAGGCGGCTTGTTAATTGTCTGGTGGCTCCTCTGCTTGGGTTCACTGACTCTGTAGGCCACCTGCGGTCTCTGAGGTGCTGCCACAGCTCCTGTTTCACCCGTCAACTCATCCCCGCCACTAAGCAACCTGGAAAATGCTGTCATAACAGCGGGATACTAGACTCCTTCCCCTGCCCTTCCTGTGGCCAAATCCAGGTCTTTATCAGGGATTCTTTCACTTCAAGAGACAGAAACTCTCTCAATCCAGCTCTACCCTAACAAGGGAATCTTCTCTGCGTCCTTTCTTCCCCTTATGGATGCTGCAGATCGTAGGACTGATTTTGTTTCCCTGTTCATGCTGTGCAGAGCCAAATGTGTGGTCCATCTCCAGCAAATGCACAGGAAATTACATTATGCATTTTATGCAATAGCCTCACTTCTGGATTCATCTTTCACTCCTATTTTTATCTTCTCTTTGCCTTATTTCTTCACTTCTTTTAACTTAATTTTATCTTGCTGCTTTGGGTCCTTTGTGTTTCTCTAAAATCTTTTTAGCAACAAGGCTGGAAATCAGCCACCCAGTTAATCAGTCTAGTCTGCTAACCCCCAGGCTCCCCACCCACCCCAAAGCCTTCTGTAGAGCACTTTGAGATCAGTCTTCCTGGCCTCATTTCTTTATACTCTCCCTTTGCTAACCCTGAACTGAAGGAAGCAATTTCAGAAGATAAATTCAAGACTTGGAGCTGGTTGACCTAGGTCTGTGACTTTGAGCTTGAACTTCACATTAGGTTCTCACAAACTACATGGAAAGCGCTGTAGACCTGCTCTGTCTCTCACTGTATCTTTTGACAAACTGCTCACCCTTGGACTCCCAGTGTCTTTAGCTGTAAAATGGAGCCACAGACGCCAAACTCTCAAGTGTAATGTGAGCAGAGCTCACATCTCTCCTGACCATGCCCTTCCTTGTCTTTTATCCTCCTGTGCTTCAAGGTCAGTCTTGGATTACCCCCACTGACCCTCACTTTGTGAAGCCTTCCTTAACCAAGAGTAAATTACAATATGGGCATAGGACTTTACAGTTTACAAAGTGCCTCATATACATAACCTCTTGATCTTCATGCAATCTCTCAATCAGTCCTGAGAGGTGGGCAGACCTGACTACTCTTTCCTGACAGTTAAATACCCCACTTTCTTGGCGGGACCTTCTTTTTGTTAGGGTTCTCTATGGATGTGTGTCTTGTCCATTTTCTAAACTATTTTTGGGTAAAGGTCACATCATTTATTATCTTCGTTCTGCCACAATATCCGTATCCAGAAATGTATCTACACAAACACAATTTGCCACGTTTCACACTCGGAATAGAATAGTGCCAAGTTCTCAGCTATCCCCATTTTGAATCCTGGGGCTTCTGACGGATGGGGCGACTCCCTGAGCGTTGATGAAGGAGGGGAAAATCTATGAGAGGCAGGGAAAGGTTTATTTGATATCAGGGAAGTAGAAAGTCATTAGACATACAAGTACTATGGTTCACTTGCTCTCACAAGTAGCTAAACCAAGAAAACCCACAGCACTAATTTCTGGAAATGTAACTAATCCTCTCTCCTAAGGTTTCTCTTCTACTTTTCAGGTTTTTTCCCTTAAAAAAGTAGTACCAAGCCAACAGAATATATTGTTACTCTCTTTTCATAAATGAAAAACTGAGCAAAAAGTGATAAGCCACTCCAAATGTCTCATGACCAGACAGGGGCCAAGTGAGCAGTTCCAGCTCTCCTCCCTAAACCTGAAACTCTAGACTCCAAATGCAAGGAGCTACCTTATGAAGAACTTCTGCTGTGTTCAGTAGTTTACCTTTAGACAGAGACAGAAAATGAAAGTGTTTTTCCAGGTGGAACGCAACCGGATGATGAGCTCTCTGTTCCATTTGTGTGCATGGGCCATCGTCTGCCCCCTAAGACATGAGGGCTCCCTGGAGACCAGACACACACCACAAACCCAGAATGGGTGGGGTGTTGAGTATCAGAACTGCAGAGCATGGCCCTCTCCTGGTTCGAACAGGGACCTTTGTGCCTGGTGCATGTCAGCACACACAATCGGCCTGCAGAAGAAAAAAACCATCTATCAATCAGCTAATCAGCAACACCTACTTCCTGTTCTAATCAGTCGTCTAGGAGCTGCCACAAGCAAGAGAGAAAAGCCAGAAAAGAAAGCCACACCCAGCCCTGTGTTTCAGCACCCCCTCCTCTCACAATCCCCCTCTGCTCTGGCATGGGATCCACTTCATTAGTCCATGGTCCCACTGAGCCCATTTCAGCTGGGCTTCACACCCTTCCACCCCCATCTCCCAATTCCACTGGAGCCAGGCTCCTCTGCACTTAGCAAACATTGAGTGACTTAAGTATTCATTACCTAGAACACTTGAGGCCCTCAAGGGACTCAGGAACAAGTGGAGGCCTTCTGAAGGTCATGTCCCATCATCTGGGCAAAAACCACTGAAGTGACTCAGACGGAGGGAACTTCAAGTACAACCGGGAGGATTGTGGCACTTGATTCAAATGGGGGCGAAATCATCTTGAGACTATCTTATTTTCTTTGGACTCTCAGATATTAGCAATGGATATGGCACACAATGGAGATGGAAATTCAAAACGGTGATAGTAATGGCTTACACTTATTGAGCACCCACTGTACACCAAACACTTTATATTGGAGTATCTAATCGTTATAATAACCTTCTGAGGCATGCTGCATTATTCTTATCACTTACAGATAAGAAAACTGAAGCAAGATTGTTGAGTAACTTTCCCAAAGCTAGTAGCTGGTGGAGCTGGGATTTGAATCCAAGAAGGCTGGCAACAAAGCTCCTTTTCTGTGGTAGACACTGATGGTTGTCCCTATAACTATTCTCTCCTTCCTTAGTGATAGAACACCCATTTTACTCCAGAACATTGCCTCCTGGAGTAAAAGACGTTTCTCAGCCCCCTTGATAGCTGGATGTGTCTATATGAATAAGCTCTGCTCTCTGCCATATGAGTGGCAGAGTGATATGGGAACTTCAGGACATTTCCTTGACAAGGAGGTGGTGTGCCCTTGTTTTTCTCCTCCTTCTTCATGTTTGGAGCCTGAATGTGATTGCTGGAGTTCTAGAAACTATTTTGGACTATGAAGTAATGTTGGGAATATCAGACCAGAGAGTTACAAAGAGCCAAGGTCACTGATGACATCCCAGATCTGGTGTGTCTACCTTCTCTGCCCAGGGATGGAAATTAACTTTCTTCTTATTTAATTTGCTGCAGTCTGGTCTCTCTCATAATCTGACAATTTTTTCCTAGCTAATAAACTTTCTAACCAGATCTCATGCTTTCATGATTACTGGATTTAATCCTCACAACCATATTGTTAGGTGGGTGGCATCCATTTTATAGATGGGAAAATGGCAGCATAGGGAAGTTAGGCAACTCAACAGAGGTCACCCAGGGGGAGCAACAGGAATGGGTACTCATGCCCATTACAGCGGATGCCAGGTGAACATGCACAGATCAAGGCAAGGCTGCCTGCATCAGAACCACCAGGGGATTCGCTGGTCCAGGAGTTCTGGGTGGGGCCTGGGAATGTGTACTGGAAACAATTTCCCACGCAATGTTAACACACAGCTGGAATCACTGCCCTTTCTGTGTTTTATGATCTTTGGACCAAAAAAAAAAAAAAAAAAAAAGAGTGAATGGAAAAGTGAGACTGAAGTAACAAGAGTGGGAGCATGAGGAAGGATCCCTGCTGGTCAGACACACTCAGAGGGTGGGAAGGAGAGAGACAGACACAGCTTCAGGTCAGGAGGCTTCCAGCAGCTGCAGAGAAAGGGACGGCCTGAGCCACAGCAGCTGGGACATAGGCACCCTGATCAGTTAAGGGGATGTTGGCTAGACACCCATAGCATTAGCTCCAGTATGAAATGCATTAGAAAGGATGAAGCCGAGTTGACTGTGAGCTGTTGTTCTTGCGGTTAATCCTAGGCAAGGGAAGGACAGGCTCATTCAGCTTCAGTACACACTGCCCACGTGGCTCAGCTCAAAGCTATGGGGTGTCTGTGACCATGGCCACTGATGGCTCCAGCCTCCTCTGCTTCTGTGGATCTGTTTTTGTCATGTTACTGAAAGGGTGTTAATAGATGGAAGAAGAAAGACAGCATCTACTTTCCCATTTCCTTTCTCTTACTAAGGCTTGTTTCAGCAGTGCTGAGAAATTAACTGGTCAATAACTATCAAATTCAAATTATCAAAACCTTGTGAATTGAGACTAGCTGCAAGAAAATCTAAAATATAGAACTTTTCAAATGCCATTTTATTAGTGAACAGCACATACAATAATGCATCGTCTGTTAGACATTTACAAATGGGATGGAGGTGGCAGAGGCTCCAGAACCTCCCATACCCTTGTGCTGCCCATCTGCACCCTTTGCTCTGACTTTGTCCTCCCTTTCACTTCCAAGAAGTTCCTGTTAGAGACGCATACACAGAAGATGAGAACTTCATCTCATTCACTCAGTGCCACTACCCTTGCAACCTATGGAGAAAGAACCAATCATGTATGCCCCCTTCATGCAGTGCTGCTGGGTACCCCACACTGTGCTCAGGGCTAAGAGTACAACCCAGGAAAGCCTGACTCTAACCTCTAAAAGCCCACTGTGGAGTGTCCCATGAGCTTGGACTTACAATGCTACCCAGTGAGTGCTATCCAGAAGTAGACACAGTATATTTTGGGAGCACAGGGAAGAAATGAAAACTCCATCTGTGTACAGGAAAGGGCAAGAAGTGTTTTTAAAAGGAATTAGTTTTAGTCTTAAAATATGAATAGGAATTTTCCAGGTCAGAGGGTGGGCGGAGTGGGGTTTCCAGGAAGAGGGAAGCCGTGGGCATACGCACAGCGGTAAGAAAGCTGAGAAGGAGTTGGGACGCTGCAGATAATTGCGGGGGCGCCCACTGCACACTGAAGGCCGGCTGGATCGGACAGGCCTCTCTTATTTAAGAACAGTGTCTTTCCAAACAGAGAGGACAATTTTGCCTTCAAAATATCTCTAATTCTCACAGATATTTTGATTTAAAATTATTTCAACAAATGTGAACTAATAACCCAAAGTTCACCTGGTCACTAGACTTAAATGTGAATCAGATCAAAATTCATGTTCAAATTCGAATGTCTCCAAGTGTTCCTCCATCTTGACAGCCACACCACCCACGACACACAGCCCGGCTCTCAGTGGGAAGCTTCTCTTGTGGCTAATGGCCCCTGTTACCTCTGGAAGCCCTGAAGGATGCCTCTGACATGCCCCCTCTGGGCCATCTGCTGCTTCTTGCCTTGGTCTCCTGGCCGCTGCAGCCTCCAGGCTGCCTGAAGGAATTTCCAGCTGGCTCCTGGGGCAATAGCTCAGGGATGGGTTCTAGAATGGTAGAGCGGCCTCACCTTTATCATCTTCATCCGGGGAGATGATGCTTACTCCCAAAGCTTCACAAAATGTATTTTGAAAACAGCTCTGTCAGCTTCTAAGTTTCCCTCTCCCCACAATGACCAGGCATGGCCAGGAAGCAAGCTGTCCTCATTCTTCTCTGGCCCTAGCCTGCTCACAGCATTTGTCCTTCCCCCTTCCCAAGTGCAAGAAGAAAGCCTCCTGTGTATGCATGCAGGAAAACAAATGGGGAGGAGGCCAAAAAGCCAGAAGGCCCAGGGAGGACTTGAATTCTGACTCTGGGGAAACTGAGGAGGGGGAAATATGGACTCTCCTCTCAGGACCTAGCAAAGGAACTGGAGACATAAGATGCAATGAGTATAAACATGAGCAGAGAGTGAAAATGAAGCCAAAGGCTACAAAGAAAATATCTTGAAGGGCTACAAGTTAGTGGTCTATTTTATTTTATATTATTTTATTGGAGAGAGGAGTAAGAAGAGGTGCATTTTAAAGAATATTTAATGTATTTGTATTTAACTTTTGGAGTTGATAATTCACATGGTTCAAAATTCCAAATGGATGAATGAGTATGCAATAAATGTTTCCTGTCTCTGTGCCCAAACACTCAGTTTCCTCCCCGTAAACACCCAACATTAATTGTTTTTGCATATCCTTTAAGAGACATGTACAAGCAAATGCTTATACATATGTTCCCCTTTTATTTCACAAATGGTAGCATATTTACACCAAATTCTACACTGTACTATTTCCATTTAAGAATGTATCTTGAAGATATTTTTATACTGACTGCTGTGGTCCAAATGTGTCTCTCTAAAATTCATATATTGAAATCCTAACCCTCAAGATAATGGTATTTGCAGTAAGTGACTTTGGGAGGTGATGAGGCCATGGGGAGAAGCCCTCCAGAACTGGAATTATGCCTTTATAAAAGAGGCCCCAGAGAGACCCTTCCCTCTTCTACCATATGAAGACACAGCTAAAAGCCTTCTTCTATGAACCAGGAAGATGCTGAATCTGCCAGCAAGTTGACCTTGGACTTCCCAGCCTCCAGAACTGTGAGAAATAAATTTCTGTTGCTAATAAGCAACCCAGTCTATGGTACTTTTTTATAGCAGCCCAAAAGAACAAAAACACTGTTACATAAAGATGTCCTTATTCTCTTTTATAGCTACATAATATGATTCCACTGTGTGAATGTCCAAAGGTTTCTTTAACAAGGCCTATTTATAAGTATTTTCATTGTATACAATCTTTTGCTACTCAAACAATGCTTCAGTGAACAGCCTTGTGCAAATGTCAGTCCATTAATGAATGAGTTTAGCTGTGGGATAATTTCCTAGAAGTAAATGTAGGGTGAAATGGTGTGTGCAAAATTTGTAATTTTGACAGGTATT
The DNA here is from genome assembly GCF_007565055.1 of Rhinopithecus roxellana. Classification (NCBI taxonomy): domain Eukaryota; kingdom Metazoa; phylum Chordata; class Mammalia; order Primates; family Cercopithecidae; genus Rhinopithecus; species Rhinopithecus roxellana. The sequence continues at coordinate 95,109,444 of NC_044554.1, forward strand.
ACCTAAATTACCCTCCAAAAATATCATTTCAATTAACACTTCCACCAGTAGTGTAAGAGAGTGTCTCTTCTTCACACTGTCATTAACGTTATCAAATTATTTGCCTTTTGTCATTTATATGAAAGATAAAAAACGGTCACTCAGGGTATGGTAATTTGAGTTTCTCTTGTTCTGAGTAACATTGGATATTTCATTTCCGGTTTTTATAGAGCCATTTATATATGTTTTTTCTATGAAAAATCTATCACAGTCTTTGTCTGTTTTATTATGGTGTTGCTAATATTTTGTTCTTTTGTAGAGCTCTTTCCATAGGAGGAGAGAAAGAAGCCCTGGTCTATAATATGAGATACCAGTTTGGGACACACTTCATTTGATTTCATTTATGTGACATTTTGTCTATGCAGAAGATTTTTGGTTTGATGCAATTGGTGGATTAGTCTTTCATTTGTGGCCTCTAAAGTTTGTTTCATAGCGAAATCCTGGCTGGGAGCAGTGGCTCACACCTGTAATCCCAGCACTTTGAGAGACAGAGGCCGGTGGATCACCTGAGGCCAAGAGTTCAAGACCAGCCTGGCCAACATGGCGAAACCCTTTCTCTACTGAAAAATACAAAAGTTAGCCGGGTGTGGTGGTGTGCTCCTGTAGTCCCAGCTACTTGGAAGACTGAGGTAGACTTGCTTGAACCTGGGAGGCAGAGGTTGCCGTGAGCCGAGATTGCACCTGTGCACTCCAGCCTGGGCGACAGAGCTGACTCTGTCTCAGGGAAAAAAAAAAAAAGAAGTTTGTCTGAGTGCTAATGTACCTGAGAAGAAAAGAAAAGGTATTTGATTTTGTAAAATAACTTTTTAGTACTTCTGAAGATAATCATATGGCTTTTCTCCTTAACTCTATTAATAAGATATTTACTAATAGACAATCTAACATCGAATCATCCTTGTAATTATGAAGTAAGTCCAGAAATTGGTCATAGTATATATTATATTTGAGTGTGCTGTTGGATTCATTTATTCATTTTATTTATTTTGTACAAGTATTCATAAGGTGAGATCCTTCTTATCCTTTCAAAGTTTGCTATACCGTTTCTATATTGTCTGGCTCTATATCCCTCACCTTCTGTTTTGTTGACTTAATTTCCATATTTTTATACTACAAATAAGTAGATTCAATTGTCACTCTCAAAACTTATCTTATAGATTTTCCTCAAGAGCTCATGAGATCAATATTTTTGGAATATGCTAAAGACTATCTGGGTTATTTTTTGTATAGTAAAAACAATGGTTTGACTATAAATTTGTAAGTATGATGCCTTGCTTCTAACAGTGAATGAAGCTGTGGAGAGGACTAAGCCAGCCTTATTGGTCCCCTTATAAATAACCTTATGGGGGGAGAGTGAACTGATTTAGATCTTTTTTGAAGCCCAGTAAGTTTACCAGAATCTTGAAATGGATCTGTTTTCCCTGTGGTACAGAGTGCCCCTACAATATCTAAGTTTAACTCATCTCATTTTATGAGTTATCTTTTTTTTTTTTTAATTTATTTTGTTGAGACAGAGTTTCACTCTTGTTACCCAGGCTGGAGGGCAATGGCACAATTTTGGCTCACTGTAGCCTCTGCCTCCCGGGTTCAAGCAATTCTCCTGCCTCAGCCTCCCAAGTAACTGGGATTGTAGGTGCCTGCCACCACACTGGGCTAATTTTTTGTATTTTTAGTACAGATGGGTTTTGCCTTGTTGGCCACGCTTGTCTCGAACTCCTGGCCTCAGGTGATCCACCCGCCTTGGCCTCTCAAAGTGCTGGAATTACAGGCGTGAGCCACCACACCCGGCCTTGAGTTACCCTGAGTTCTGACTTGAATATTGGTTCTGTTGCATTCCTTCAGTTTCTTCTTTAGGAGTTCCCATTAAGCATGTCCGATCACCTTTGCTGTCTTCCAGACTCATCAGTTTCCCTTCAGTTTTTGTAATGCTTTATTTTCAGGTCATTTTACTCAATTTTGTCACTTCTGTTTCTGTCTCCTGCTGGGATTTGAGCAGTGTCCATCCCTCCTTATGTTTCTTTGGATTTTACCTGCATTTCTGTGGTAGTTTCGATTTTCTTCCACATCCTCCCTTCACCCTCTCTGGTGTTCCTGTGGTCCCTTCCCTCAGCTCTAGCATTTCACTATTAGTCATAATAAAAAGTTTGCATGAAATTCTTTATCTGATGCATGGCAAGCTGTTTTTTCTGAAATTGTTTTTTATCTACCACTTTTTCCTATCCCTTTTCTCATTTTGCTATGGTATTTTGGTTTAGATCCTCTGTTGGTTCTATTTTTTATTTTTTTCCATCATTCATCATTAAAAGCTGAGATTTTCCTAAACAAATAATTGCAGGAAGTTCGTGTGCCTAAGAGCTGGGGGCATGGACCACACTAGAAGAAACATTTCCCATGATTCCTAGTTTTCCATGAGTTTGGCCTTTACTCTCTCTCCGCTCAGGATAATGAGCAGCTATTGAATTTTCCCATTGCAAAGTCTTTCTCCTCCTAAGTCACATAAATAAATTGTTTTCTGCAGATACGGCTTTTCTGTATGTCCTCAAACAGCCCAGGCTATCCTATCAGCACCAAGTCGGGAGAGAGAAGCAGCTGCAGATGGTGCACACCAAGGTTTCCACTACTGCCAGCCTTGCTTTGGAAAACGAGGTTTCTGATGACTCTTTTTGAGATTTGCAGCTCCAGTGTCCTTTCTCTCCAGCATCTTCTCCAGGCTGCCCTCCATGTATCCTATGTCAATTGATCACCCCTGCTTTTGGCAGCACTTTCAAATATTCTGTTTTCTGGGCTTTTAACTGTCTCCTGGTTTCACCCAAAAGCAGATTTCCATATCTGTTTCTTGTTCTCCTTGATACTTGAGATGACTTACCAGAAGAGAAGGGGTAATACGAAAAAAAAAAAAAAAAAAAACTCAGTAAAACTATTCTATTTTTAATAAAATTCAAGCAGAAATATTTTTTTAGAAAAGATAAAATACAGTGCTTTTAAGAACTCAGAATAATGGGTACTGTCAAATTCTACAAAGTGGAAGAAAAAATAGTAAAACCCATTTGTAAGTCAATTGACAATTTTAACAGTTATGTCAAAAACCTTAAAATGTTTATACCCTTTGACCCAGCAGTTTCAAAATAATAACTACAAAGATGTTCAATAAAGCATTACTTATAATAGCAAAAGTACAGAAATAGATGAAAAGTTCAATAATAGGGTGAAATGATTTATAGTTCATCCCCATGGAGTTGGAGATGTGTAAGATCATAGAACAAAGTTAATGTTGTAAGTCCATATGTGTAAAATAAGTAAAAGGAAAGAAGAAAGGAAAGAAAGAAGGCAGGCAGCCAGGGAGGTAGAGGAGAGAAGAAAATGAGGAAGAAAAAAGAAAGAGGAAGATAAGATGGATAAAGAGAGGACGGATTTACACTATAATATTAACAGAGATACTTTTAGAGAGATGAAGCTACAGGTATTTTGAATCTTTTCCTTGGACTTCTCTATATCTTCTAAATTTTCCAAAACAAAAACAAAAACCAAAAAAACTAGTAGTATAAGACCTATGCCGAAGCAGACATATCTTTTGCTTCACTCCTCGCCAACACACAAAAATACACTCCGCAATGTCCCAGACCATGGTGCCACTGCTTTCCTCTATTCTCACTCTTGAACCCAGAGTCTCAACTAAAATTGTTGATGCGCTCCACCTGGTCCCAGAGTTCTCGCTCAACAAAGAAATGCCCTAAGGAGAATTTGACTCTTAGTTTTCAATAGAAAACATTGATAGTAACTATTATCTTTTGTGAAACAAAAATATACAGTGCTTTTAAAGATCTAAGTTAAGCAACTTATACATGATAAAGTAACCCGACAGAGTCTCTCCATTGTAGTGAGAAGAGTTTGGGTTGAGAAGGCTGTGTCAGGTATTTTTTATCATCCTTCTGAGTCTGCCCCATCTTGAACTAACCTCTCATTACACAATCGTGTATGTTTTGAATGGTATCCTCTCTTAGGTTAGGAAATGTACTATACTTGAGCACTATGTATAATTGTTAAATTTCACATGTAAAGAATGGATCCTTGAGCAACTGTTCTTATGTAGGGTTAGCTTTTCCACTTCCATCTCAACTATGCACAGATCCACGTGTGTTATAGGTGATTTTTGGGGATATTAACTGAAGGTTTTCATTCCTGGAATAAAATGGCTCTAATGTCTTGTAGCCACCACCCATCTCTTCCCCCGTTGAGTCAAATGTATTCTGGTGTAATTTGAGTGTCTGTCTCCTGATCTTTTTAATGTTTAGGCATTTAATGACCACTCCAATATGGGCTTGCAAGGACAACATACTGACGCTAAAGAAAATTACTAGCAGAAGAAAAAGAAAAAGATACCTTCGGGTGCTCTTGTAAAAATTAAAATCCATGGAAGATGGCACCATCTGTCAAGCCCTCCGAATGCTTTCACCAATGACACCATCCCTAGCTCCCAACTCTTCAAACCCACATCAACACAGATTACTCTTCCTTTTTTTGAGACAGAGTCTCACCTTGTCACCCAGTCTGCAGTGCAGTAGTTTGATCTTGGCTCACTGCAACCTCAACCTCCCAAAGTGCTGGGATTACAAGTGTGAGCCACCATGCCCTGCAGATTAGTCTTCTAAAGTTCCACTTCCTTTTCCCTCTCTTTCAGACTACCTTTGGTTACTTTAAATTCAGTGCCTTCTAGACTCAAGAGTACTGTATGTGTTATGGGGAACCACTCCCCTAGACAGTGTGGTAAATGATCAGGGGAACTCTGATCATGGCAGCTGATTCCGAAGCATCAGCATGGAAACCAAGCCTTTTCCTTGTCCACACTAAGGGGTAAATGTGGAGAAATAAAAAGAAATCTGTCCCCTCACACCCTAACAATAAACATACCAAGTGTGTAGATATGATTATGGCTACATTTCACTTACTTATCAACTGTTATAAAATTATCCAACCCTATTTAAAACATGAGTCCTATCTCAGACTCTAGAAAAGTCCCTCTGATATGGATAATCATTTGTACTAAATACAACTGAGATAAGAGAGAGGAGCCCCCAGAAAGGCATTTGCATAATCATCCTAGAATTCTGCCTAAATGTAAAATGGCAGAGTTTGAGAGCAGAAGATCAGAGAGCTAAACATGGAATTACATTACCAAATTCGGAGATGCAGGATGAGTCTCAACGGATAGCCCAGAGGCTGTCTGTGGGGGAAACAGAAAACTGGTTGCCCTCGGTTACAAGCTGTGAGCACTCTCATCGGTGGCTTGGGATCACTGTCTTCACCCTAGGACCGTCTGGCTCTCCATCCACTCAGCATTCTACAGAAACCCATCAGGGCTGTGACTGGGGGCCTTGCCAGGATTGGACTTGATATTTAAGATCGTCAGTTGTCTTTTCTCCTCAGATGGTTGTGTACAAAGTTTAAAACAATATTTTCTTCCTTGGAAAAGTATTAACTCTTCTCTCAAAGGAGAGTTTATCAATTGAACCTTCAACAGTCTCTCTCTGGAACCAAGTTCATGGGTCCCCAAACCTACCATCACAGAAAACGAGGCACCTAGCCCGGGAGCCAAGTGTTTCATGCACAGTTGGAAGAGTACGATTTTTCCCTTCTTTTTCAGGTTTGCCTGAAATTTTCATCACAATTCCATATTTCAAGTACTTCGCCTGAAAGAAAATATTTTTTTCCTTTGGTGCTTACTGAAAATTTAGCAAACAGTAGGAGGTGATTTAGCGTGCCTGACATATGTAGACAATAAAATGCTTTGTTATTTTCATGTCTAAATACAAAAATCCATAGAGACTACACTTTTCAGACATTCTTGATTGCCATTGTATGAGAAAAATTATCTTTACTTCTCAGTCTAACAAAGATCAGCATGAGAGGGCTAAGCCAAGCCTTCTGAAAAACTAGGAACACAGTCCCCAAAGCGCACTGGCTGGCAAACAGAGTGGGGAAGAAACAATGCAATGTTCGGAATTTGAGACGTCAGCTTTGACAGGAAGCTGATGATCAAACAAACTATATTTGTTTCTCTTTTATGTTCTCTCTGAGGAATTTGCCTTTTAAGTACTGATTTCTTTTTTTTTAACTTAATGGCATACGCTGCCCACTGATTCAGGATCTCTATCTAAGATGAAACAAAGAAGCTATCTGGATATTTCATCTTAGAGGGCCACTCATTGTCTCCTGATTATGTCATCATATCAAGGTTCATCACAGGAAAGAATATTCAGAAAGTTAAGAACACAGAAACAGTAAGAGAGCTCACCCTCAGCTGTTTTTTGAACCTAACCACACATATGTTGGTATTTACACGTTTTTAAAAAACACACTAAAATGGGTCAATCAGGAATGTATAAGTACTATCTCTTCAAAATGAGGTGTCATAGATGGCATAATTAATCTTTGAAACTTTACAAAAGGATATTGTGCTCTCAAAATCAATGTGTGTTTCTCTACCACTTCTAGGTGTTTGCAAGATTGTGATACTAGAAAAGGAAAGGAATGACAGAAAGATGGCCTCATTTTCAAGGACTCAGTGGGCTGGATGAGGAAGGAACAAACCCTTGCTGCCTTCTGATCCAGGATAATAACAATCAGTATACCTGGCTCCAAGAGTTCTCAAATGACCCTCTAGGGGTTCGTGATGACTCATGAAAAAGTTTGCAATTGTTTGCAATGCAATGAGATAGAAAATAATACAATGGCAATTAAAGGGGATTTTTTTAAATTATACTTTAAGTTCTAGGGTACATGTGCATAACGTGCAGGTTTGTTACATATGTATACTTGTGCCATGTTGGTGTGCTGCACCCATCAACTCATCAGCACCCATCATTTCATCATTTATATCAGGTATAACTCCCAATGCAATCCCTCCCTCCCCCTCCCCCCACCCCATGATAGGCCCTGATGTGTGATGTTCCCCTTCCTGAGTCCAAGTGATCTCATTGTTCAGTTCCCACCTATGAGTGAGAACATGCGGTGTTTGGTTTTCTGCTCTTGTGATAGTTTGCTAAGAATGATGGTTTCCAGCTGCATCCATGTCCCTACAAAGGATGCAAACTCATCCTTTTTTACGGCTGCATAATATTCCATGGCGTATATGTGCCACATTTTCTTAATCCAGTCTGTCACAGATGGACATTTGGGTTGATTCCAAGTCTTTGCTATTGTGAATAGTGCCGCAATAAACATACGTGTGCATGTGTCTTTATAGCGGCATGATTTATAATCCTTTGGGTATATACCCAGTAGTGGGATGGCTGGGTCATATGGTACATCTAGTTCTAGATCCTTGAGGAATTGCCATACTGTTTTCCATAATGGTTGAACTAGTTTACAATCCCACCAACAGTGTAAAAGTGTTCCTATTTCTCCACATCCTCTCCAGCACCTATTGTTTCCTGACTTTTTATGATTGCCATTCTAACTGGTGTGAGATGGTATCTCATTGTGGTTTTGATTTGCATTTCTCTGATGGCCAGTGATGATGAGCATTTTTTCATGTGTCTGTTGGCTGTATGAATGTCTTCTTTTGAGAAATGTCTGTTCATATCCTTTGCACACTTTTTCATGGGGTTGTTTGTTTTTTTCTTGTAAATTTGTTTGAGTTCTTTGTAAGTTCTGGATATTAGCCCTTTGTCAGATGAGTAGATTGCAAAAATTTTCTCCCATTCTGTAGGTTGCCTGTTCACTCTGATGGTAGTTTCTTTTGCTGTGCAAAAGCTCTTTAGTTTAATTAGATCCCATTTGTCAATTTTTGCTTTTGCTGCCATTGCTTTTGGTGTTTTAGACATGAAGTCCTTGCCCATGCGTGTGTCCTGAATGGTACTACCTAGGTTTTCTTCTAGGGTTTTTATGGTATTAGGTCTAACATTTAAGTCTCTAATCCATCTTGAATTAATTTTCATATAAGGAGTAAGGAAAGGATCCAGTTTCAGCTTTCTACTTATGGCTAGCCAATTTTCCCAGCACATTAAATAGGGAATCCTTTCCCCATTTCTTGTTTCTCTCAGGTTTGTCAAAGAACAGATGGCTGTAGATGTGTGGTATTATTTCTGAGGACTCTGTTCTGTTCCATTGGTCTATATCTCTGTTTTGGTACCAGTACCATGCTGTTTTGGTTACTGTAGCCTTGTAGTATAGTTTGAAGTCAGGTAGCGTGATGCCTCCAGCTTTGTCCTTTTGACTTAGGATTGTCTTGGCAATGCGGGCTCGTTTTTGGTTCCATATGAAATTTAAAGCCGTTTTTTCCAATTCTGTGAAGAAACTCATTGGTAGCTTGATGGGGATGGCATTGAATCTATAAATAACCTTGGGCAGTATGGCCATTTTCACGATATTGATTCTTTCTATCCATGAGCATGGTATGTTCTTCCATTTGTTTGTGTCCTCTTTTATTTCACTGAGCAGTGGTTTGTAGTTCTCCTTGAAGAGGTCCTTTACATCCCTTGTAAGTTGGATTCCTAGGTATTTTATTCTCTTTGAAGCAATTGTGAATGGAAGTTCATTCCTGGTTTGGCTCTCTGTTTGTCTGTTACTGGTGTATAAGAATGCTTGTGATTTTTGCACATTAATTTTGTATCCTGAGACTTTGCTGAAGTTGCTTATCAGCTTAAGGAGATTTTGGGCTGAGACAATGGGGTTTTCTGAATATACAATCATGTCGTCTGCAAACAGGGACAATTTGACTTCTTCTTTTCCTAACTGGATACCCTTGATTTCTTTCTCTTGCCTGATTGCCCTAACCAGAACTTCCAACACTATGTTGAATAGGAGTGGTGAGAGAGGGCATCCCTGTTTTGTGCCAGTTTTCAAAGGGAATTTTTCCAGTTTTTGCCCATTCAGTATGATATTGGCTGTGGGTTTGTCATAAATAGCTCTTATTATTTTGAGGTATGTTCCATCAATACCGAATTTATTGAGCATTTTTAGCATGAAGCGCTGTTGAATTTTGTCAAAAGCCTTTTCTGCATCTATTGAGATAATCATGTGGTTCTTGTCTTTGGTTCTGTTTATATGCTGGATTACGTTTATTGATTTGCGAATGTTGAACCAGCCTTGCATCCCAGGGATGAAGCCCACTGGATCATGGTGGATAAGCTTTTTGATGTGCTGCTGAATCCGGTTTGCCAGTATTTTATTGAGGATTTTTGCATCGATGTTCATCAGGGATATTGGCCTAAAATTTTCTTTTTTTGTTGTGTCTCTGCCAGGCTTTGGTATCAGGATGATGTTGGCCTCATAAAATGAGTTAGGGAGGATTCCCTCTTTTTCTATTGATTGGAATAGTTTCAGAAGGAATGGTACCAGCTCCTCCTCGTACCTCTGGTAGAATTCAGCTGTGAATCCATCTGGTCCTGGATTTTTTTTGGTTGGTTGGCTATTAATTATTGCCTCAATTTCAGAGCCTGCTATTGGTCTATTCAGGGATTCAACTTCTTCCTGGTTTAGTCTTGGGAGAGTGTAAGTGTCCAGGAAATTATCCATTTCTTCTAGATTTTCTAGTTGATTTGCATAGAGGTGTTTATAGTATTCTCTGATGGTAGTTTGTATTTCTGTGGGGTCGGTGGGGATATCCCCTTTATCATTTTTTATTGCGTCTATTTGATTCTTCTCTCTTTTCTTCTTTATTAGTCTTGCTAGCGGTCTGTCAATTTTGTTAATTTTTTCAAAAAACCAACTCCTGGATTCATTGATTTTTTGGAGGGGTTTTTGTGTCTCTAGCTCTTTCAGTTCTGCTCTGATCTTAGTTATTTCTTGCCTTCTGCTAGCTTTTGAATGTGTTTGCTCTTGCTTCTCCAGCTCTTTTAATTGTGATGTTAGAGTGTCCATTTTAGATCTTTCCAGCTTTCTCTTGTGGGCATTTAGTGCTATAAATTTCCCTCTACACACTGCTTTAAATGTGTCCCAGAGATTCTGGTATGTTGTATCTTTGTTCTCATTGGTTTCAAAGAACTTTATTTCTGCCTTCATTTCGTTACGTACCCAGTAGTCACTCAGGAACAGGTTGTTCAGTTTCCATGTAGTTGAGCGGTTTTGATTGAGTTTCTTAGTCCTGAGTTCTAGTTTGATTGCACTGTGGTCTGAGAGACAGTTTGTTATAATTTCTGTTCTTGTACATTTGCTGAGGAGTGCTTTACTTCCAATTATGTGGTCAATTTTGGAATAAGTGTGATGTGGTGCTGAGAAGAATGTATATTCTGTTGATTTGGGGTGGAGAGTTCTATAGATGTCTATTAGGTCTGCTTGGTTCAGAGATGAGTTCAATTCCTGGATATCCTTGTTAACTTTCTGTCTCGTTGATCTGTCTAATGTTGACAGTGGAGTGTTGAAGTCTCCCATTATTATTGTATGGGAGTCTAAGTCTCTTTGTAAGTCTCTAAGGACTTGCTTTATGAATTTGGGTGCTCCTGTATTGGGTGCATATATATTTAGGATAGTTAGCTCTTCCTGTTGAACTGATCCCTTTACCATTATGTAATGGCCTTGTTTGTCTCTTTTGATCTTTGATGGTTTAAAGTCTATTTTATCAGAGACTAGGATTGCAACGCCTGCTTTTTTTTGTTCTCCATTTGCTTGGTAGATCTTTCTCCATCCCTTTATTTTGAGCCTATGTATGTCTCTGCATGTGAGATGGGTCTCCTGAATACAGCAGACTGATGGGTCTTGACTCTTTATCCAGTTTGCCAGTCTGTGTCTTTTAATTGGAGCATTTAGTCCATTTACAATTAAGGTTAATATTGTTATGTGTGAACTTGATCCTGCCATTATGATATTAACTGGTTATTTTGCTCGTTAGTTGATGCAGTTTCTTCCTAGCCTCGATGTTCTTTACATCTTGGCATGTTTTTGCAATGGCTGGTACCAGTTGTTCCTTTCCATGTTTAGGGCTTCCTTCAGGGTCTCTTGTAAGGCAGGCCTGGTGGTGACAAAATCTCTAAGCATTTGCTTATCTGTAAAGGATTTTATTTCTCCTTCACTTATGAAACTGAGTTTGGCTGGATATGAAATTCTGGGTTTAAAATTCTTTTCTTTAAGAACGTTGAATATTGGCCCCCGCTCTCTTCTGGCTTGTAGAGTTTCTGCCGAGAGGTCTGCTGTTAGTCTGATGGGCTTCCCTTTGTGGGTAACCCGACCTTTCTCTCTGGCTGCCCTTAAGATTTTTTCCTTCATTTCAACTTTGGTGAATCTGACAATTATGTGTCTTGGAGTTGCTCTTCTCGAGGAGTATCTTTGTGGTGTTCTCTGTATTTCCTGAATTTGAATGTTGGCCTGCCCTACTAGGTTGGGGAGGTTCTCCTGGATGATATCCTGAAGAGTGTTTTCCAACTTGGTTCCATTTTCCCCCTCACTTTCAGGCTCCCCAATCAGACGTAGATTTGGTCTTTTTACATAATCCCATACTTCTTGCAGGCTAGGGGATTTTTTTAAAAGCTCTGTTTCTTCTGTGTAAAGACCACTACCTTAGTCCTTAATTAAATACTTACTATGTTGGGGTGGTAAAATATATTTTTAATAGTATATTGATGATAGTAGAGGATGGGTTTTCACTGGTGTTTTAATACTTGTATTTTGCAAAATAAAAAAGTTGGTGTTGCTGAGTTCTGGGAGCCACTGAAGGACATTGCACAACCAGAGTGGTGTTTTCCATTCTGGAGGTACATTCGAATGCCTGGGACACTGAAGCAATACTGATGCCCACTCTCCACCCAAAATCAATCCCACTGGAGTCTCTGCAGGTGGGGCTCTGAGTCAGCATTGTTTTTAAAGTTCTCCAAGTGCAGCCAAGATTGAGGAGCTCTGAAGGAGGAGCTGGAGGGGATGTAGTGTTCTTGCCCCATCTCTGTCTGTCTTTCTGCAAAGCATTACTGCTTAACTGTTTCATAGGTGTAAGAGGTATCTAATCCAGTTGAATCCTAAGATTCTAAAATATGGCTGATAATAACTTCTTTATCCTTTATTAAATCCTGTTCAGCATCATAGATACTCTCTAAATGAAAAGCAGGCCTTAAAAATTATTTCAGAAAGAATAAAAAAATGCCATGACTTGACAGCAGTAGGTTCGGGTTTAAAGGAGTGTCCCAAGAAACATTTGGTTTTTGTTTTCACAGAAACTGTTTTAAAAGGTCATTGAACTTCTCAGTATATAAGAAAATCTAAATAATAAGTAGGAGATAGTGTGGAAAGAAATGAGGTTTTAAAACACGGAAACTGAGAGAAATTGAAAAAGAAATAAATAGACAAGCTAACAAAAATGTAAGATGATGTGACAATTGTGACACTAAAACAACAAAGAGCTACAGCCTGTAAGAGAAGGGGCCCCCACAACCCATAGCCTGTGAGAGAAGGCACTCCCCATGACCCCTCCGTATCCTCCCCTCCCAAACACTGCCTGTCATTCACATATCACTGTCCTGATTTTTGACACTCACTTCCTTGCTTTTCTTTAAAATGTTAATATCTAAACATATACAGTGAATCCTCACTTGACACAGATAGGTTCTTGGAAACTGCAACTTTAAGCAAAAGGACTCTAACAAAATGAATTCTGCCACAGGCTAATAGATACAAATTCCTCTGGCATATTTCTGGTCACGAAAACATCACCAAACTTCTAAACAAAGACCCCAAACACTTCTAATAGCAAACACTGGGATAAATGTGAGCTGTATATACATTTAAGAAAGATTAATAAAAACAAATAAAATAATTACTCAATTTTTGGTGAGTCACTGAGGGACAGTGTTAGTAGTGGTGGGCTAAATCAAGGAATAAATATTTACGACATGAAAATTGTAAAGAGCACCTCCTATAAACATGTAGTTCAAACAATCACAAATAGGGCAGGCTCGCTGAGAGCTTTCTACAGCATCGTTTATTGTTGTGCATTTGTATAACTATCATAGACTATGAATTTGTATTTGACAGTAATTTGTACTCATTCATTCATTTTTCAACCCACTTATTTGAGTTCAGGGTCACCGATGGCCTCAGCCTCTGTGGCAGTTCAGAGCACAAGGCAGACCCAGCCCTGTGCAGGACGCCATCCCATCACAGGGCCTCTCACACCCGGCCACCCTTACTCAGACTGGGACCACATAGTCATGCCCATGGACCTCAAGTGCACCTGGAGAAATCCCAAGTACACATCAGTAGAACATGCAACCTCCACACATACAGTGGCCCAAGCTGGGAATCAACTTTTTTCTCATCAACGTTATGGGCAAATGATACTAAATGAAGCAAATTTTTCAAGAACATGCTATACATAATAGATTGAATGAGCACTTTCATTTTCTTACCCCTTCCTGTAGCCATGGTTTTTGCTAGTCACTCCCACTAAGCGGTATACTACCTGGTCCACCGACTTTGGGCTTGTCCATATGACAGGTTTTGGCCAATAGAATGTGTATAGAAGGAGCAATGCACCAGTTCTGAATCTAGGCCTTAAGAAACTTCATACCTGTTTATCTGTCTTTCTTTCCTTTTAAATGCTTTCAAAGTGTTATTTTCTTGGGAAAAAAAGAAGACAGAATCTACAGTTCCTTAAAGAGAAAAAACTTGAATAAATATTCATCTTGACCCAAGATACTTTCAGGGAGGCAAAAGCATCATTACAATGTGACTTTCTTTGCTTTTTTCCTCCCTAAACAACATTATAGAGATATATTTATATGACATAGAATTGACTAATTTAAATTGTACAACTGAATTATTTTTAGTTTCTTCAGTTGTGCATTTATCACTACAACTACTTTTAGAAAGTATTCATAATCTCAAAATTTAAAACCATACCCATTAGCAATCACTCTCCATTTCACCCAAGAGGATTTATGTGTTTCTGCTTGCTGTTTTACACACAAGTTAGCATACTGGTTCAAGATGCATGTAGAGAAAACACAGAACCCACCTAGAACTAGAGACATGTAAACAACCCCAGCCCAGATCAGTCAAACCTCAGCCCAATCACAGACACACAAAAAAACACATGCTATTGTTGTATACTACTAAGATTTTTGCAGGGTTTTGTTTTGAAGCAATAGCGACTGATACAAGCAAGCCATAGACAGAAAATATTTATAAAGCACAGATCTGAAAAAGAACTCTCACAGCTCAATAACAAGAACGTTTTAAAAACCTAATTTTTAAAAATGAAAGAAAAATTTGGGCAATTATTTCAGCAAAGAAGTTAGATGGGTATAAAATAAGCACAAGCAAACAGGCTCAACATCATTAATCATTAAAACTACAATGAGATACCACTATAAACCTATTAGAATGGTTGAAATATAAATTAGTCAATCTGAAAACACACTGTCTTAGTCCATTTAGGCTGCCAGAACAAATTGGGTGCCTTATAAACAACATAAACTTATTTCTCATTGTTCCAGAGGCTGGGAAGTTCAAGATCAAGACACCAGCAGTTTTGGTGTCTGGTGAGGGCCCATTTTCTGGTTCACATATAGCACCTTCTAGCTGTGTCCTCACATGATAAAAACAGTGACTGAGCTTCATGTGGCCTCTTTTATAAAGGCACTAATTTCATTCATGAGGATTCTGCCCTCATGACCTAATCAGGACCAAAGGCCCCAAGTCCTAATACCATTATCTTATAGGTTAGGATTTCAACATATGAATTTGGTGGGACACGAATATTGAGATCGTAGCATCAACTGTTGGCAAAGATGCAGAACAACATGAATTTTCATGGATTACTGATGGAAATACACAATGTTACAGCTCCTTTGACAATAGTTTGGTAGCTTCTTATAAAGGTAAATATCCATGTAGCATATGATCTAGCAATCTCACACCTAGGCATTTACTTGAGAGAAATGAAAACATATGTTCACACAAAAGTCTATACATAATTGTTTATAAACACTTTAAGTCACCAAAAACTGAAACTAACACAAAAGTCCATTGTTGCAGACTGAATGTTTGTATCCCTCCAAAATTAAGACATTGCAACTCCATCTCCAATGTAATGCTATTGCAGGTGGGGCCTTTGCAAGGTCATTCGTTCATGAGAGAAGAACCCTCATGAGTGGGGTTATTCCCAGATAAAAAGGACTCCAGAGAGCTTTCTTGCCCCTTCTGCCATGTGAAGACACAGTGAGAAGACAGCGATCTTGTATCAAAAAGCAGGCCCTCTTGGACATCTCAGCTTCCAGAACTGTGAGAAATAAATTTCTGCTCTTTATAAGTTACCCAGATCATTGTAGTTTGTTATAGCAGCCCTAATGGACAAGACACCCATCAACTGGTGAATGCATTAACAATGTGGTGCACTCATACAATGGAGTACTATTTGGCATTAAAAAGAAATGGACTACTGATACATGAAAAAATATAGGTGAATCTCAAAAACATTATGCTGAATGAAAGAAACCAGGTTGAAAAGGCTATATAGCCGGGCGCGGTGGCTCAAGCCTGTAAGCCCAGCACTTTGGGAGGCCGAGACGGGTGGATCACGAGGTCAGGAGATCGAGACCATCCTGGCTAACACAGTGAAACCCCATCTCTACTAAAAAATACAAAAAACTAGCCAGGCGAGGTGGCAGGCACCTATAGTCCCAGCTACTCGGGAGGCTGAGGCAGGAGAATGGTGTAAACCCGGGAGGTGGAGCTGGCAGTGAGCTGAGATCCGGCCACTGCACTCCATCCAGCCCAGGCGACAGAGCGAGACTCCGTCTCAAAAAAAAAAAAAAAAAAGAAAGAAAAGAAAAAGAAAAAAGAAAAGGCTATATAATTGATATGAGTGTATTACCAGCCTTTCATTGGTTTGGGACTATTCCTCACCTTTATCAAAATATTTCTTCTGCAAATGATTTTCCCTGTTCTCCTATACTTCAACTGCTTATAGGTAAGACTTTCTCACTGAAATTTTCACAACTTTTATCTTGTACCTTCCATCCTTTTTTTCTTTCAGTACTTCTTTCTGAAAGTTTTTGTCTTACCTATCTTCCAATTCACAAATTCTCTATTCAGCTGTGTGTAAAATGCTATCCATTGAATTCCAAATTTCAGTTCATGAATTTTCCAGTCACAGATTTCCCATTCAGTAATTTTTGTGTTTTCCAGTTCTCTGCAAAAGTAAATAAATAAATAAACAAACAACCAAGAATTTCATCAGAAGCATAGTTTCAAAAATTTGGTTTTTGGTAACTTTGGCATTGTCATCCTCTATGTGTCTGTTTCTATTATTTATTATTTCTGCTGAGCTTTGTTCATGCTACCTTATTTCTTTTTGTTCCTAGTTATTTTTTGCCATATATCACACATTGTATTAGCAAATTATTTCAAAATATAAATTCAGATCTAGAATGATATGATCTTCCATTGGAAAGGATTTACATTTGTTTCTATCAGAATCGCCTCATTCAAATTTCAGAGATTAAGGTAAGATTAAGTCAACCTATGCAAAGACCAGAGTACCCACAGTTCACTCTTAGTCCTGCTGTGCAAGTTTCTATGGTCTCAACCCAAGTGAAAAGTTTTACTCACTGTTTCTCTTTGGTTCCTGGATTTCAATCCTTGTCCCACTAACTCTGAGAGGCTCTCAGAATTTCTTAACTTCCCAGCTGCCCATTGTGAGATAAGCACATATTCCCCAGGAAAAAGGAACTTCCAAGTCTTGAGCCTGTATTCTCCTTCATATCATAGCCCAGTATTTCTTCATGATCTTATTTGCCCTCTGGCACCTTCAAGCATGTTTTATTAATATTTTGTCAAGCTTTAAATATATCTTAAGTAACAGGGTTGATTTGAATTATTTATTACACTATTAAGAAAAGCACAACTTCCCAAAAGTTTTCTTAATATGTCCAGAGTTGATCATCTGATCTTCCTGACACCGGATCTCCTTGATTTTCAGTCTTTTCATCACAGTTAATGGCAACTTCATCATTTCTAGTTTTTCAGGCCAAGTTTTAGTATCACCCATAACTCCTCTTCTTGTCTCACATCCTCACTCAGATCAATAACAAATCTTTTGGGTCTAACATCAAAATACCCAACAATGCTATATAACAAACCACTTTATGGTACTTTATAATAATGAGTATTATTGACTTGCTGATGAGTTTTCAGATTGACTGTGGATTGGCTGATCTAGTCTGACCTCGGATGGCTCTCCTCTAAGCTGCAGTTGTGGTTGGACTTTGCTCTTAGCTGTGGGTTAGGCTTAGGTCTACTATAAATGGCTTTCTGATGACAAGTCTGAAGGGTCCGCAGAAGTCAGGGAAAGTTCTTCTCACAGTGATGACAGAAGCACAAGACAGCAAGCAGAAACATAGGATGTCTCTCAAGGCCAGGCTTGAACTGGTGCACTGTCATCTCATTGGCCAAAGCAAGTCACATAGCTGAGCTCAGTCTCCTGGATCAGAGACATGCCCTCTACTTCCAGCTGGAAGGTCTGCAAACTCACGTGACAAAGGGATGGGTGCAGGATGGGATAAAGAATCTCATTTACCACAAAGGCCTAACATATCATGACCCCTAATTACTTCTCTGAACTCACCTCCTCATCCTCTCTTCTTTACTGAGTCTCCTGCTCCAGCCACATTGGCCTTCTTGGCATTCCTTGGCCACACCAGACCAGGCAAAGCCCTCACATTGGCTCCTCCTGGATGATTTTTCCCCTTTTAATCTACATGGCTTTCCTTCTTCTTTCAGGTCTATATCCAGAATGTGCATTACCAATGAGGCATTCAGTGACTATGTTATTCAAAATTGCGTTCCCTCCATCCTGGCATGCCTCTTACCCTGCTCTGACCAAAAGTACTTTTACTTTGGAGTAAACTGTGCAATTTACTTAATTGTTATGACTATTGTCTGCATTCTTCCCACTAGTGTATAAATTCCACAAAGTCAGGGGTTTTGCTTATTTTGCTTACTGAGGTATTCCTATCACCTATCTGGCACTGAATAGTTGCTGAAAATATTTAGTCATAAAATAATATAATAAAAGGGAACAATGATGTGGAAAAAAAGAAATATCAAGAAGGGTAACAAATCTGTATATTAAAGAAAACATAATTCAATCTGGAACAAGTAATATTTTCATAGTTGTATTAATATAAATGCCATTTATATTACTGATTTTAATGAAATTCACACTGAATTTAACTAAAAACAATAATTTAACTACAATAGATGTTCTCTTCAATATAACTGACTTGCCAGATTAACGGGAACTCTTGGTTTCATTTGCAAATTATATTGACGGATTCCCATGTACACTGAATGCAAGCCCCTAGCATACCATTTTCTACCACTGCACTTCCCTGGACAACCATCAACCTCTCTTCACTTTATTATCTTCACCTGTAAAATGAGATGCTAAAAGTGTATTTTCCAAGAAGACAAAATCATGATTCTCTAAGAAACATTAAATGAATATGTGTCAAAAACTGTATTCAGCTCATTAATTGAGTAAATCAGTAAGATGTTATTCCAGTTCAAAGAGCATTTGAGAAGATACATATGATTTAATAATTACAATAGGATTTCTGGGTCAAACGCAAAACTGATAATATCCAGCACAGTCATAAATCATACCCTTTAGGGTTATTTCTTCTTTCACACTTAAACTATTTGCCTGTCTGCCACACAAAAATATATAAATTAGCCTCTTCCTCTACATGGTTGTAAAATAGCCCAGTCAACAGAAAGTCAAATCCCAGTGGTGTACTGAAAGAACACCCAGGAGTCTCTTTTGGTTATTTTCAAATTTCACATTATTTTTCTGAGAGGAATAATAACAGGACTTATGAGATAGGACTATTAAGACCTTAAAATACGTTAATATGTCTGAGCACTGAAGGCAGATCCTGGCATATAGTCAGTACTCAATAAATGCCCACTGTGACGGCAGGAACAGGGGTTGGAGCCCAATCTAATGCCACGTACTTGGTGCTCACTCGTGAGCGCCACGCCTCCCAAAATTCTGTGGATTTTTGTTTGCAAACCTATTTATTTCAGTTGTATTTGTTATGGTAATTATTTGATTTTGTTTCATATTATAAAAACTAATGAAATTAGGGTGAGACAAAGAGTTCTTTGTAAGGAAGCTAAGTTGAAAGCTTTCATAATGACAAATCACTAAAAATATTGTTAAAAATTAGAGAGATGATTAGTAATGACTAAAGAGAATAATCCAAACTCTGGAAGTATTCTGTTCTCAGTTTGCTTTGCAAATGTTTTTAATTTCTTGCACTACTTTAAAGAGACCAAAACTGCAACCCCATCCCTAAAGATGTGCTCTGCATTTGGTTTTTGCAAGGCCCATACTCAAGAAGAAGTCCTTGGCCCTGCTTCAAAGGATTATATGCTTTCTGTTATGATAAAATAATCAGTAATTGTATACGTAATTCTTATGATTACCTGCTTTAACTCACTATTTTCACATAAAGAATCAACTACCAGTCATGATTATGTTGGTAAGAAGGTCTCTGCAATACATGGGAAAAATGAGAAATCATGTAGGTGACATGTAAGAGAGCTAAATCTTCATCTATGATAATGTCAGAGGTGTTTGAACCAGTGTGACTCCATCTTGAATAGGGGCTGGGTGAAATAAGGCTGAGACCTACTGGGCTGCATTCCCAAGAGGTTAGGTGTTCTCAGTCACAGGATGAGATTGGAGGTCGGCTCAAGATACAGGTCAAAAAGTCCTTGCTGATAAAATGGAACCCAGTAAAGGAGCTGGCCAAAACCCGCCAAAACCAAAATGGCAATGACAGTGACCTCTGGTTGTCCTCACTGCTCCTTATACGTTAATTATAATACATTAGCACATGATACTCCTACCAGCACCCTGACAGTTTGTCAATGCCATGACAACATCTGGAAGTTCTCCTGTATAGTCTAGAAAGGGGAGTATTGGTGGCATCTGCCCCCAATATTTCAATGTAAGTTCTTTCTGTTTTCCATAAGTGTCAGCCAGCTGAGAAATAGAGACAGTACAAAGAGAGGAAATTTACAGCTTGGCTGCCAGGGGTGACAACACATATTGGTAGGACTGTGATGCCTGCCTTAGTCTCAGACCAGCAAGTTTTTATTAAGGGTTTCAAAAGGGGAGGGTGTATAAGAACAGAGAGTAGATACAAAGATCACATGCTTCCAAGGCCAAAAAGCAGAACTACTAGTAAGGGTCTAACAAAGATCACAAGGCAAAGGGCAAAAGCAAAACTACTGATAAGGGTCTATGTTCAGTGGTGCACATATTGTCTTGATAAACATCTTAAACAACAGAAAACAGGGTTCGAGAGCAGAGAACCGGTCTGACCACAAATTTACCGGGGCGGAGTTTTTCCCCACCCTAGTAAGCCTGAGGGTACTGCAGGAGACCAGGGTGTATCTCAGTCCTTATCTCAACCACATAAGACAGACATTTCCAGAGTGACTGTTTATAGACCTCCCCCCAGGAATGCATTCCTTTCCCAGGGTATTAATATTAACATTCCTTGCTAGGAAAAGAATTTAGTGATATCTCTCCTACTCGCACGTCCATTTATAGGCTCACTGCAAGAAGAAAAATATGACTCTTTTTGCCTGACCCCACAGGCAGTCAAACCTTATAGTTGTCTTTCCTTGTTCCCTAAAAATTGCTGTTATTCTGTTGTTTTTCAAGGTGCACTGATTTCATATTGTTTAAACACACATGTTTTACAATCAATTTGTACAGTTAACACAATTATTACGGTGGTCCTGAGGTGACATGCATCCTCAGCTTACGAAGATAACAGGATTAAGAGATTAAAGTAAAGACAGGCATAAGAAATTATAAAAGTATTATTTGGGAACTGATAAATGCCCATGAAATTTTCACAATTTATGTTCCTCTGCTGCAGCTCCAGCCAGTCCTTCCGTTTGGGGTCCCTGACTTCCCGCAAGAGTGAGGAACCCTCAGTTCCAGGAAATCCTTGCCCCTTTCCTAGATAAATCATGAATAATCCATCTCTTGTTTAGCATATAATCAAGAAATAACTATAAGTATACTCAGTTGAGCAACCCATGTCCCTGCTCTGCCTCTGGAGCAGCCATTCTTTATTCCATTCCTTTCCTAATAAACTTGCTTTCACTTTACTCTAGGCACTTGCCCCGAAATCTTTCTTGCATGAGGTCCAAGAGCCCTCTCTTGAAGTCTGGGTCAGGACCCCTTTCTGGTAAGAGTAACAGTTAGTTAATACAAAATATCTCAAATTGGTAAACCAAGAAATAATAGTAGAGACATATGTGGATATAAACAGTTAACATATAAAGAATCAACAAAGGAATTAAAGTGTTTACTTCTAGAGTGCAGGACTATTGGCTGAGGAGGCTTGGAGCAAAATATACTATTATCAGAGTTTAGCACCACTTAATGATTTTAAGCATGTGTATATATTACTTCAATAAAATAATTTTTTATGTGATGGGGAGAAGAAGCTGTGAAGATAGTTCATGAAAACTCTACCATCTCACACTGTCTTTAAATAATCAAAGATACTATTTTTCTCTCATTTCCATTGGATGGCTTATTCTACTGCTAATTAAAGCTGTTTTCTTTTTATGCTTTAATTCTATTAAAGTAATATTTTAAATTTAAATTTTTATTTTTAAATAAAAATTATAATTTTATTCTATTAAGTTGATATTTTTTCTTTGAATTTGCATTTTAACTACCTTTAATATTTACTATCTGCGCTGTTTTAACTCACTTCCACAAATTCTTTGATTTTTCTCCTGCCTTAAATGTGGGCTCGTGCTGACACTGAAGCGTGACAGAAATAAAGCAGTGTGACTCCAGATGACAGATCATAAAAGGTATTTTGGCTTTTATTTCGCTCTGTCTCTTGCGTCATTCACTCTGGGGGAAGCAGCTGCTGTACTGGAAGATGCTCCAGCTGACCTATGGAGAGTCTCATAGGAGAAACTGAGGCCTCCTGACAACTGCCACGTGACTGAGCCTGGAAGTGGACTGTCCAGCTGCATTCACATCTCCAGATGACTGCCGCCCTGGAAGACACCTTGATTGCAATTGCATGAGAAACCTAGAGCCAGAACCACCCAGCTCAACCACACCCAAGTTCATGATCCACAGAAACTGAGATAATAAATGCCTGATGTGCTAAGCCACTTACTTATGGGATAATTTCTTATAGGGAGTAGATAACTAATACACCATGAAAGCAATATAGATCTGGTCCATCTGGCCTTTTCTCAAGAAGTAATTCCATTCCAGAGACGTTGATATTCAACACTTTTCATCAAGGAGAGATGATGAAGAATTCCTCCCAGATTGAAATGAAGGTCACCCTAGAAGCACAGATTATGCAAAGAGCACTACAAGAATACTTAACACTTGCATAAGATTTATTTTAGTTTATTCAGGCCCTAGAATCTTTCCTTAAGTCATTTGCAAGTTAAAATATAACAGCTTAACTGCTAGTGGTTTTACATTTTTCTCTTCCCCGTTCTTTTGATTTACTTACCTATGTAATAGCCCATTGATCAAGATCCTCCCTACACCTGAATTTTACCCTCAAGGAGGAAACATAAGGAATTGTAAGAGACAGCAAAGCTATAGCTCAGGAATGCTCCTCAGGTCATAGCATGGAAGCTAGTACCAACGCAGAACTTGCTGTCTGTGTAATTTATAAAAGATTTTGTTTTGGTGGTTTAAAATTCCAAAACTTCCTACAGAGATTCCTAATATTTACACGGTCTACAAGGGCCAAAAATAGACTGTTAGGAGAGGATGGAAGAACAGAAAGGTACAGAGAGATGACACAGAAGGGAAATGGAGAAAAGCCTGTTACATCCCCATGTGTTGCGTGCCAGCTGGTCTGACAATTAGTCTCCATGGTGGGCTCTGCAAAGTGTGTTTCACATGAACGGCTTCTGACTCACAGTACCTTTGACTGTTATTATTCCATACCTCAAAGGCCATTCTACGTGCCATTTCATACCATCGATTCATATGGTGTGATTCATTGTCATCTTCCATTCATTGCAACTCACTTTGGAATGACTCTTTTTCCCTACAAGTCTCTTTCCCATAAACGCAACCATTTTTGTCCTGTTTCCCAAGGGGTATTAGTCTATATTCTTCCAAATTTGATTCAGTTGTTATATTACTGTTGCATTTCTTCCCACGGACTAAGTATTACAAATCCTTGTAATACAAAAGTATCACAAGACTTGCCAGTAAAGTCTTTGAGAAGCCATATGCTAACTGCATTAGTCAGGAAGCTTTCAATTTCAAGTGGCAGAAACCTAACTCCAACTCAATCAAACCTAAAAAGGACTTTATTTGTTCACATCACAAAGAAGGGCAGGGGTATAGCTGGGGAAAAATGGAACAGGGATCTTGACACAGCCACTCTCTGTCCCCTTCTGCTCTGCTTGTGAATTTCATTCTCTCCTACTGCTAAAGGACTTTTCACCATGAGGAGAACATGTGTAAGCAGTTCGGTTGTTACAAACTTACAGGTTTGCCAGAAGAGAAAACAAAAGGTCTTTCACTCCCAAACAGTGTGAGACATTCTGGTGATGAGTTTCAACTTGGTCTAATGTGGGTTGCATGCCCATCTTGGACATGTGGAGTTAGGAAACTGGGAGGGAAATGAAAGAGGATTAGCTAGAAACTCATAGACAGAGGAGAAGAGGAGAGTGCTGTTTTCAGATAAAGAGCAGTGAAGGAGTGATGTGCAAACAGAAATACTATGGATATACTGCTCTGACTGTCCAGATCCATAGTTGTATATGATCTATAACAAACTAAACACCCATGGAATTAGGGAAATATTTGCAAAACATACAACTGATGTGTCTATTACCTAGAATATACAAAGAACTGTTATAATTGAAAAATAAAAAGGCATAAAAACCAATTTAAAAATAGGTGAAAGACTCATATAGACATTTCTCCAAAGAAAATACACAAATAACCAATAATCATGTGAAAAGAGGCGCAACATCATTAGTCCCTGGGGAAATGCCAATCAAAACCACAAGGAGTTAGCACTTCATATCCATAAGGATGCTATAATTAAAAACAAACCGAAACAGAAAATATTAAGTGTTGGTGAGGATGTGGAGAAATTTTGGAATCCTCATTAGTGAGAATGTAAAATGGTGCAGCTGCTATGCAAAACCGTTTGTCAGCTTTATAAAAAGCTAAACAGAGAGTTACCAAATGATCCAACAATCCCACTCCTAGGTGTATACCCAAGAGAAATGAAACAACAAACCCACACGAAAACATTGTACACAAATGTTCATAGCAGCTTTATATTTCATAGTTAAAAAATAAAAAGAACTCATAAGCTGATGAGTAGATAAGCACACGTGATATATCGTTATAATGGAATGTTACTTACCCATAAAAGGGATGAAGTTGTTACATGCTACAACAGGGATGAATATTGAAAACATTATTCTAAGTGAAAGATGCCAGACATAAAAGACCACATATTGTATGATTCTATGTATAGGAAATGTCCAGAATAGACCAATCCACTTAGAAAGAAAATAGATGAGTAGTTGCCAGGGGCTGAAGAAAAGAGAAAATGGGGAGATTGTTCAGGGGTAAGAGATTTTGGGAGTGGATGGGAACAATGTTCTAGAATTAAGATAATAATGATGGTTGTACAGCCTGTTGAATGTACTAAAAACTACTGAAGAATACACTAAAATGGTTATTTGGTATGATATATGAATTATACATCAATAAAAATGAATTAAACAATTTTTGTTCCATTCTGATCATCGTTTAGCTGGAGTGTTTTTCCTTTTTTTTTGCGGGGGGGGGGCATGACATTTTTGCATCTGTCTGAGTTTCAAGTTCCTTACCAAATGATTTTGTGAAATGTACACATTAATTGGCTCTTTTCCTACAAAGAATAAAAAAAAAGCCTCTAAGAATGCTAGTTCTAAAATATGTATGTATGTATGTGTGTGTGTATGTATGTATATATTCCTTCATGGGTTTTATTTAATTCATTCTGGAAAGTATTTTTATCAACATTTCTTTTACAAGACTCCTTAATCATCCATGTCCATGAACTCTAAGGTATTTTTTCAAGCTATACTAATGACATTATTCCACCAAAAGGGCTTCCTTTGTAATCCTGTTAAAATATTTGTGAAAAAGAGAATTCCAAATACTTTGAGTCATCCAGCATGCTACTAGTGGAGAGAGAGTTAGAAATGATAAATCCTAGTACTTCCTAAGAAATTCCTAACAGCAATTAAGCCTGTTTTGCAGTGTTCCTGTACTGCCTAGAAAGGAAAGATACTCAGATACATGAGGCAGGGAGAGAAAGGAAGGCACAGAAAGCAAGAGAGAGAAACAAATTCTTTTAATTATCTTGGTATAAATTCTTTTTGACCAGAATATCACCCATTTTGACTAGAAATCATTCATGCAGGAGTTGAGATTGTAGTGGATGGAGTCCAAAGCTCACACTGCTCACCACATGACAGCCAATAAATTGAAAGACAAGGTGTTGGAAGGTGACTTTATTTCAGAGACAGCCAGCAGAACAGTGTCCTAAATAACCATCTTAGAAGGCATGAATCTCAAGCTTCGTTTTACACTGGGGAAGAGGGAACAAGGAGGTGGCTGGTGGCCACAGACATCTGAGCATCAGCAGAAGTCCAGGGAGGTTGCAAAACTTCTTTGTCCTTGGTCAGGTAGCAATGCTCTTATAAATCTTCAACATAACATTGTTACTTGTGCATATGCCCTCCTTATCTTCTTGAAGGTTACTTTGGGGAAGGCACAGTTATCATCTTTGATTTAAAATAAAACTATAGGCTGGATGTGGTTGTTCAGGCCTGTAATCCCACCAATTCAGGAGGCCGGGGCAGGAGGATGGCTTGAGCCCAGAATTTTGAGACTGGCCTGGGTAACAAAGTGAGACCCTGTCTCTATAAAAACAGTTAAACAATTAGCCAGGCATGGTGGTGTGTGCCTGTAATCCCAGCTACTTGGGAGGCTGGGGTGGGAGAATCATTTGAATCTGGGAGGTTGAGGCTGCAGTGAGTCATGTTTGTGCCACTACACTCCAGCCTGGGAGACAGAGTGAGACCCTGTCTCAAAAATAAATAAATAAATAAATAAATAAATAAATAAATAAATAAATAAAATAAAGTTAAACTGGAAACTAAACTCCTCCCATAGTTAGCTTGGCCTACGTGCAAAAATGGGCAAAGGCAGTTAGCTTGTGAGGTCACATGCAAGAAGGAGTCAGCTCTATTAGATTTATCTCACTGTTACAAGATTAGCTCTACATATTTTTTAAAAGTTCAAACTACGATTTTCTTATTCATTTAGAAATAATTGAAAAATCAACATGTGAGTACTAAATTATCAAAATTACCATTGGTAAAACCTAACCTAGCTCTCCCAGTGTGCAAAAGTAAAGTTTAGCATTATTTATATATTCTTCCATGTCTACTATTGAAGTAAATAGTGAATAGAAATGCCACTGGTCTTGGACTCAGAAACTTAAGGTTGAAGTTCAAGTCCATCATGGCCTAACCATCTGTATGGTCTTTGAGTAACTGAATCTATTTGGGTCTCAATTTTTTTATCTATGAAGAATATTTTTCTGCAGTCCGTGCAGAGATAGCTCATGTCATTCAGGTCTCAGGTTAAAATGTTCTCTGCTCAGAGCTGCCTTCGACGTCATGTCATCTAAAATAGCTGTCCATCCCACAGCCACCTATTTGAATTATCTGAATAGCACTTAGGACTCTTCAGTTAATTTTCTCTCATTTACTTGTTTATTATATACTCATTGTTTTATTGTCTGCTACCCCTGGCAAAATACAAGCTTCAGGGAGGGCAAACAAAACAAAACAAAACAAAACAAACAAAAAACACCTGCCGACTGGTTCACCAGTGCATCACCAGTGCCTGGCACAAAAATAGGCATGCAATAAATAGTTGATGAACGAATAAGTGAATAAATATAAAAGGGGCTCAAACTGATGGCCCTGCCAACTTTCAAAAGCTCTTGTGAGGACCACAAAGAGGAAGTAGATGTGACCACGGCTTTGAATGATGGAACACTCTGCAAATGGAAGATTTTATGACTCTGATTTTAATTTTCCTTCAAGGTTAACAACATGTTTCTACCCATAACTTGATGAATTATTTTCATAGCTAGTAAATTCTCCACATGGAAAGTAAGATAGCTCTCCAATTTTCTGAAGCAATTTCACTTAGAAAAAATAAAAAACAACACAATGAAATTCACAAAGACAATTATGTCAGAGTCCATGTCCTTAATTACAGTTTCTTAGCAAGAGTTAGTTCAAACATCTTAGTCTCCGTAGTCAATGGAACCTCAGGACTTGAGTGTTTTCCCACAGCACTACATAAGAAGTCACAAAGGGAAGAGGAGGCAGGGAAGAGCATGCCTGCTTGTGTGCATGTGGGTCCCACATTCTCCACCTCAATGTCTTCTCTGATGGCCTGTCTTACTCAACTGCTCAACTGATGGCAAATTAGGTGGCAAGTCACAGACCTCATGATGAAACTCTGGCCTCTGTGTTCTTTTTCGAAGCTGACTGCACAAAGCCCAGCCTTTTTCTTAAGTCTTCATGATTTATAGGAGGCTGTAGAATAAATATCAGGCTGGAGCCTTGCTCAACATGTTGTCATTGCCTAAGTATGAATTCCTGAGCCATGGAATCACTTGCTTTTCCTACTGGGGGTTGGTGAGTTGGAACACTTCAAGATGTCAGTGTGGAATCTTCTAAATCCACCCGACTTCCTGAATATTATGAAAACATAATGGTTAAGATTATTAGCTTTGGAGTCAGCGAGACCTGGGTCACAAACTCAACTCCATCACCTATGATCTCTGAAACTTTGACCAATCTTCTCGCCTCTCTGAGTCTCAGTTACTCCAACTTTAAGTGGAGTGATCAACTCTCTTAGAAAACTGTTCGGATTAACTGGAAAAATGCATACAAAGCCCTTCACATAGTGCCTGGGATACCAGGCTTACTTATTGTTAATTTTATATGACAAGTCCGCAAATATAGAACTATATGTGCTAAAATTCAAGGTTGAGAGAAAAAATAAACTCTACTAAACTTCAGTCTCCAGTATCCAGAACCATACAGGCATGATTGCTGCATGACTGAAAGTTAGTTTTTAAAAATCTTTTTGCGTTTGAATACTCTTCTCAAGTGTATGGTTTTAATGCTTTGGTGCATAAATAGTAATTAGATATATAGTTTTAAATTCTGTAATATGCCTAATAATTATATATATTATATATATATGTATCTTTTTTAAATTTATAAAGTGGTAAGAGCCACTTTATAAATTACATTGAAATCAAAGGGTCAGGTCTTTAGCTCTGTTTCTTTGCTTGAATGAGTCCTGAGCCCTCAGGAGCCTCAGTTTACTCTTTGTGATAGAACTAGATCATTTTTCCCCAAAATGAATTCTCCAGAACATTAGTTCTGGGAGACGACAAAGAGTGTTCAATAGTCAAATTCTATTTGGAAAAAGCCAAGTAACAGCTGTCTTTACCATAGAATTTCCCAAATGCTTTGAGCTCCAATTTGATCATATGTATTTCCCTACGAAAACGTAGTTTTCTGTATTTCACAAATATAGTTAATTAGAGAATTGTTTAATATCATCGGACATCTTGTAGTACTAGAGTTCTAAGAAATACTTTATGAAATATAGGGCTATATAAACACCCAAGGTCCCTTCCAAATGTAAACTATAAAGCTCTGACGCACTTCTCTCTTCTCCATGCTCTGACTGGACTTTGCCACAACAATGCTGCTGCTCTTCTCCACAACATTTTACCAAAACCCAAGCTGCTGGACGTTTCCCCAAACACCCTGCACTTTCCACTCCATGCTTCATAGAACAGATTCTTGTATTGCTAGGGTCAATCGGCACATCAACCAATGCACGATGCGATGCCAATCTTCAATCATCATGAAAATGCATTTGTGGAGAGAGGAGACCATGGTCTGCATCGCAAGAGTAGAAATGGTGGTCTCTGGGCTACTCCGAGGAGCTCAACCTCCCCAAGTGTCTATCAGTATGGATTCGCAGGTAACATTGCACTTTACCCCTTTCTTGGAGGACTTTGGATGCTCTTAGAGAAGCAGGAATTGAACTATGTTGTTTAAAGACCATGGGATTTACAGCATTAAGAAAGTTGCCTGATTTTTTTTGAGCAGCTGATAGATCATTCATAACATTGGAGTATACTGGGATAGGACCCACACAGAACCCTCCACATGCAAAGAACATGCTAGGTTCCTTCCCTTCATTCCTTGCCTTTCCTTTTTTAATGTCCTTTTATATCATGGAAACACGTATTCTTTCCTCACCACGAAGCTGGAGAAGAGAGGCAAATGGACCACTTGAGTCCTATTTATACTCTGAGAGGACACAAAATTTAGTGAATTCCAAATAGTTTCACCATGGTACAGGGCATTATACTGCAAAATGATGATGCAGGGGAATTTATTTCTCCCAAAATAAGTTAGTTACAAAACTTGCTTTTATTCAGAAAGCTTAAATCTTTATCAGGTTAGGCAAAGTATAAACTGAGGGTTGTGAATGAACGTTAGTTCCCATGAAAGGAACATGTGTGCTATTTATATGAGTCACAGATATGATGGGAGAAACTGACCAGAGAGAGCAGGAAAGCCACTCTCCTATGACACACTCCAATGGGTGGGAAACTCAGTAGGTTAGGATGAGTGATGCCTATGACCAGAAATTGACAACACTCACTCCAGAGGCGGTCTTCCTTCTCGTATACTCAGTGACCATATCTTATGTTCTAGATTCCATACAGTCAGGTTAAATGGCTTGGGACCCAATTCTCATGACCTGAAATCTCAGGTTACGAAAGAGGTGGCTGGGGTGGGTGGGAAGCTGCTGTACACTCACACAAGTGTCAAGCTCATATTTCTATACTCTGTGTCCCAGGAAACAATCCTCCTGGGGGCCATGCTATCTTTTCTAGTAGATGGGAAGAAGTGGACCAACAATAGTCCTTAATCACTATATTAACTCAGAGGGGAAATGATTAGTATATCCATTTTACACATGAGGGGTGCTGAAGGTGATAGAAGTTAAGTAACTTGCTCAAGGTCATAATGCCAGTATGTGGGGATTTGAAATAACCTTATTTTGCGACATGCTCTTTCTACATCCCGTTAATGACAAAATGATAGCCCCAAAGCAATCCTTGCAAAACTTATAAGCTGATTACAAATTTAGAACACAGAAATGAAAATGAAGAACCAGAGTTCTGGCCATAAATGAATTCTGTTAAGATATTTCCAGAATTTAATCAGAGTGCCTCTAAATTCTATCTTGACACAAAATACCTGTTTTCACTAGATCCCAAAATCTTACTGAAGATATTTATCTGCTTAAAATCAGTAACGCAAGCTAAAGAAGTATTCACTTAGCATACGCAATTAGAAAATATTGAAGGAGGCCGGGCGCGGTGGCTCAAGCCTGTAATCCCAGCACTTTGGGAGGCCGAGACGGACGGATCACGAGGTCAGGAGATCGAGACCATCCTGGCGAACACGGTGAAACCCCGTCTCTACTAAAAAATACAAAAAAACTAGCCGGGCGAGGTGGCGGGCGCCTGTCGTCCCAGCTACTCCGGAGGCTGAGTCAGGAGAATAGCGTGAACCCGGGAGGCGGAGCTTGCAGTGAGTTGAGATCCAGCCACTGCACTCCAGCCTGGGCGACAGAGCAAGACTCCGTCTCAAAAAAAAAAAAAAAAAAAAAAAAGTATTGAAGGAATGAGAGTAGAAAACTGAAGCGAGAACTTCCAAACTCCCCCAAGAATATATATGCCCTCTTTCTAAAAGGACGTTCCTCTTTATCGGGAGCCCTGGCTTGGGAGTTAGGAAATGTAGATTATACCTTTAAAATATCATTCCAGTTCATCTCCATATCTCACTGCTTCCTTTGAATTAAATTTACTTCTTTCTTTTTTTTTTTTTTTTAAGACAGAGTCTCGCTCTGTCACCAGCCTGGAGTGTAGTGGTGCAATCTTGGCTCACTACAACCTCCGCCTCCCAGGTTCAAACGATTCTCCTGCCTCAGCCTCCCAAGTAACTGGGACTACAGGTGTTTGCCACCACACCAAGCTAATTTTTGTATTTTCAGTAGAGATGGGGTTTCACCATGTTGGTAGGATGGTCTCAATCTCTTGACCTTGTGATCCACCCCCCTCGGCCTCCCAAAGTGCTGGGATTATAGGCGTGAGCCACCACGCCTGGCCCAAATTTACCCAGGTACATTCAGTAATAAGTCTATGAGTACTAAATTCTCATAGTCTTTTTCCAGAAATGTCTTTATTTTCTCTCACATGAGATCATAATACCACAGTACGTAGAATTCTAAAATGATATCTATTTTCCCTTTACCTTAGAAAGTCATGCTCCCATTAATTTGTTTGATTTTTCTGATGAGAAGTTTTCTGTTCGTCTAATTTTCCTTCATGTCTAGATAATATCTCTCTCTTTGATTGTCATTAGGATTTTTCTCTTTGGTAATCTCCAGTTCTATTACAATACATAAATGTGTGAATTTTTCTTTTTAAATTTGTCTTGGTTTTCATTCTTGAAGCTGTGGTTATTTTAATCTCGGTATTTGTATATTCCTTCAATTCTGGGAAATTATCAATCATCATCCCTTCAAAGGTATCTCTCCCTTCAAAAGTACCTCTCTATATGAGTTCCTTTGAGAATTCCCACTAGAAAAATGTTGCATCTTCTAACTCCCATCTGTCTTAACATCTTTCTTCATCTCTTTGTGATGCTTCCTGGGTGAGCTCCCTTGTTCTTCAGTTATGAATTCTCTCAATGATCTTCCTCACTCCACCTCTCCACTGAGGGCTTTCTTTTAATGACTATACTTTTCATTCCTGGTTCCATAAACTTACCTAAGTATTTCTTAGTGTCCAGTTTTAAAATTGTATTTATATTCCTTCCTTTATTTATTTAATACTGCTGGTAGACTTGTTAATAATCTTGTGTATAAACCATTTCCCTTTGCTTGGATTGGCAGGAGTGCAGTTGGAGTGCCTGTCGGGATGCTGTGGGAGACGTGGCTGGCCATCATTGGCGCTAGGGGTCAAAGTCAGATCTTGTAAGCAGGAAACGATTAAGAGGTTTTAGTAACAGACTGGTATGACCAGGTCTACAGTTCAGATACAGTTCTCTGACAATAGTAGATATGATGATTCTGAGTAGGCAGAGATCAGATTTCCGGAGACTCTTATAATGTTCCAGAAAAGATCTATCTTTGACTGTATCAATGAGGCTAGCATGGGTGGAAAGAATGGCAAAGACATTGTGGATGTCCCTCAGTTTGACCTTCCTCAGAGAAAAAGAAGCTTTCAGCATCCTGATTATAATAGGATATATTTTGACATGTCTCCTGAGTCAATCGGGTTTTATATGAAATTGCTCC
The DNA here is from genome assembly GCF_007565055.1 of Rhinopithecus roxellana. Classification (NCBI taxonomy): domain Eukaryota; kingdom Metazoa; phylum Chordata; class Mammalia; order Primates; family Cercopithecidae; genus Rhinopithecus; species Rhinopithecus roxellana. Next base: position 95,141,995 of record NC_044554.1, read on the forward strand.
AGTTGTTAATAAACAGAAAGTTCTTTATTCTGGAATTTGGTCACCTCTCTTTGCTTTCACTCCAGTTCAACCTGGCGACCTGAAACAATTTGAGGTGAAACCTAATCAAGTCCTCATTTTGCTTTAAAAAAAAAAAAGTATCTTTTTCTGCTCTGTGGCCAATGGAGCTTCCGATCTTAGTAGCCACTGGGGAGAATTTACAGTATGTCAATCCTAAAACATTTCTCAGATGCACTTTCCCACCCAGCACCCTAGCTATGTCCAGTCCACTCTGACTCAAAGCAGGCAGCCTTAGGGTTAGGCAGATGTGCTGGTGCTATCTGGCCACTTGAGCAGGAGGCAAATTAGATATGCACAGACTCCGTGGCAGGGAGTATTGGCCAAGATTAGGCCTAACATGAACTCTTGTGGGTTTGAAGATTCCTGTGCAAGAACAGTCCTTTTTGAGAATTGGGATAATTTGTTTTTGGCAAAACACTGTTTCTTTTTTTGAGGGTGAGAAGAAAAGGAGTGTGGGAAAAGCTTTGGAAATCTTGCAAGACCTCTTGGACATGGACTATGTGTTACAAAACACATTTTGATGAGTTAAGTGTTAACCAATCAAAAACAGACAGATTGTCTTTCCTATGTTGGCTTCAAAATGCGGCAGGGGAAGTGCCATTGCTGAATATGGTTGAGAATTGCTGAACCCAGTCATTTGCAAAAGAATGTCAGAGTCCATATCATAAGAGGACAGGGTTGAGTTTGCTTGTTCCTTTTCACAGAATATGACTGCAACCTTCTGGGAGAAAAAAAAAATGAACAATAGCAAATCAAAAGCAGCTCCAACTGTCAGCGGAGGGCAGTCCAAAATAAAAATTTCAAAGGAGAGAGAGATTAGTTTTAAGCCATAATGAACTCTCTTTGTCATTGAAAGCTCATCCAAAAAAAAAAAAAAATAGTTCATGACAACTTTTGACAGGCAATGATCTGGATGCTTGATATACAGAGACAGTTCTTGCTCTCACATAGCTCCTAAAGTGTCCCTGGGGAAATAGACTTATAGGCAGATAATTACAATATATTGTGATTGTATAGAATTTAATGTAGCAAGGAGGGAAATGCTGACTTTGGTGAGATTGGGAAAGATCTTGCGGAATTGTTGTTTTTAAAGAAGGTCTCTAAAGATGTTCAGGCATCCCAGGAGAAGTAAACAGCATATGTAAAGATTTGGAGTCATGAAGGAATTTTGTGACCATACACCAAGAAAGGAAAAGTGTGTACAAGTTGCAGAAGGTGTGGCCAGAGCCCTTAGGACAGATTGGAATGGTTCCTGCATGGCATGCTAAGAGATACTTGAGCCCTAACGCAATGCAATATTTGCTTAAATAAGGGATTTTACTTTTCAACTTAGGGCTTTACTTGTTCAACAGAGACAGGTGCATTATTTTCTTGTGAAAAATACTACTGTCTTAGGATGCTGACCCCATATCTATAAAGGAACAAGAGCACTACCTTCTGCATATAGCAGGATTAAAACTGGAATATATCACAGAAAGACACAAGATTTTTTACAAAGGACAGTTCAGCTCAGAGACATGGAGGATAATTTAAATACTGAACATGTCTGAAAGGAGTTCCGTAAAAATGAATGGAAGAAATGGGGAGTGGGGGGGAGCAGCAGTATAGAAGAGAATTTTACAGAAATGAGGATTTAAAAGTCTGTAGATTGAAAATGGATTCCAAGCACTAAGAAGGATGAATAAACATGAATTCACACCTAGAAATACCCATTATCAGTATAGCATATTAAATGAAATAAAACAAGATTAAGAGAAGCTCTTAAAAGCTTTGAGGCAGATGAAAGAAATTACCTAGACAAGAATGGAAACTAGCAGCCTTCTCTGAGATATCTTCAGAGTAAAGGGAAAACAACCATCAAGCTGGGAGTTTATACCCAGCTAAATAAACTGTTACTAAAGAGTAGGGAAAAATAACAACATTTTCAAACTTGTAAAGTTTTTGAAAGTTTACCATCCTCACAGTTCCCAGAAAAGCTACCAAGAAATGAGTTTCTGAAAGAAGAGAAGCAAAAATAGAGGTGTTGGAACAAAATTTAGCAAATAATATTGATCACATTTCCTCTTAAATATTTTTATTTTTAAACTTTTTGTTTATTACTTGTTTTTGGCATTTTATTTTGTTGTTCATATTAACTTATTATGGTTGGGATATTTTAATTGGAAAAAATACTAATTTTTAAAGGACAAAATTAAACTCCAGACAACAATAACAAGATTGGGAAATAGAATGTCAAGTTGTGTAAAGATTTTTGTTTGTTTCTTTGTTTGTTTGTTTGTTTTTGAGACAGAGTCTTATTCTTTTGCTCAGGCTGGAGTGCGGTAGAGCAATCTTGGCTCACCGCAACCTGCATCTCCCAGGTTCAAGCAACTCTTATGTCTCAGCCTCCCGAGTAGCTGGACTGCAGGTGTGCAACACCACGCCTGGCTAATTTTTGTACTTTTAGTAGAGATGGGGTTTCACCATGTTGGCCAGGCTGGTCTCGAACTCCTGGCCTCAAGTGATCCACCCGCCTCAGCCTCCCAAAGTGCTGGGATTATAGGCATGAGCCACCACACCCAGCCAACGTGTGTGAGGATTCTTAATTCTTATAGTGGTAACTGGGAAAGTATACTGAATAATTTTCAACTTAACTAGAATAATATACAGTTAAATGTATATGTTAGAATTTTAAAGTAACCACTAAAATAATAAAAATGCAATTCATATATTCCAATCCAACATTAAAAGAGAGAAAAACATTTTTAAAAAACAATTTTTTTTAGTTCAGCAGAGCACAGAAAAGGAGAAAAAAGGGCAAAGAAAAAAATGTTCTATAAAACATAAAATTGTATGTTTGAAATAAGTCCAAATATATTATTAATCATAATAAATATATACATATTATACGTTACAATTGAAAGGCAGAAATTATCATGCTAGGTAAAATAAAATAAGATTTAAGACGCAACTTACAAGATATGCATCTATGGTAAAAGCACACAGAAAGGCTAAAATTGAAAGGAGGAACAGATATATTTTAATAATGATCCAAAACAAAATGATACAACAGTATCAACACCAAACAAAATTTACATTAAGGCAAAACATGTTAATAAGGATAAACAGAGGCTACAACATGATCAAAATAGAACAATCATCATGAAGTTAGAGTAATCATAAATTTGTGTGGGCCTAACTCCAAAACCTCAAATATAGAAATACTGAATGAACAAAATTAGGAGATACTGACAAACCAATGAAGAATTTCACACAATTGTATTAGAAATTGATAGCTTAAGCCTAAAAATCAGAAGTAAGGAGAGAAAATTTTTGAAAAATTCTATTAGTAGACCTCAGAGAGATCTGGTCTCCTGGACTGATGTAATACAGAACCATATTTCCAACCAATATAATATACGTGTTTTTTTCAACAATGCTTGGAAATTTTAAATGATATATCTTTAAACTAAGGTTTCTCAGGACATGTCTTCTTTTGACACATGTTTTCTCCTATTTTTCACTCCGATGTATTTTCTATGACTTATGTCTTCCATGTGTCTGTTGAAGAGTCATCCAGCCAGTCAGATGGTGTCTACTGTGGCTGTGATTTGAGACTGATGTGTCTCCTGGGAGCCTCCCAACTTGACCAATGTCTTCCTCTTCAGCCTTTGAACAGTCATCAGTAAAAGATTTATTCACTCTGATGTGAGTTGAATTTCAACTTGTGGCCTTGAGTTCAGAGGTGCTCATTTTCATTTTCTGAAGAAGAAAGTTTCTGTCTGGGACCCTGCCTGCCTTTGGAGGGAGACGCGCAAGTCCGGCGGTTATTCGTGCCCTGTGGAAGTCTTCTGGGAGAGTCCAAGGAATGTCGTAGAATCAACCCAAAGATGACAAACACTCACCAGTGCCCTTGAATGCCGTCACTATCTCTGAGTCCATTAGCCTTTTATGGTCTTTTCCAAAGAGAACGTAATTAAGTTATCAGAAAGGGTCAGGTCATATGTGTCTTCTGACCTCAGCTCATCTCTCCAGGCTTCTACTATTGGGCTGGGATGTTGCCTGTTTTTACTTTCCCAGCGACACAGAGAAATTAATATGCCGCCCTTCATAAGTGACAATGATGCTATGGTCATACTCTAGGCTAGACGTTCATTGTGCCATGATAAGAGGTTTCCATGGAGCCATAACAACCACTTACATCCCCACCGCCCTCACGCTTTACCAAGCCTTTTCCTAAGCTGTTGCCATCTGATATGACCCCAAATCTTATTATATAGGCAAGAGAAGTGTTATCGTCTTTATTTGAGAAACTTGAGACTAAGAGAATTAGAAGCGATATCCTGATTTTCACACAGCTTTCTGGAGATGTAAAAATTAAAACTGACATTTTCTAACTCAAATTCTTACCCTCTTCTCACACTCTTTTTGGCTCTGTCATACATTTCAAGCTGGATCTATGGGGTGGAAGTGCACTGGGCACTGTTGCTCAGCAACAAAATTCACTCTTCTGAGCGGACCTGACAACACCTGAATCTACCCAAATCACAATTTGGCAAAGGGCATACACTCTGAAGCCAGACTGCTTGGGCTCAAATGCTGACTCCAGCACACAATCTAAGCTGTGTGATCTTGGGCAAGTTTCTTAACCTCTCTGTACGTCAAGTTTCTTCAACTATAAAATGGGGATATGAATTTCACCTAAGGTTGTTATAGGATTCTATAAAGTAAATACTACATTCAAAGTGCCCAGAATAGTGCCTGGCAATTATTAAGCACTTGCTGCTGTGATGCTGTCGTTGATGTCACTGTTGCTATAGTATCAGGATTGTTTGGCTCAGGCAATGACCAGTGTTTAACTGCTGTGACCAAAACACCCCAAACATGCCAGGATCTGAGGTTAGCTAAGAGGAAAGGGAAATCCTTCCTTCTTTGATGAGGTGGAGAGGATGGTCTCATTGTAAAAAGAAAGGCCAGGTGGGTCTGCACAGATGAGCGGGTTAGACAGGCACACACACAGGCCTTCTCGTGGTTGCCGTGTTCCCAGATATAGAAAATCGCCACTGCAGCCATGGTGAATTTTCTCCTTCTTAGGGATTTTCTCCATCTCTGTAACTAGCTCATGAATCTCATCCCTTCTTACCTCCACAGGCCTTGGTGTCTCCCCCACACCCCGTTGCTTTGGATTCATTTTAGAAAAGAATGAACTTGAGTACCTAAAGTGCCAAGAGCCCAATCCTGCTGATGACAGAAGTCGATGTTCCAGTCACTGAGGCCTGACATGCTCACTCTTCTTTTGTCATCACCTGGTTCACTTCGGTGCAGAACATTTGCTGGTTCAAGTATTAAACTGAAGGGTGCCACAGTGTACAGAAGTGTTAGGGACATGCTAAATGGAGCCCCCAGGAAACCCTGGATAATTTGAACTTTCTCCATGATCCAGGAAAGATTTTAAGTCCCAAGCATCCCTTCTTTCTGGTTTTCCCTTGTCTTCATTCACATTTTTTTTTTTCTAAGAGACAGAGTCTTGCTCTGTTGCCCAGGCTGGAGTGCAGTGGCATGATCATAGCTCACTATAGCCTGGACCTCCCAAGTTCAGGCGATCCTCCTGCCTCAGCCTCCCAAGTAGCCGGGACCACAGGTGTGCACCACCACGTCCAGCTAATTTTTACCAAAAAGTTTTGTAGAGATGGGGTTTCACTTTGTTGCTCAGGCTGGTCTTGAACTCCTGGCCTCAAGGGATTCTCTCACCTTGCCCTCTAAAATGCTGGGATTACAGGTGTGAGTCACAGCACCCAGCCTTCACTACTCTTTGGCGCCCAAAAGCCCTGTTCCCAGCCCCTGAGCTCATGACAGCTCTCATACTGTGCCTGCATCCTCCAGCCTATCTGGTTTTGTCATTGTCTTGGACTGTCAGGGGAGCAGACCCTTGACTTCCTGGGCTCCATGAATAATTGCTGTGGTTTCTGGCAGGAACTCCCTGCCTTCCCACCACCGAGCCCGCCACCCTTGTCCTCTCCCTCTTCCAGGAAGCCTGCTTGCTCCTTCCGCTCTCTCCAGCCTGTGCTCTCAAGCCTCACTCGCAGGCCCCACCGGCTGATTTTCTGGGTCTTCTCTGCCCTTCCTTAGAGAGTGCATTTCTTTGGTCCTGCGTGTCTTGTTCACTCCAGTTTTCTCACTTTGCTCCTCACAGCCCATCCCAGAGACCACACATCCACCTAGCCTCATGTAAGCAAAGCTGGGTTCAGCATCACCCAGCAATGCCACACAGACCTCCTGACAAGGCCGGCCTGCTCCCACCATGGAAAACAACCATTTCCTTCCCCTGTGAAATGCAAAATGCCAAATTAGTTTGTGGTCAAGGGGGTTGTTTGCCCCTCTGTTTGTGGCCTGTTTTGAGGGAGCTGTCATTGTTTGCTGTTTGTGCAGTTCAGGTATGCAGCTAACACCTCTTCCTTTGCACATCAGCCCCAGGACAGGACTATTGCTAAGATATGCAGAACAGCTCTCTAGTCCACCTGAGGGTCCTGATCATACAAGCTTCAGGTTAGGCCTCAGGTTCTAACTAACATTTAAGTACATTCAAATTAAACATCACATTTCAGACTAATATGTCTTTAAAGTAAATGCACTGGGGAGACATGGAAGCCCCATGACACATTTGGCAATCACGTTTTCTCGAATTAGTAACTAATGCTACATGAAGCGAGGTCTGCTGTTCAAACCCAGAGCTATGCTATATGGAAGTCCTGTCTTTCTCCTCTACTTCTGTTTGCCATTGAAACTTCTCCCTCAACAGGTCATCTGCTCTGGAGTGCCTTACTTCTGCTTGGGAAACATCTTCACTTCCCCATCTAGTAAAGTGGGAGACATTTACTTTTTCTCTATATTTCCCTATTAGCCTATATATCTGTATATCTACATATATTTTTCTTGCATGCCCTCTGTCTCCAAAAGGTGCCTGTTTAGGGTATCTGTGCCCACATCCTGATATCCCAGTGCCTTCAGCTTAGAGTCAACCCCACAGCACTTTCAGACCCAAAGCGAAGTCCACTGGTGTTTTTGCATTTTATATAATACTTACACACACATGTATGTGTGTATGTGTGTATATATATGTGTGTGAGTATGTATGTGTACATATATTATACATATATATGTAGATATTTAGCTGTCAGTGTTATCATTATGTCTGGCAGATTTATAAAAAACAGCTTTTAGATACTCAGTTAGAGTTACATCATTGAAACCCACAACAGATTGAAAAATAAAACGGAAAATTTACTGGAATGGTAACCATCCTCTTCCCACTGGCTCCAGGATGTGATATTTACAACAAGAAGATTCCAGGATGTGAGGCACAAAGGAGGCTGCTGTAAGGATCCCCTGATTGGGGCTCTCTCCTCCCATCCTGCACTCCCCAATACCACTGGCCCAACCCACTGAAGATGTCTGGGGTCCTACTGTGAGGAATAGGAATGCCTTTGAATTAGCAATGTTTTCATACTAATAGAGTAAGTAACTGAGGGAGCCAAGTTTGCTCTGCTAATGTAAATTGCTTTATCAGATCCTTTCCAGTTTGATAACAACTAAGAATATTTTCCCAGAAGAGGACAAACTATAGGAAAAATTGCAAAGGTGGAGGTTGGGGACTTAAAATGGGAATAGATGAGCAGATGCCCTGGGGAGGTTAACAAAAGGGCAGAATCCAAAGAGCCTGAGACACTCCTTGCCTTCTTCACCACACTCTGAGACATGTTCTGGATAACCTGCAGCTCTGGGTTCCAGTGTGCAATTCTGGCCCTCTTGATACTTGTCAGCTTTTGAGTGTCTGTACATCCATAAATCAGATCAGAAACTTTTAGCAAACTCATCTTCTCTCCCAGCCCATCCATCCTGCAAACACTGTCCCTCATACACTTTCTCACCATGAGAACAATCTTCTTTCAGGTCTTTGAATATTAAAGAACTCTCTTTAGGTCATAGATCATCCTTTCCCAACCAGCCATAGATAAATGTGCCAGTGGCTGGAGGGAATAAGAGACCAGGAGATGTAATAATAATGGTATTTATTAAATAGATGATATGGAAATATATAGCAATGGCATTTCTTATAGAGTAGACTTATGTAACTTTTACCAGAGCACTAGGCATTCAGTCTAGTTCCCATTGCACATTGCACAGAAAGCCAATTGCTGAGAAAATAAGTATTGCGAAGAAAGAAAGTTTTTGTGTTCAGATGATGTCAACCAGGAGAATGGGAGATGAGTCTCAAATTCATTCCCCAGACTTAGGAGGTTTGTATGCTGGGGGAAGGAAGGTAGCTACATGCAGGAAGGATTGAAGGAAAGATAAAGAAGTAATCATGACAAATGAGAGGTCTGTCTTCCCATTGTCCAGGTGTAGTGATCTTGTGAGTTTCAGTACCTTGCCTGAGACTGGGTTTCCTGAGGCAGAAACTCAGAGGAAACAAGTGTAAGTTTCAAGTTTCAAGACTGGGAAGTTCAATTTCCATGTTTACTCAAAAACTCATCAATATCATTTTTATGGGACAATTGGGTTGTTTCATAATACTTATGAAATAGATAATAGTATATAGAGTTACATTTTCCATGTCTCAATTTCTTATCTTCAAAATGGCGATAACAATAGCATGTAAAGAATAGAGTTTTAAATATTAAATAAGCTGATATCTGTAAAAACTTACTTGGAAAATAGCAAGTGTTCAGTAAATATTATTTATTGCTATGACTATTTCTGCAGAATCTTTCTAATATTCTGGATTTAAGAAAAGTTGAGTAGCAAGTTAATAGATTCCCACCTGCATCTGGGTCATTAGTTGTAGTCAGAGTCTCTGAGTCGGTGCTGAAATATTCCAAGTGTTAATCCTCCCACATACACACACTACTCCCCAGGTGAAATGAACTCAGGTAAAAGCAGAGAACCATGTGGTCAATTAGGAGGAACTGGAAGAGACCACTAGTTTTCGGGAAAACTTGTTTCTGACCCTTTTCAGATCAAACAGAGCTGTGAGCAAATTTTTTTCTGGCTGTAAGGAGGGAACACATTCATAAGCCAAAAACACAGACCTATGAGGTGTACAACTTCCTCTTTCCTTGGTGAATGCTTCAGAAAACATTCAGTTGGGAATTTAAAATTTTTCCATTTACTGTCACCCTTCAAAGCTCATTGAAGAATGAATGGGGTGAGTCAGGGAGCTGGTTTGGGGATAGACTTGGGGGAGGCTTCCATACTCTTCCTTGATTTTGTAGTAACTCACAGAGACCAATGATCTTTGCATTCTGACTCTGGCTCTGGGTAAGGGTGTGTGATTCCTTAAATTCACAGACCCAAAGCATCTGAAAACCACAAGGTATTTTGTGCAAGTCAATGACTAAACCATTCAGGGAAAATGGAACCCTATTCTCTTAGTAAAATATCTCTTAGTGTTCCACTCTGATGGCTCATCCTCAAGATATAACTGTTTAATTAACTCAAATAAGTTTGTTTTGACCTTCCTTGATCTTTCTGTGGCTCTTCACAAGGTAGGAATTGGCTCTTGAAAGCCTCCTCCCAGGGCTTCAGGTACTAGTCTTTCTTGGTTTCTTTCCTCTTTCCCTCACCACAGTTTCTCAGCTCCTCTGCTAATAGATCCTCTTTCTACAACTGCCCCTAAAATGCCTGGACGTTCAGAATTTCATGTTTATTCTTTTTCACATTTTAATTCTAACCAATGGTTTTTAATCTTTTCTGGTGACCAACTACTTCAAGGAATCTGATGAATTCTATGGATTTTGTCACTATAAAATTCACACTCTCACATCTGAAATGTTACACATGACTTTGGGGGATCCCCAGCCCACTGTGATGACCCCACAACACCCCAGAGGATCCATGTGGGAAAGAAAAAAAGCAGCCCATGAGACTCAAGAATTTGTCTGACTCTCGGAGCAGGGTCTGTGTGCTGAGAAGGTTGCTGATGCTCACACGGAGGACGGAGGATGCCTTATCCTCCTGTTGCATGTGAACCATCTCACAGAACACCAGAAACACCAACATCAGACAAGAGCACTTTGAAACCACAATAATGACAGACAAAAACAAGGTTACCATGTAACTAAGAAAATGCTGCACCTACCCCCTACCCCAGCAAATATGAAAGATGTTTCCAATTACTTCTTTATCAATCATACCTATATCCTTGCTCTCTAATCTTTCATTTCTATAGAGAAGATTTATTTAGATACTCAGCCATAGAATTGTCTCTGCTTTCTTCATACTTATTTTTGGTGACAGCTTTATTAAGATACATTAATAATTCATACACCATACAATTTACATATTTAAAGTGCTCAATTCAATGATTTTTCCAGTATCCAGTATATTTAGAGTTGTGTGACCATCATAAAAATGAATTTTAGAACATTTTAATCTCCTCCAAAAGAAACCCTGAACCCCTTATCAATAACCCCCAATCAGCTCATTCCCCCAACCCTAAGCAACTACTAATCGACTTTGTCGCTCTGTATTTTTCCCCATTCTGAACATTTCCCATAAAGGGAATCTAATAATACATGTTCTTTCTGTGTGGGGGACAAAGGGAGGGCTGGCTTCTGTCAGTTGCTATAGTGTTTTAGGTCCATTCATGTTATAGCATTTATCAGTACAGCATTCCTTTTTATGGGAAAAGAGTATTCAACATGTATTTCAATATTATTTCAATGGATATATCATATTTTGTTTATCCATTCATTAACTGATAAACATTTGGATTGCCCTTGTTTTCTGACAGCACCCAATCTAGAACAAACCCCTGGTTTCTTAAACCCACCTTAAATCACCCAACTAGAGCCAAAGTCTTATCATAAGTCTTTTCTAATACCATCTTATGGAGACATCCCACAGTTCTCCAGGATACGTGTTTTTCCTCACTGCAATGAGTAATAAACCCAAGCCTTTGGTGGTCTTTGGCTGGAGGACCTTGACACACAGATTCTATGTTACTGCAAATCCTTGCTCCAGAATCAAGACCTGGTCTGAGTTATGCCATTCAAGTCCTTAGCTTCAACAATCAGCAAAATGTTAGCTCCTAAATAAATATGCCCAGGCATCATACATCTCACTATTTATTAGACATATCTACCATGATCTACCTACAAATACCTCAAATGCAAATGTCAAAAACAAAGTACTCTAAAATTTTATTTTCCTCTGACTGTTATCTTAATTAAAGTCACCACTATCTAACAATACATAATTCAAAAATCAGGAGGTCACCCCACACATGAAATCCCTCAGTTCCTAAACCTATACTTGCCTCTTCATTTCCACCAAAGCTGCCTCATGTCTTTTACCTAGACTTTTCGATGACCTTCTTGCTACCTGGCCTTCCTCTCCGGCCTTCACTCCTTCCTTTGTATCTTCCACATGGCAGTGGTGTTTTTTAAATAGAAAGCTTATTATGTCATTTTTCTTCTCACAATCCTTTCATGGCTCCCATCATCTGCAGAATAAAGTCAACATTCCTTAGGAGGGCATTTTAAAACTCCTTGTGTTCCTGTCCCTGGGTATTGTTCCAAGTACCTCGGTCTTTCATGAACTCCCTGTGTCCCAGCCACAGCAAACAACTTGAAGGGCCTGGAAAAAGTCACTATCTTTATCATCTTCCCACATTAGCGTGTGCTCCAACCCCAGACTACTTAGCAAGATCCTTTTTTCTCAGTCTGGTCAACACTTACTTGAGTGCCCTCATAAGTCACCAACTCCAGGAAGCCTTCCATGTTTGACTCCATGCATCCATAATGCTCTTTCATACTATTTTTTAGCACTTACCACCTACTGAGATTCTCAAAGATGGCATCCTGCCCTAAGGAGACTAGAATTATGCAGTCATAACTATTGCATCTTCACCTTTAACAGTGCTTCACACAAAATAGAGAGTCAATAAATATTTGATAAATAAAAGAATAGTGCAGTGATCTGATGACGCCAGCCCCAGCCAGTGTCTGACTCCTAACCACATGAGACCCAGAGCAAGGACTGCTTAGCCAAGCCCAGTCAACCCCTAGAGCTGTGGAGAGATAGTAATAATGAAAGAGCATTGTTGTACTCCACTGCATTTGGAATGGTTTGTTACGCAACAATAGGTGACTAGAACAACCCTGGAAGAGCTATAAGAAATAATCAACCTGTACTAAGAGAGATCAGTAGAGTATCTATGGGCCTGGATCCTGGGGGTACTAGATCAAGGGGAATAAGGAAGAGTTAGTCTTTGCAAAAGCCCTGCCCCTTGATCCAAGATTTAACACTGTGGCAAGGTTCCTGACATGCTGCTATGTCAGACCTTGGAAGCTTGGGCACACTAACTGGAGTAGAAATGCTGAGGCAGGGGCGGAGCAAGATGGCCCAATAGGAACAGCTCCAGTCTCCAACTCCCAGCGCGAGCGACACAGAAGACCGGTGATTTCTGCATTTTCAACTGAGGTACTGGGTTCATCTCACTAGGGAGTGCCGGACAATCGGTGCTGGTCAGCTGCTGCAGCCCGACCAGTGGGCGCTGAAGCAGGGCGAGGCATCGCCTCACCTGGGAAGTGCAATGGGGAAGGGAATCCCTTTTCCTAGCCAGGGGAACTGAGACACACAACACCTGGAAAATCGGGTAACTCCCACCCCAATACTGCGCTTTAAGCAAACGGGCACACTAGGAGATTATATCCCACACCTGGCCGGGAGGGTCCCATGCCCACGGAGCCTCCCTCATTGCTAGCACAGCAGTCTGCGATCTAACCGCAAGGCAGCAGCGAGGCTGGGGGAAGGGCGCCCACCATTGCTGAGGCTTAAGTAGGTAAACAAAGTCGCTGGGAAGCTCAAACTGGGTGGAGATCACAGCAGCTCAAGGAAGCCTGCCTGTCTCTGTAGACTCCACCTCTGGGGACAGGGCACAGCTAAACAACAACAACAACAACAACAAAAGCAGCAGAAACCTCTGCAGACGCAAATGACTCTGTCTGACAGCTTTGAAGAGAGCAGTGGATCTCCCAAAATGGAGGTTGAGATCTGAGAAGGGACAGACTGCCTGCTCAAGTGGGTCCCTGACCCCTGAGTAGCCTAACTGGGAGACATCCCCCACTAGGGGCAGACTGACACCCCACACCTCACACCTCACATGGAGGAGTACACCCCTGAGAGGAAGCTTCCAAAGTAAGAATCAGACAGGTACACTCGCTGTTCAGCAATATTCTATCTTCTGCAGCCTCTGCTGCTGATACCCAGGCAAACAGGGTCTGGACTGGACGTCAAGCAATCTCCAACAGACCTACAGCTGAGGGTCCTGACTGTTAGAAGGAAAACTATCAAACAGGAAGGACACCTACACCAAAACCCCATCAGTATGTCACCATCATCAAAGACCAGAGGCAGAGAAAACCACAAAGATGGGGAAAAAGCAGGGCAGAAAAGCTGGAAATTCAAAAAATAAGAGTGCATCTCCCCCTGCGAAGGAGTGCAGCTCATCGCCAGCAACAGATCAAAGCTGGTCAGAGAATGACTTTGACGAGATGAGAGAAGAAGGCTTCAGTCCATCAAACTTTTCAGAGCTAAAGGAGGAATTACGTACCCAGCGCAAAGAAACTAAAAATCTTGAAAAAAGAGTGGAAGAATTGATAGCTAGAATAATTAATACAGAGAAGGTCACAAAAGAAATAACAGAGATGAAAACCATGACACAAGAAATGCATGACAAATGCACAAGCTTCAGTAATCGACTTGATCAACTGGAAGAAAGAGTATCAGCGATTGAGGATCAAATGAATGAAATGAAGTGAGAAGAGAAACCAAAAGAAAAAAGAAGAAAAAGAAATGAACAAAGCCTGCAAGAAGTATGGGATTATGTAAAAAGACCAAATCTACGTCTGATTGGGGTGCCTGAAAGTGAGGGGGAAAATGGAACCAAGTTGGAAAACACTCTTCAGGATATCATCCAGGAGAACTTCCCCAACCTAGTAGGGCAAGCCAACATTCAAATTCAGGAAATACAGAGAATGCCACAAAGATACTCCTTGAGAAGAGCAATTCCAAGACACATAATTGCCAGATTCACCAAAGTTGAAATGAAGGAAAAAATCTTCAGGGCAGCCAGAGAGAAAGGTCGGGTTACCCACAAAGGGAAGCCCATCAGACTAACAGCAGACCTCTCGGCAGAAACTCTACAAGCCAGAAGAGAGTGGGGGCCAATATTCAACGTTCTTAAAGAAAAGAATTTTAAACCCAGAATTTCATATCCAGCCAAACTCAGTTTCATAAGTGAAGGAGAAATAAAATCCTTTACAGATAAGCAAATGCTTAGAGATTTTGTCACCACCAGGCCTGCCTTACGAGAGACCCTGAAAGAAGCCCTAAACATGGAAAGGAACAACCAGTACCAGCCATTGCAAAAATATGCCAAAATATAAAGGCCATCGAGGCTAGGAAGAAACTGCATCAACTAACGAGCAAAATAACCAGTTAATATCATAATGGCAGGATCAAGTTCACACATAACAATATTAACCTTAAATGTAAATGGACTAAATGGTCCAATTAAAAGACACAGACTGGCAAACTGGATAAAGAGTCAAGACCCATCAGTCTGCTGTATTCAGGAGACCCATCTCACATGCAGAGACATACATAGGCTCAAAATAAAGAGATGGAGGAAGATCTACCAAGCAAATGGAGAACAAAAAAAGCAGGGGTTGCAATCCTAGTCTCTGATAAAACAGACTTTAAACCATCAAAGATCAAAAGAGACAAAGAAGGCCATTACATAATGGTAAAGGGATCAATTCAACAGGAAGAGCTAACTATCCTAAATATATATGCACCCAATACAGGAGCACCCAGATTCATAAAGCAAGTCCTTAGAGACTTACAAAGAGACTTAGACTCCCATACAATAATAATGGAAGACTTCAATACCAACTGTCAACATTAGACAGATCAACGAGACAGAAAGTTAACAAGGATATCCAGGAATTGAACTCATCTCTGCACCAAGCAGACCTAATAGACATCTATAGAACTCTCCACCCCAAATCAACAGAATATACATTCTTCTCAGCACCACATCACACTTATTCCAAAATTGACCACATAATTGGAAGTAAAGCACTCCTCAGCAAATGTACAAGAACAGAAATTATAACAAACTGTCTCTCAGACCACAGTGCAATCAAACTAGAACTCAGGACTAAGAAACTCAATCAAAACCCCTTAACTACATGGAAACTGAACAACCTGTTCCTGAGTGACTACTGGGTACGTAACGAAATGAAGGCAGAAATTAAGATGTTCTTTGAAACCAAGGAGAACAAAGATACAACATACCAGAATCTTTGGGACACATTTAAAGCAGTGTGTAGAGGGAAATTTATAGCACTAAATGCCCACAAGAGAAAGCTGGAAAGATCTAAAATGGACACTCTAACATCACAATTAAAAGAACTAGAAAAGCAAGAGCAAACACATTCAAAAGCTAGCAGAAGGCAAGAAATAACTAAGATCAGAGCAGAACTGAAGGAGATAGAGACACAAAAAACCCTCCATAAAATCAATGAATCCAGGAGTTGGTTTTTTGAAAAGATCAACAAAATTGACAGACCGCTAGCAAGACTAATAAAGAAGAAAAGAGAGAAGAATCAAATAGACGCAATAAAAAATGATAAAGGGGATATCACCACCGACCCCACAGAAATACAAACTACCATCAGAGAATACTATAAACACCTCTACGCAAATCAACTAGAAAATCTAGAAGAAATGGATAATTTCCTGGACACTTACACTCTTCCAAGACTAAACCAGGAAGAAGTTGAATCCCTGAATAGACCAATAGCAGGCTCTGAAATTGAGGCAATAATTAATAGCCTACCAACCAAAAAAAGTCCAGGACCAGATGGATTCACAGCTGAATTCTACCAGAGGTACAAGGAGGAGCTGGTACCATTCCTTCTGAAACTATTCCAATCAATAGAAAAAGAGGGAATCCTCCCTAACTCATTTGATGAGGCCAACATCATCCTGATACCAAAGCCTGGCAGAGACACAACAACAAAAGAGAATTTTAGACCAATATCCCTGATGAACATCGATGCAAAAATCCTCAATAAAATACTGGCAAACCGGATTCAGGAGCACATCAAAAAGCTTATCCACCATAATCAAGTGGGCTTCATCCCTGGGATGCAAGGCTGGTTCAACATTCGCAAATCAATAAACGTAATCCAGCATATAAACAGAACCAAAGACAAGAACCACATGATTATTTCAATAGATGCAGAAAAGGCTTTTGACAAAATTCAACAGCCCTTCATGCTAAAAACGCTCAATAAATTCGGTATTGATGGAACGTACCTCAAAATAATAAGAGCTATTTATGACAAACCCACAGCCAATATCATACTGAATGGGCAAAAACTGGAAAAATTCCCTTTGAAATCTGGCACAAGACAGGGATGCCCTCTCTCACCACTCCTATTCAACATAGTGTTGGAAGTTCTGGCTAGGGCAATCAGGCAAGAGAAAGAAATCAAGGGTATCCAGTTAGGAAAAGAAGAAGTCAAATTGTCCCTGTTTGTAGATGACATGATTGTATATTTAGAAAACCCCATTGTCTCAGCCCAAAATCTCCTTAAGCTGATAAGCAACTTCAGCAAAGTCTCAGGATACAAAATTAATGTGCAAAAATCACAAGCATTCTTACACACCAGTAACAGACAAACAGAGAGCCAAATCATGAATGAACTTCCATTCACAATTGCTTCAAAGAGAATAAAATACCTAGGAATCCAACTTACAAGGGATGTAAAGGACCTCTTCAAGGAGAACCACAAACCACTGCTCAGTGAAATAAAAGAGGACACTAACAAATGGAAGAACATACCATGCTCATGGATAGAAAGAATCAATATCGTGAAAATGGCCATACTGCCCAAGGTTATTTATAGATTCAATGCCATCCCCATCAAGCTACCAATGAGTTTCTTCACAGAATTGGAAAAAACGGCTTTAAAGTTCATATGGAACCAAAAATGAGCCCACATTGCCAAGACAATCCTAAGTCAAAAGAACAAAGCTGGAGGCATCACGCTATCTGACTTCAAACTATACTACAAGGCTACAGTAACCAAAACAGCATGGTACTGGTACCAAAACAGAGACATAGACCAATGCAACAGAACAGAGTCCTCAGAAATAATACCACACATCTACAGCCATCTGATCTTTGACAAACCTGAGAGAAACAAGAAATGGGGAAAGGATTCCCTATTTAATAAATGGTGCTGGGAAAATTGGCTAGCCATAAGTAGAAAGCTGAAACTGGATCCTTTCCTTACTCCTTATATGAAAATTAATTCAAGATGGATTAGAGACTTAAATGTTAGACCTAGTACCATAAAAACCCTAGAAGAAAACCTAGGTAGTACCATTCAGGACACAGGCATGGGCAACGACTTCATGTCTAAAACACCAAAAGCAATGGCAGCAAAAGCCAAAATTGACAAATGGGATCTAATTAAACTAAAGAGCTTTTGCACAGCAAAAGAAACTACCATCAGAGTGAACAGGCAACCTACAGAATGGGAGAAAATTTTTGCAATCTACTCATCTGACAAAGGGCTAATATCCAGAACCTACAAAGAACTCAAACAAATATACAAGAAAAAAACAAACAACCCCATGAAAAAGTGTGCAAAGGATATGAACAGACATTTCTCAAAAGAAGACATTCATACAGCCAACAGACACATGAAAAAATGCTCATCATCACTGGCCATCAGAGAAATGCAAATCAAAACCACAATGAGATACCATCTCACACCAGTTAGAATGGCAATCATAAAAAAGTCAGGAAACAATAGGTGCTGGAGAGGATGTGGAGAAATAGGAACATTTTTACACTGTTGGTGGGATTGTAAACTAGTTCAACCATTATGGAAAACAGTATGGCGATTCTTCAAGGATCTAGAACTAGATGTACCATATGACCCAGCCATCCCATTACTGGGTACATACCCAAAGGATCATAAATCATGCTGCTATAAAGACACATGCACACGTATGTTTATTGCAGCACTATTCACAATAGCAAAGACTTGGAATCAACCCAAATGTCCATCAGTGACACACTGGATTGAGAAAATGTAGCACATATACACCATGGAATACTATGCAGCCATAAAAAAGGATGAGTTTGTGTCCTTTGTAGGGACATGGATGCAGCTGGAAACCATCATTCTTAGCAAACTATCACAAGAACAGAAAACCAAACACCGCATGTTCTCACTCATAGGTGGGAACTGAACAATGAGATCACTTGGACTCGGGAAGGGGAATATCACACACCGGGGCCTATCATGGGGAGGGGGGAGGGGGGAGGGATTGCATTGGGAGTTATACCTGATGTAAATGACGAGTTGATGGGTGCTGATGAGTTGATGGGTGCAGCACACCAACATGGCACAAGTATACATATGTAACAAACCTGCACGTTATGCACATGTACCCTAGAACTTAAAGTATAATAATAATAATAATAATAATAATAATAAAAAGAAATGCTGAGGCAAACGGTAGAGAAAGAATACAAGGCCCAGTAAAGTGGGCATAGTATTGTAGATACACTTCATAAGGCCAAAACTCTACAAGACAATGAAGTCCTGGAGATCACTCCATTTACTAAGGTAATCAATCATTTTATTAGCAAGACAGACAGCAATACCATTAAGCTCAGGGATGACTGTCTTCTCTAGGCAAGGCCTGCAATAAGGGATGCTTACATATGGAGGCTTTCTTTGGATATTAATACAATAATTCTGTAAAGCATCACACCATTCTTTAAGTGGGGTCAAGAGCAAATCAGGACTCTATAACAGACTAGGCTGCAGTGCAAACAGACCTTCCACATAAGGCATATGACATAAAAGACCCTAGGATTTCAGTAGTACCTGGCATGGGAAAAACAATGTACTATAGAGTTTTTGGCAAGCCCTGATAGGAAAATTACAACCTACATCCCTAAGTTTCTGGAGCAAGGCCATACTATCTGCAGTAGAGAACTATGTGCTAGTTGAAAAATAGCTCCTGTTGCTAGGATTTCTTAAAGGGCTGGACCACAGGGCATTAAGTGACCATTCAGCCAGAATGGTGCCTATCAGTTCTGCTAGATCTATGGAGCTGTAAGATCAGGTAGGCTTACCAACAACCCATTGTAAGTTAGATGTGTGGTATCGAAGATGATCACAGAGATGCAGGACACAAGAAAAGTGCATGGGCCAGGTGTGGTGACTCACGCCTGTAATCCCAGCACTTTGGGAGGCCGAGGTGGGCAGATCACGTGGTCAGGAGATCGAGACCATCCTGGCTAACACGGTGAAACCCCGTCTCTACTAAAAATACAAAAAATTAGCCAGGCGTGGTGGCGGGCATCTGTTGTCCCAGCTACTCGGGAGACTGAGGCAGGAGAATGGCATGAACCTGGGAGGCAGAGCTTGCAGTGAGCCGAGATCGCGCCACTGCACTCCAGCCTGGGAGACAGAGCGAGATTCTGTCTCAAGAAAAAAAGAAAAAAAGAAAAGTGCAAGTGTCCCAGACCCTCATGTGTTTCACCACTGTCATCCTGAATCTCTTCC
The DNA here is from genome assembly GCF_007565055.1 of Rhinopithecus roxellana. Classification (NCBI taxonomy): domain Eukaryota; kingdom Metazoa; phylum Chordata; class Mammalia; order Primates; family Cercopithecidae; genus Rhinopithecus; species Rhinopithecus roxellana. Next base: position 95,161,701 of record NC_044554.1, read on the forward strand.
TCAGCTCTTGTAACTGACTGACAGAGGAGGAATTATGCCAATTTTGTTTCACAAATGGGCTAGCGAATGCGTAGGTGCAAGCTGAAAATGAACCATCCTGAAATACAGCCCTACTCAACTAGTGGTTCTGAGAGTCAGGGCTGAGGCTAAGTCCTCTCAAAGGGCAGAGCTTGGATAGTGCACTTGCTCACTTACATTGTATAGAAAGAAAAGGAATCTAAGGTAAGAATATGTATGGACTTATGGTCTGTGGTGAGTGCCTCTGCTGTTTGTCATGACCCTGGAAGGAGAAAGATAGGAAGATGGGGAATAAAGCAGTCTGTAGAAGAGGTATGTGCCTAAGTCTGTGGAGTGGACACAATTAATGAAGATTTTTGTATCATGTTTTAAGGTTCACCAGAAAGCAACTACCACTGGAGAGCCAGTAAGCAATTAAGTAGACAAAATTAGTTGATACCATCCAGTCTCTGTCATTGACCACCTCATCTCTATCATAACGGGCTCATGAACAGTGTATGGAGAACAGCAGAGAAAGAGGCAATGTATGGGTCCCACAGCTAGGTTCGCATTCGCTAAGGCTGATTAGCTACTGGTAATCTCCAGTTTACCAGCAATAAATACCAGTGCTGAGCCATCACATATGGCACCATTTCTCAAGTTGATCAACTGCCTAGTTGGTGGAAAGTTGACTACACTGCACCAATGTTACCCCTGAAAAGTAGAAATTCATATTGACTAGAAGCAATAGATATTCCGGGTACAGGTTTGCCTTTCTTGCTTGCAGGGGCTCAGCCAGCCCCACTACCAAAGGCTTGCAGAGTATTTGATCCATGATGTGAAATTCCACATAACATTTCTTCAGACAAAGGAGATGTGGCAAAGGAGGTGTATCAGAGGGTCACAGAACTATATAACACCACTAGAAGTTACTAGCCTGATAGAGTACTGAATGACCACCTGAAGCCCCATTTGAAAATCATGTCCTGTGAGATGGGACGTCATCCTCCAGGTATAGCATACATGCTCAATCATATATGATGCTCTGACCCTGGTAAGTAGAATATAGAGTTCACGAACCAAGAGACTGGAGTAAGCATGATCCTGCTTATCATTATTCGCAAACGTGCACTTAAAGAAGCTGTGCTTCCCATTCCTGAAATGTCAGATTCTACATAACTAGAAGTCCTAATTCCCAGAGGACAGTCATAAGGAACATTGCATTAGACTTGAAGCCATTTCTGCAGCCTGGTAACTTTAGGCTCCTTGTGTCTAGATTCCAGTAATCAAGGAAGGAATCACCATACTTGCAGATGTAATTGACCTTGGTCACTGAGGGAAGTAGAACAGGCATTACATAATGAGGGCAAAAAAGAAATTGGTCCCCCAAGTGATCCAGTGACACATCACTCCATATGCTCCAGTCCAAATTTGACAAGAAATAGGCAAGTGTATCAACTGTGGCCTGAGACTGTCATGGCACTAGGGGCTCAGAGAGATGAAGGTCTCAGTCACCCTCCAGAAAGCCACAATACCAGCAGAGGTACTAGTCAAGAATGAGAGTCATCTAGAACAAGTGGTAGGGAAGAGAGATAATGAGTACATATTGTAACCTCAAGACTGCTGCATTGGCTAGGGGTGAGGGAGTAGATCCTTCTACTAGCTCTCTTCATCTTGTAGGTTTCCTCAAGAAGAGCGCCAGTCACAGTTCTGGAGCATCTGTTCCTAGACAGAGGTGAATGCACTAGATGAAGAGCATGAATCTGAACAACTTGAGGGAAGGACAGTAGGAGATGCTGGGCTGCTGCCAAGATCCCCCTTATAGTTGGGGCACCCATTCATCCAGCTGCTATGGTTGTTGAGGGGTAGTGATGGTTCTCAGATGACTCCCTGTCCAGAAATATCCTCAACCAAGGGAAACTGACTCATCTAACGTTTTGCCCCCTCCCTGGGCACAGGCTGCACCCATGACTAGTCTTTCTGGGGACACTAAGACCTGATTCCATTGTCTCAATTGAGACAATTCTCATGGCTGTCTCAGGTACAGAGCTCGCTGTCGGCCTCTGTTGAAAGTGTGTTGCAATTCAACTGTTCCATTTGCCCAGTTCCGCCTTTGCTTCTCTCTTTGCCCAATTCTCATCTTTCAAGAGCATTACTCAATAAATATTTTGCATAAAAAGTTCAGGGTTGGGGAATCTGTTTTCCAGGAAACTTGAAATACAACAAATGGGTAAGAAATATTCAAATAAAGAGATGATCCAATCCACCTGGCTCAACTGTCATGTTCTCAAGGAAAGAAAGTTAAGTTTTAAGAAGCTTAAAGATGTATGTTTGATATGGTTTTGCTGTGTCCCTATTCAAATCTCAACTTGAATCCTATCTCCCAGAATTCCCACGTGTTGTGGGAGGGACCCAGGGGAGGTAATTGAATCATGGGGGCCGGTCTTTCCCTTGTTATTCTCATGGGAGTGAATAAGTCTCACGGTATCTGACTCTGACGGGTTTATCAGGGGTTTCTACCTTTGCTTCTCTTGTCATTCTCTCCTGCCGCTGCCATGTAAGAAGTGTCTTTAGCCCTCCGTGATGATTGTGAGGCCTCTACCGCCACTTGGAACTATAAGTCCAATTTTACCTCTTTCTTTTGTAAATTGCCCAGTCTTGAGTATGTCTTTATCAGCAGTGTGAAAACAAACTAATACAGTAAATTGGTATCAGTAGAGTGGGGCACTGCCGAAAAGATACCTGAAAATGTGCAAGCGACTTTGGAACTGGGTAACAGGCAGAGGTTGAAACAGTTTGGAGGGCTTGGAAGAAGACAAGAAAATGTGGGAAAGTTTGGAACCTCCTAGGGACTTGTTGAATGGCTTTGACGAAAATGCTGATAGTGATAGGAACAACAAGGTCCAGGTTGAGGTAGTCTCAGATGGAGATGAGGAAATTGTTGAGGACTAGAGCAAAGGTGACTTTTGTTGTGTTTTAGCAGAGACTGGTGGCATTTTGCCCCTGCCTCAGGAATTTGTGGAACTTTAAACTTGAGAGAGATGATTTAGGATATCTGGCAGAAGAAAATTCTTTTTTTTTTTTTTCCTTTCTTTTTTAAGACAGGGTCTTGCTCTGTCACCCAGGCTGCAGTGCAATGGTGCGATCTCAGCTCACTGCAACCTCCACCTCCCAGGTTCAAGCAATTCTCCTGCCTCAGCATCCCAAGTAGCTGGGATTATAGGAGCCTGCCACCACACTGAGCTAATTTTTGTATTTTTAGTAGAGATGGGGTTTCACCATGTTGGCCAGGCTGGCCTCGAATCCCTGACCCCAGGTGATCCTTGGCCTCCCAAAGTGCTGGGATAATAAGTGTGAGCCACTGCGCCTGGCCTGGCAGAAGAAATTACTAAGCAGCAAAGTATTCAAAAGATGACTTAGGTGCTGTTAAAAGCATTCCATTTTAAAAGTGAAACAGAGCATAAAAGTTCAGAAAATTTGCAGCCTGATGAAACAGTAGAAAAGAAAAACCCATTTTCTGAGGAGAAATTCAAGCCAGCTGCGGAAATTTGCATAAGTAGTAAGGAGACTAATGTGCCCAGTCTGTCTCGTCCCTCTTCCTTGTCAAGGTGGCCCTTTACAGCGGCCCTGTTCAATACAGATGAGCTATAGGAACTATTGAGCATTTGAAACGTGGCTAGTCCAAAGTGAGATGTGCTGCAAATGTAGCACAGAAATGGAATTGTGAAGATTTGGCAAAAACAAAAAACGTCAAAGGCATCATTAATAATTTTAATACCCAAGACCATGGGGAAAATTTCTCCAGGGCACGTCCTAGCTCTCATCCTTCTGTCTCCCCACACAGAGCTTTCATGGCAACAGATTCTAGGAGAGGGAGAGAGAAATCAGACAGGGTGCTAGTGCCTTGGTCTGCTTCAGGCTGCTATAACATATTGCTACAGACTGGGTACATTACATAGAACAGAAATTTACTTCTCAGAGTTCTGGAGGCTGGGAAGTCCAAGATCAAAAGGCTGGCGTCTGGTGTTTGGTGAGGACCTTCTTGCTTCATCCTCTGAAGGGAAAAACACTGACCTCACATGGCCGGAGAGTGGAAGAATAAAAGGGATAAGCACTTTCAGACAGGCCCCTTTGTATATAAACAGCATTAATTCGTTCACAAAGGCAGAGCCCTTATGATCTAAACATCTCCCAAAGGCTCCACCTCCCAACACTATTGCATTGGAAATTACGTTTCTAACATAAGAATCCTGGGGGCACATTCAGGCCATAACAACGAGATAAGTAGAAATTTCTCCTTCTGACTCCTCTGGGTGGGGGAGTCAGGGCAGAGTGAGGGAACATGTTGGGGAAATGAGATTGGAACACTCATGCTTATGGATGGACCACAGGCTGAGTTTTCCACTGGATGTAAGAGTTACCTTCTCAGATATTATGGAGAATTTACTTTGTGTGCCTACACCAAATCACATAGGCCAGAGGACAATGCTGAATGTTAGAGAAAATGATTGAACAGGGCCAAGTTTAAACTCCAGGTGAATGGAGTCTAAATACGAAAGGTAAAACCTGGCAATGTAGTCGTGACCACCTCCATAATTATTAACCCCCAATCCTTGGTTCCAGACTCTTAATCCAAAAGGATAAACGTCTATTGGGCATGACTTCTTGTATGCCAAGTAATGCATTGTCTACACTGAAAAGGGGTGGGAGGTTGGACTTTAAAATCAGTTAAAAAGCCTATTTCAAATGCAGATTCTGGCCTCCAGAAATTTCAATAAGAAAGAGACAAGGAATCTGATTTTTCATTTAAGAAGTAGCCCAGAAGATTCTGAAGCAGGTGATCTCTCAGCCACTCTTTGACAAGCACAGATTTAATGTCTCCTAGACCAAACAGGCAGGCACAGCAGAATGAAACTCTCCAGCTCAACTGCAGGGTGGATGTGCCCAGTCTGTCTCGTCCCTCTTCCTTGTCAAGGTGGCCCTTTACAGCTGCCTTGTTCAATACAGATGAGCCACAGGAGCTACTGAGCATTCGAAACGCGGCTAGTTCAAAGTGAGATGTGCTGCAAATGTAGCACAGAAATGGAATTGTGAAGATTTGGCAAAAACAAAAAACGTCAAAGGCGTTATTAATAATTTTTGATGTTACAAACTGAGATGACAACATGTTGGATTTATAGGTTTAAATAAAATATATTATAAACTTGATTTCACTTTTTAAAAACTTTTTAAAATGAGGCTACCAGAAAATTTAAAGTTACATTGTGGCTTGAATTTGTGACTTGCATTATATTTCCATCGAGCTTCCCAGGTCTAGTCAATCCCTGCCACAGAACACCAAGCAACACCTCCATCCTGTCCCCAGACCTATTGCCCTTAATCACTGAGGCCCCTTTGGAACCCTAATAACTATAATTTGTGGCTCCTTGTGTGCCAGAACTGCACTAAAATCCTTATCCATGTTATCTCATTTAATGTTTACAATCGCCCTTATGAAACAGTCATTTCAATCCCTGGTTCTCAGATACACTGCCCCCGGTACTGACTTCTTCTGAAGCTTTTCTGGTGCTGTATTGAAAATGCACTCCTCTCTGTAAGTCCTCCAGCCACCTCTAAGCTGCTGGAGATCAGATCCATTTGTATTTTAATTCTCGCTTCCTAGCACATGGCGCTCTGGGACACAGACAGATTAAGTGACTTGTCCACCCTCTGGGTCACAGGGCACCAGGATTTGAATATGATCTGTCTGCAAAGTCCAGGCTTTTTTTTTTTTTTTTTTTTGAAAAGCACTTTACTGAGGAATGACTGACACTTAAAAAGCTATGCTTTTCAACCATCACATACACCAGCTCCCGGGTGGGTTGCTGTGGGAGCAGGGAAGAGAGCCCACTTCTCTTTCCCTGTGATTTTTTTTTCCTGCATGGGGTTGTATCGCCAAAAAGTGTGCAAATAGATTGGCAAACACTAAAGCTGATCCTCGTTACTGACAGGTGAAAAGAACATCTGTAAGACACAAAACACCTAGGGAAGTACATTTGTAAAGTGACTGAGCCTGAGCTCCGCCTGTCTCTTTGGAAGCAGCCAAGGTACAGTAAATGCTCTTGAACACCAGGGGGCAGTGTGTGACCGCCGTTTCTCATTCGGCTCCCTGCAGAGCCTCAAAGCAGTTTTTCTCAGTAAAGCTGGTCTCTCTGCTACATAGGTCCCAAGTCTGAGTCTCTGTCACCTCTGTCAACAAGACTTCCCTTGAGTGACAAAACTGAACTTAAGTAATGTAAGTGCCCACAACTGCTGAAGTCTAAGCAATTCTTAGCGGCAGGAAGATGTTTCTCTTGCCACCTGAGCTACTCCTAGAATAGTAGAGCGTCAAAGAACCACAGATATTTAAGCATCGCTGGGCGAAAGGTGCCTGACCTCTATCCCTGAGGGCACTGAGTCCTGTCTGGGACTCTCTATTACGTTTCTTTTCTGTCTTTCTCCTTCCTTTCACCTACAGGTAAATCATTTCTGTTTTAAGAAATCAATCAAGGCATCAGCAATGAACTCTGGGTATGGGATGCCCACTCATAGGAGCTCAAAATCCCAAAGCTCCTGGATACTTTCACAGGGACGGGATGCTCTCCTTACCCTCAGCGTGTCCCAGCAGCAGCTCACCACCCTCGGCCCCTCCCCTTGTGGGGTCCCTTCTCAATGCCCTGCATCTGGGGGCCTCCCTCTCACCCAGACTTTGCCATGACCTTGTTCTGCTCCCTCTCCTCTCCTTTCCCTGCCCCTGGCTATTCCCTATCACCCACTGACTCCGTGGAAGAGGACCCCCTCCCAGCTGAGTCTGTGAACCCAGGGCCCACACTGCTTTCCGCTGGAGGCAGCCCGTGAGTGGTAGACGCATGCGCACGGTCTCAGCTCTGTTACTGACCAAGCAGATAGCCTTGGACACCTGCCTAAACCTCTCTTCTCTTCTGCCCTTCAGATTCCTCATTTCCTCATTTTGGAGCTTCCTCTGGGGCACATGCTAAGACCCCTGGGCACATGTTCATCGCTATGACCAGCCCTGGCCCTCTCCCTTTGGGAGGCAGAGTCAGTTACATGCCTCTTTTGACACAGAGTGCACCTATATCCATGTTTGAAGTGATTGACTGGGCATGAATATACGAGTAGCGGCCCAACTCGCTGCAATAGTTAAAGGGAGTAAGGGGAAGGGAGCCTTGCTGAGTGGTCTGGAGTGAGGTAAAATGAAATGCAAACACACCTCGCTTGATGCTTTGAACTCTTCTACAAGAGAGACTAGTCTACTACATAGACTAAGACACATTCCTCAGATGAGGAAACGGAGGCTCATAGAAAGTTTAACAACTGGCTAGTCATGGTGGCGCAGGCCTGTAATCCCAGCACTTTGGGAGCCCGAGGCAGGCAGATCACTTGAGGTCAAGAGTTCGAGACCAGCCTGGCCAACGTGGTGAAACCCCCATCTCTACTAAAACTACAAAAAATTAGCTGGGCGTGGTAGTGGGGGGCGCCTGTAATCCCAGCTACTCTGGAGGCTGAGGCAGGAGAATCACTTGAATCCAGAAGGCAAAGGTTGCGGGGAGGTGAGCGGCGATCGCGCCATTGCACATCAGCCTGGGGAACAGAGTAAGACTCTGTCAAAAAATAAATAAAATAAAATTTAAACCTCGAAAGTTCAACAGCTTGTGCAGAGCCACTTGCTACCCAAGAGCCCTTGACTCAAGCACATCCGTGTGGCTTAAAGTCCACCCTGTGGCTCCTCCCAAGCTTCTCGTACCTCCGGGTCAAGGGGCGTTGACCAAAGGCATTCTGCTTGTGCCTTCCAAAATAAACAGCTGCTTTCAAAAGAGAAACAGAATTATACATAGACTAGAACACTTGAAGAAATGCTGGATTCCGTCCCTGCAGGGAAGTGACCGACCAGATCTGTGGAGGGGCTGGGAGCTGCCGTGGCCCTCACAACCCGGCGCACCCGGCGGACTTCAGCGCGTGGGACTCGCAGGCTCAGTTTGCAGGGGCGCTGCTGTCACCCCGCACCCGCCTCCCCAGCCCAGGCAGCCCAGGACTCCCTCTGGCTTATGTGTAGTAAAAAACAAAGGCAGTGTCTGGTTCAGATCCAAAAAAGCCACAGCAGTAGCCACGGAGGTATTTCTCCAAGTCTCATATTGATCTGAAATTCAGAATGCCAAGCATATTTGAACTGTTTAATAACCCCCATTTCCAAAGATGCTCTGTTTTAGCTAGTGTCCAATCCCTGTATTACACTTCCTAAAAAAGAAACATTCCCGGTGCTGGATCCACACGGTTCTTTCCTCTTCAGCGCAGAGAGCGGAGGTGGAAATGGGCTTCGGTGCTCCGGCTGAACCGGGCCGGTGCGCAGTCATTCCCCGCCTGAACCACGGGGTGGCAGCAGCAGCATGGGCTGAAGGGGCTATTGGACGCGTTTGCAGTTCCGCCCGCTGAGAAGCCACTATTAAATGCCCTACAAACTGGCTAAGGCCCAGGCCCTCCACAGGTGTGGTGAGGGGCGTGTGGAGGGAGGGAAGGAGGGCAGTGGCCAGTGAAGTCTTGGAGATTGTGCCTGATGTCTGAGTGTTCTGGAAAAGGACTGTCCTTTCTCTCATTGACAGGGGGAGCTAGAGCTGGCAGGAGAGGGCCAGGAATTTTTCTCTTGCTGGCACTTTGCAACAGGTCTGGCCTTTGGACCCAGAACCCCATTAAGGCCAGGTCTGTTCTTTTGCATATGAGACTTCCTCCTTCACAGAAGCTATGACTTCTAGACCAGGCACCGTTGACTTCTGGACTCCTCCCTCTTCTTCTAAAATTTTCTCCAAAAAGCATACCCACTGCCCCCGTGCTGTGTCCCCTCCAGCTCTGGTCCTCCAGGGTAAAGCCCAGATTCCTTCTTGGAGTGTTTGGGGCCTATGCACCTTCACCCTGAGTTTTCACTCCTGCCAATGCCTTATGTACACCCCATCAACTTCCTTCCTGACCCTCATCTACAGGAGTCCACTTTCCCACCTCATACTGTCTCTTGTACCTTCCTCTCCACCTCTTCCTCTTCTGAAAGGGCTTCTCCCTAGTCAGTGTTTCACTCATGTTCTTGGAACCCTTCCCTGATGTCTGAACTGTTAATTGTAACATGTGCCACTTCCCTGGTGCCTGCAAACACTGCAAGATTTAACTCATCTCCTTCTCACAATGACTCAGTCATCTGGACAGATGAGGACACTGAGGCACAGAGATAAAAACTTGGCTGAGGTCGCAGAGCTAAAGAAGAGGCAATCCTAAATTGCCATCTCTGAGTAAACTCACATATTCTCTGCCTTGGAACTCAGAGACTGGGATTGTACCACTATGCTTCCCTGTGACCGGTTATGATCAAACATGCCATAACATCTTCTTCTTCTTTTTTTTTTTTTTTTTTTTTTTTGAAACATAGTCTCACTCCGTCACCCAGGCTGGAGTTCAGTGACACAATCTCAGCTCACTGCAACCTCTGCCACCCAGGTACAAGCGATTTTCCTGCCTCAGCCTTCTGAGTAGCTAGAATTACAGGTGCACCACCACACCCCGGCTAATTTTTATATTTTTAGTAGAGATAGGGTTTCATCATGTTGGCTAGGCTGGTCTCGAACTCCTGACCTCATATGATCTGCCTATCTCAGCCTCCCAAAGTGCTGGGATTTACAGGTGTGCACAACCACTCTCAGCTGATGTTTGTATTTTTAGTAGAGATGGGGTTTTACCATGTTGGCCAGGCTGGTTTCAAACTCCTGAGCTCAGGTGATCCACCCTCCTCGATGTCCCAAAATGCTGGGATTAGAGGCTTGAGCCACTGTGCCTGGCCCCAAACAGGGTCATACATCTTGATCCCCAAAACAAGGAATGTGGAGAAGTGGTGAGGGTTGAGATCCCTGTTCTTGCACTTGCTAGCTGAGTGATTTCAGAAAGGTAACACACACACACACACACTCTCTCTCTTTCTCTCTCTCTCGCTCTCCGCTTTTAAAGTGGTGGTAATACTGGTAAGCCTGTTGTGAGAATAGAGATTAGTGGGCTGGGCGCGGTGGCTCAAGCCTGTAATCCCAGCACTTTGGGAGGCCGAGACGGGTGGATCACGAGGTCAGGAGATCAAGACCATCCTGGCTAACACAGTGAAACCCCGTCTCTACTAAAAAGTACAAAAAAAAAAAAAAAAAAAAAAAAAAAAAACTAGCTGGGCAAGGTGGCGGGCGCCTGTAGTCCCAGCTACTCGGGAGGCTGAGGCAGGAGAATGGCGTGAACCTGGGAGGCGGAGCTTGCAGTGAGCTGAGATCCGGCCACTGCACTCCAGCCTGGGCGACAGAGCAAGACTCGGTCTCAAAAACAAACAAACAAACAAAAAAAGAGAATAGAGATTAGAGATATAATATGTGTGTTCAGTTTGCAGTAGAGTCTGTGAGTGCAGTATCCAGGAGTACTCTATTTTGTGGAATCTCCTATAGCCAGGAACTCAGCATCAGTCACTTTGTAAATACAAATAACATGCAGCCATGTCCCAATGGCTCTGTGAGGTTTCTTTATTTTTATTTTTTTTTATTTATTTTTATTTTGAGACAGAGTCTCGCTCTGTCGCCCAGGCTGGAGTGCAGTGACGTGATCTCGGCTCACTGCAAACTCCGCCTCCCTAGTTCATGCCATTCTCCAGCCTCAGCCTCCGGAGTAGCTGGGACTACAGGCACCCGCCACCATACCCGGCTAGTTTTTTTTTATTTTTAGTAGAGACGGGGTTTCACCGTGTTAGCCAGGATGGTCTCGATCTCCTGACGTCGTGATCCGCCCGCCTCAGCCTCCCGAAGGCTCTGTGAGTTTTCTAAATAAACACTGTAACTCAGAAATGTGTGATTGGAGGTATTAAAACTACAGAGAATTGAAGGATGAAAACTTACCAAGAAACTTTAGATAGAGCCCTTTCTTTGGCAATGCATCCCACATGAGGTTAAATCCCATAGCTCTGACCCATGAGGGGGCCCAAGAAGCCTCCCCTCTCATTTCCAAAGAACACTCTCCTTCTGCAGACCCCATTTTCCTTCCCAGTTTGCAGCCTGATTTCAGGGTGTGTGCTGGTTCACAGTGACCCTCAATCTGACACCCACCACCCCACCTCATGCACAGGACTCACCTGCAACCCTCAATTGCACTATTCAACCCCCTACTTCTGGCTGGGATGCTGGCCACATCTAACCCTGGCAGAGTCATTCCTAGACCCCAGGACTTTGGAAGTGGGAGTGAGGAAGAACCAGTCTCTGCAACCAGTGACTGTAAATCTGAACGAAGAACCTGGGCACTGTGGGACCCCATCTCCCACCAGCCAGGCAGAAAAAGTGTGCTGGGAAGGATGCATGAAGAGAGGATGGAGAAATCAGAATGTAAAGATGTGAAGAGGATGCCCCCAGAGCTCCCAGTCACATGCAAGCTCTCAGTTCTGCTCTCCCCAGAGGGGATCTCCCTACAGCACCACCATTCACCTGGTTACCTTCAATTAGCCTCTGTTCCTTGGCACCAAAAAATGTCCTAACTATGACATCAAACTGTCTGCAGCCGGAGACCCCAACATGCTGTGATGAGAAAGTGCTGGACACTGGTGACCTTGTCTGCAACCTCACACTGTGTCCTGCCATCCCAAGTAGGTCTTTGAGAGAAGGGAGAATCCTTCCCTGCCATTGTTCTGCATGAAGAAAACCAGAAGTAAATGGCACTGGCGATGTTTCTGTCATCAACAGAAGTCCCCTGCACATCCTTCCAGTTGATTCATGGGAGCCCCACTGTTTGGGTGGATTTGGTCACCTCCAGCCACCTAATTCCCACTTAGAGCTATGACTGAACTTGGGAGTGCCAGCCCAAGCCTTCCCCCTGTAAACCACAGATTCTGGGTCTCCTGCATCCCCTGGGAAGCTGTGAAACCCTTTCCTCCAAAGCCTACCTGGTGAATGGCTCTTCCTCATGAGCTTAGGACTCATATCCTAGGAAGATCTTCCAGGAACCCCCACAGCCTTCAGTTGGGAAGGTCCCCTGTTCCGCGCCCATGGCTTCCACTCTCACAGTACTTCCCATCCTCTCCTGCAATGTTGCATTTTTCTCTTTTTCTATCTGGACTGAGAGGTCCTTAAGAGAAGAGTTATCCTTCATTCTTTTTAGCCACCTGCTGGTAATAAGTACTCAGTAAATATCTGTCAAACTGACTTTTCAAAATAACAACCAACCATCACCCCCTTTCTTAGCATTTCTGTTCTTCCAAATGGAACTTTAAGATAGACACAGGCTTTCTAGCTCGTTTTCTTCTCACTGTCTCATCCACCCACTCCTAGGAAGTGTAGAGACCCTTTTGGTTTTACAGGATTTGGAACGGATCTCTTCTAGAGAATCTAGAATACAGGGAAGGCAGAGGCAGTAGATAATCATACCTCCCTGATTTGATTACCCACACAGGACTCTCATGGGCAGCTCTGAATCTTCTGGAAATCTGTCCCAAGTTGAGCAAACAAGCAAAGTTTTCACAATCATGTTTTTGGGTTCTAGTTTTTGACTTGCAGATTTGATAGTTATGGAAGTCCTGAGGCCTCTGCACCAGACCAACTGACCCTGTGGTTTCAACATGTGGACCCCATGTGGACCACTTTGAGGCAGCTGTGAGATGTAGTAATGCCAACATGTAGGAACTCTGTGATACCAGGTAAAGAAAGCACTAGGGTGGTATGGGAGTCATGAAAGGGTTGAGGTGAGTGTCTGGGTGAGGGGCTGGTGACTGTGAAACGGGACGGTGAGTCATGGGATGTAAGGTGGAACTCAGGGAAGGTATGGAGGGTCAAGGGTATCTACTGATCCATTAACGGGTCATGTTTCCATTCGACTGTGGTTGTAGGCCATCTCAAAATGTCTCCTTTATAAAATGACCCTGTGCCAATGTTTGTGTGCCAATATTCCATACCCCACAGGGCTCCTCCCTCCCATCAGACTCCTTTTCTGATTATCTGCAGTGAGGCTCAGAGCTACCGTCAGAGGGCGATGTTGCGGGGTGTCCAGGGATCACTCAAATAACCTGTCCAAGATAACATACATTTCAGGAGACCCTTGGGCCAGAGTACCCCTAGCCGCAGACTGTCAGCTGCCTGTCAGCTCACATACCCTGCCCTCCTACCATGGTCAAAACCCAGGCACAGACCTGCTGGAGCCAGAAAAGAAAAACAAACAGAGAGTGTCTCTCTTCAGAGCAGATGACTTTCAAGCTACCTCGTGAGCTAACCTCAGGAGTAATAGTGATGACAGTTGGATACTCTGCCCCTAGTAGTTTTGCTATGGTGCAGACACTCATTCTCTTCCCTCTTCCTGCCACTGTGGCTGTGAAACCAAGTGTGGCTGGGCAGAGCTCTTTCTTTACTTATGATGGGTGGACAGCAGGAGTGAGAGATACGGGTTTTATTCCTTTTTTTTTCTTACAACGGTATCTTGCTCTGTAGCCCAGGCTGGAGTCCAACAGTGTGATCTCGGCTCACTTCAACCTCCGCCTCCAGAGTTCAGGCAATTCTTCTGCCTCAGCCTCCTGAGCAGCTGGGATTACAGGGGTGCACCACTACCCCCAGATAATTTTTTTGTATTTTATTAGAGAACGGGTTTCACCATGTTGGCCAGGCTGGTCTCGAACTCCTGACCTCAGGTGATCCGCCAGCCTCAGCCTCCCAAAGTGCTGGAATTACAGGCATGAGCCACCACACCCAACCACGGGTTTTGTTTCTAACCACTAAGATCTCGGGTTCTTTTGCCAACACTGCATCCTCCTGCCTAGCCACTGACATTATATGCACCTGACACTTACATGGCCTCTTACATTTTACTATTAGGTTGGTGCAAAAGTAATTGTGGTTTTGGTCATTACTTTCAAATGGCCAAAATCACAATTACTTTTACGCCAATCTAATATGTTTTCGTGTATCCACACATGGCCTGCGAAAGTAAGCTGAGGTTCAGAAGAATAAGGTGGCTTGTCCAGGGCTATACGGCAAGTACGCAGTGATGTTAATTAACATTTCATAAGTACTTGCAGGCTCTAGGTTCTGAGCTAAGTGCTCTGCGTGGATCATTCATCTTGGCCTCACAACAAGCCTATGGTGCAAAGTTCATTTACCACCTAAATGCATCTCTGTCTGTCCCTTGCGGAGCTCAGGAACTGACTGTGGCAGCCTGGAGAGTTTGACCTGAACTCATTTCTGAAGCCTGTGATTCTCTGACTCCACGTTTAGCATATCCTGACTAGCAAACCCAAGCAGAAAACAAACACATGCTTTTATTATGCTTAATGCTGAGAGCTCAGAAGACATGACTGTTTTTATCAGACTAACAACACCAAACTCATCTTGTGTACCAGATTAACCAAATCATGTGATAGTGAAAAACATTGGATTAGTTCCTGTACTTCTGAAAGTTTTAGGAATATTTAATTTGTATAAGTGCTTACTTATTTCTCTCTAAGGCTATTAAAATAGAACTCCTTTAAGAGATTTTATAAACTAACTTAGTAACATCATTTGGAGGTGGAAAAATATCACATATGTAGTCATCTCTCAGTATACCTAGGGGTTAGTTTCAGGACCCCCCACAGATAGCAAACTCCATAGATGCTGAAGTCCTCGATATAAAATGGCATGGTATTTGCATATAACTATGCACATCCTCCTTATACTTTAAATCATCTTGAGATTACTTAGAATGCCTAATGCAATGTAAGTGCTAGGCAAATAGTTGTTAAACTGTATTGTATTCGTATTATTTTTTATTGTCGTATTGTTATTTTTATTTTTTCATATATTTCTGATTTGTAGTGGGTTGAATCCATGGATGTGGAATCCACTGATACGAAGGACCAGCTGAACCTCACATGGGTGCACAAACATATAGACAGACACAAATAGAAATGTCATGACTTTCATCCAAAAATTTTAGCTACCAGTTAGAAATAAACGGAGGAATGAACAACTTCCCAATTTATGTAACAGTTGTTTCTTGTCTTTGCCCCACTTTATAATTTAATCCAAATTGTATTTCTAGAAGATGGAACAAATTGGAGCTACCTGCTCAATATGAGGGTTAAAACTTCCCACCAATATTTGCAGAGGAAACTTTTTAAGTTTTCTTTGCCCTGCTGAGTAATCCTATGGGGGTTGTGGACTGAGCTTTAGGTGAGGGACTGAGGATACATTGGATGGCTATCTGGATGTCTCCAAAGCCCATGTGAGTAAATAAAATTTGAATCTGCCTCAGATTAGTGTTTGAAGCCTCAGGTGCTTGCTTTTGGGAGTCCTTGAATCTCTCAAGAGCTCCCAAATCAGGGGAGAAGGGGGTCTAAAGTCATAGTGACTACAGGGAGTTGAAGTGCTGGAATGGGATGGAAAAGTCTTAGAAAAGTCAACTTGGAAGATCTTAAATTTTCTCAAAGAAGCCACTGACATTTTAAATTGTCCTTCGTGCAATGATGCCGACCATAAAGGAAGTGGGTAAAGCTGGCCTCGCAGCGGTGGAGCAGCAGCAGGGGCTTGAGAATGGGGTTCTAGTTGACTAAGAAGTTTCCATGAAAGCAGTAAGATCAAGTAGGGAGATTCGCAAGGCCTTGAAACAAAAGCTAGGAGGAGCTTCCAGTCTGAGAGGTACCCCTCAAACAAAGAAGCCGTGCTCTAATCCAGCCTCAGAGACTATATTCAGTCTCAAAAGTGACTCAAATGAATAAGACTTTTTATGACTTAACCACGGACACAAGAGGCATCTCCAAAGGGGGCACAGAAAATGCAGCCCTCGTAATCCAAAATCATGCCCAAAGATAACAGAAAGAAGGAAACCAAGTTATCACAGGCATCGAAGGCAAAGGTCAAGGAAAGGGCTTAGATTCGGACATCCTCTGAGAGGTGGCAATGGTGGGTAGGAGTGTGCCCTGTGTCTCAGGTTTCCAACTTGACTTCTAGACACAGATCTGGCAATTGACAACATTGGCAGGTGGAAAACAAGAGAGAATGCCCTCTCTGATTTCTAAAGCCAAGCTCTCAGGACACTATCAGTGAGCAATATTGGCTTACAGGACCAATACCTGGGTTCTGCCCTATCGTTTGCTTTCTTATAACAAATAATACTTTTAAATATTACAATATTTGAAAGCAATATTTTTAAGCAATATTGACTTATAAGACCAATACTTGGGTTCTGCCCTATCATTCGCTTTCTTATAACAAACAATACTTTTAAACAGCACAACACAAAACAGAACAGATACACAGTTGCTATCTGTAACAGAGGTCACAACAGCCAAAGACCTAGTTCTAACCAAAAGCATTCTCCTGTAAATCTACATTTTGAAAAAGACAAGGAGAGTCTCATCCACCCTTGTTGGGCTGGCCCCGGACAGAAATCTTGGCGTCTGACTAGTGAGAAAGCATCTTTCATCCCGCTTGGTCATAGAGCGAGGAGTCCCAGCCACATCACCTTCACTGTCAGAACTGTCAGGAAGAAAACTTTTCCTCTACCATATTAGGTTTAAATGATTGGAAGCCTGAGAATTAACTGGCCGTAGATATGGAAACAGGAGAAAAGACGAGGCTGACTACCTGCATGCAGGAGTACCCTGTAAAGAGTAACTCGCTGTCTAGCCAGAGATACAGGTTTATGCAGCAGCTTAGCAAAAGGAAAAGTTTAGAGCTTCAAAGGCAGGAAGATTCTGATGAGGCTTCACACAATTTCCTTTTTGGAATGTCATGGTGCCTAAGTCAGTCACCATCCTGACCTCCACAGATCTGTATGGGGGGATTGTGGTAGCAACTGAGTCTCTTAAAGCTCTGCTTTAATCAGATAAGGTAACTTCAGTTAGGATTTCTTTCTGTGTCTGCTGTTGAGTTTTTGATCCCTTCATAAGGAAAGAGAAACACAGAACCTAGCCAGTTTTGCACCTATGAGGTGGGAAATGCAGTTCAATCTCCTGATTCCCCACCACTGGTCCTCCCTTTTCCTCAGCCACTGAAAAGTTTCTGAAGAATTTTTTTTTTTTTTTTTTTTTTTTTTTGAGACGGAGTCTCCCTCTGTCGCCCAGGCTGGAGTGCAGTGGCCGGATCTCAGCTCACTACAAGCTCCGCCTCCCGGGTTTACGCCATTCTCCTGCCTCAGCCTCCCGAGTAGCTGGGACTACAGGCGCCCGCCATCTCGCCCGGCTAGTTTTTTGTATTTTTTAGTAGAGATGGGGTTTCACCGTGTCTCGATCTCCTGACCTTGTGATCCGCCCGTCTCGGCCTCCCAAAGTGCTGGGATTACAGGCTTGAGCCACCACGCCCGGCCTCTGAAGAATTTTTAATGAATGACATGGAACAAATATTTGTTAGTAAATGCTACGTGCTATAAAACAGACCCAGAACTAGATAACAGAATACTACTTCTGGGTAATTGAATGACAAGTGGCTTTTATTTTCTTTGATGCCTTACTCTATTTTCCACAAAGAGTATGTATTCATTCTCTAATAGGTAAATGAGTATGCATTTTTCTGAAAAAATACATTAAAAAAAGACATAGCAAACATAGCAAACATAGTAAACATAGCAAAAGATTGAGTGTCTGTCTTTGCACAGAACTATAGGTTTCTCCTTACCAGACTCTTGTCACTGGGTCACATTCTTGAATGCTATAGAAGATAATTTATCTTAAATGCAAAACACTTGAAGCATCGAAACAATAAATTTTGTGACAAAATAATTGTTCAGAAATATCACCCTGGAGGCTGTGCACGGTGGCAAGTGCAGGTAATCCCAGCAACTCAGGAAGCTAAGGTGGGAGGATCACTTGAGGCTGGGAGTTGGAGACCAGCCTGGGCAACATAGCAAGACTGTATCCTTAAGAAGTTTTTTTTAGGCCGGGCGCGGTGGCTCAAGCCTGTAATCCCAGCACTTTGGGAGGCCGAGACGGGTGGATCACGAGGTCAGGAGATTGAGACCATCCGGGCTAACATGGTGAAACCCCGTCTCTACTAAAAAATACAAAAAACCAGCCGGGCGAGGTGGCGGGCGCCTGTGGTCCCAGCTGCTGAGGCAGGAGAATGGCGTAAACCCGGGAGGCAGAGCTTGTAGTGAGCTGAGATCCGGCCACTGCACTCCAGCCTGGGAGACAGAGCGAGACTCCGTCTCAAAAAAAAAAAAAAAGTTTTTTTTTTTAATTAAAAAAAAATGATTACCCATTTTCAAAACCATGCAAATAAAATAATTGAAGACAAATTTGCTGCAGGGTTCTATGTGGTGAAATATGGATTGCCTTTGTCCTCAATTTTCATCGCAGTGACAAGAGGTGTGAATCTTACAGTCTGGTGAGGTTTCGGGGTGGGTCTGGATTATGCAAATATATTTGTTGAGTGTACACACACACACACATCTACAGGGTAAGTATTCCTCACCCAAAATACTTGGGACCAGAAGTGCTTGAAATTTCAGACTTTTCTGGATTTTGAAATATTTGCGTATCCATACTGAGACATCTTGGGAATGGGACTCAAGTCTAAACACAAAATTCATTTATATTTCATGTATGCTTTGTACACATAGTTTGAAGGTAATTTTATACAATATTTTAAATAATTTTGTATGCCCATCACATGAGGTCAGGTGTAGAATTTTCCACTTCTGGTGTCAGGTTGGCACTCAAAAAGTTTCAGATTTTGAAGCATTTCAAATTTTAGATTTTCAAATTGAGGTGCTCAATTTGTATTATCACATCTATATACATATGCATGTGTATATGTATAAATATCACATCTATATCTATATGTATAGATATCACATCTATATACATATACATGTAGATATTTATAAAAAATAAACTTAGAACTAGATCACAAAATGGCATTTCTGAATGGGTGAATGACAGTTGGCTTTTATTCTATTATTTTTTTTTATTTTTATTTATTTTTTGAGACAGAGTCTCACTGTGTCGCCCAGGCTGGAGTGCAGTGGCGTAATCTTGGCTCACTGCGACCTCTGACTCCCGGGTTCAAGCGATTCTCCTGCCTCAGCCTCCCAAGAAGCTGGGACTACAGGTGCCGGCCACCACGCCCAGCTAATTTTTGTATTTTTTTAGTAGAGATGGGATTTCATTATGTTGGCTAAGCTGGTCTTGAATTCCTGACCTCGTGATCCGCCCACCTCAGCCTCCCAAAGTGCAGGAATTACAGGCTTGAGCCACCGCATCTGGCCTATTTTTAATTTTTATATCACACATAGGTATGATAATAAAATACCTTTTTAAAATGGTTGTCCTTTTTTGTTGTTTTAGTAGTAAATATAAATTCTAGAATTTCTGTCAGGAGCCAATTATACCTTGGACATTGGAGTAAAATACCATGTCCAGGGCTTGCTTCTTTGGACTTTTGGTTCCTACAAGATTGGATGAATGAAGATAGTTCGTAGTGTTCTGTTCTCACATCCTAACACACAGTGCACAAGTCTGTCTGCCTTTGGTTTCAGAAAGAACAGCAAGTGGATGGGCTGGAGAGTATAGACCTCAATGCACCCCTTTGCTTTCCCTCTTTCTTCCTGCATATTGTGGGCCTTCTTTCCTGAACTTTAGTCTTTGAAATCCCTGCCATGGTGAGGGAAAATAACTAACAACAGCAACACAAACTTTCACTGAGCACTTACTTGGTGCTGAATATGCTCAGCATTTTATATCGACAATCTCAAGTCCTCTTTCCCAGATAAGAACTTTGAAGCTACAAGGAATGAATACTTTGAAGATCTAGTTATTGGAGAAGGTGCTGGCACTCTGTCCAAATGTCAGCCTGGGTCAGCTCTTCTCCAGCAACTGGGACTCCATAGCTCCAGGCATGTCTTGCTCTCATCTATTTTTCTTTCTTAGTCCTAGACTGGTTTATTTCCAAAGAGACACCCCTGTTGTATAAGAAGAAATTTGACTGACCTTTTTCCCTGGTTCCTGGTAGGGAGATGCTAAAACCCTTGGAATTTCCCCAGTGATAGAAGTGTCTTTGTTATAATGAGACCCTTGGATCACACCTGAGTTTTTTCTAATGAAGTAACTCATGGTGGCTTCTAGATGGCTTCAAGATGGGGCTCGTCACAAGAAAGACCAACCATATGATTGAATATGGGACAGTGGGCCAAGCCTGACTCCTGGAGAGGGGAAGGGGACTGGAGATGGAATTTAATAATGTGGCCAACGATTTAATTAATTATGCCTACATAATTAAGCCCCAGTAAAACCTCTGGACCCTGAGAGTCAATGGAGCTTTCCGGTTGATGAAGATTTTGATCTGTCTACAGGGAGAAAGACCCTGACTCCACAAGGAGAGGGCATGGAAGCCCTGGGTTCAAGGCCTTCCCAGAACTCACCCTATGCATCTCCTCATTTGGCTGTCCCTGAGTTGTAGTCTTTATGATAAAAGTTTAATAACAAGGGTGGTGCTTTTCTGAATTCTGTGAATCGTTCCAAAGAATTATCAACCTGAGGGGGTTAGGGCAACCTCTGAATTTGTAGCCAGTTGGTCAGAAGCATGAATGGCCCTGGGAACCCCCTCAACTTCTGGCTGGCATCTGAAGTTGGGACTGTCTTGTGGAGGACTGAGCTCTTAATTCATGGGGTCTACACTGACACCAGCCTCCACGTAGTTGATGCCAGAACTGAACTGCAGAACTGAATCCAGCCAGTTGGGTGGTGTCAGAGTACCACCTTTTCTTTACCCTCTTTGTACTCCTTCTCAGGAGGGGAAACCCTATGACTGAATGAAGCTAAAATTCTAGCACACAGGGCTGGTAAGGCTGGATTAAAATCAACTTGTTTTCCAAAGCCTTCCTTTTGGCTCAGTGTTAAATCCACTTGATTTAGGATAGCTTCAGAATGCATTTCAAAAAAGTTGGAATCATCACCATGTTGGAAGCTGCCGGGTATTCAACTGGAACAGAGGGAAGTCATATTACATTGTCTAAAACTGCAGAGCAAGTGAAGAAACCCTAGGTCAAGGGAACCCAAGGAAAGTCTGCTCCTTGACCTTCGGTCTTGCAGGTCAGCAGAATGTTCTTCTCCCCTTTGCCTTGAAGGTTCTGAGAGAGTGTTGTTACTATCCTGTAGATGGGACAGAGGTGGGTGAGAAAGGGTCTGGATTATTACCTCAATTCAAATGACACATTTATCTAAACTCAAAGGGGAGGGAGCTTGGACTGGATCTTTGGTTTTTGTTCTTTGCATGAACTTCAGAAGAAATACTTATCATATTTCATGACTTCATCTTTGGAAAGATGTGGATCAAATGGAAGGTGTCTGGGGGACCTGGGTTCATAAAGCAGTGAGTTTCTGAAGAGCATCAGGACTAAGAATGGCTGAGAAACAAATCTATAACTTAGAGTCACCCCAGAGAGCCTGAGATATCCAAGGCACGAGAGAAAGAAGTCTCTTATTTAGGAGAATATAGTCAATCCTTGAGCTATGACATACACACTGGGCTTTTTTGTTTGTTCTTCAGCCAGCACAATTTTTCTTGCTTACCCAGTTTGCTGCTTATTAAAAAATTCTCTCTGGGCAATGCATCTAGGTATATTTTGGATAAACATTTGGGGGCGTCAGAATCATCTTCAAATGAAAATGTAAGCATTTCTTGTCTTGGCTCACTGGGGATAGCAGCCACAGACTTCTTATCTTGGTAGTAAGTGAGGCAGCTCAGTTCCTTCTCTTCTTCCCCTAGGGCCCTGGCCTGTCTCCAGCTCTGCGCCTCAGTGGGGGAGGAAGAGAAGGGAGGTAGCTGGCTGCTTGTCTCCAAACAGCAATGGAATGCCTTGGCCTGGCTGTTCAGTAATCCCCTGCCAGCTGGCTGCCTCCCTTTCCTCTGGGAACTCAGTGAATCACACCTCCGCAGCGCATTTGGCTCTTGCAAGCCCTGAAGGGCTGGAGGCTTGTGCCTGCCAGCTCCAAAGAGCTGCAGCCCAACTTCTGAGCATGGATCATGTTGGGACTCTGGAATTTCTGAGCACAGGAGGCTTTCCAGCTGCAGGGGAAGAACACTCATCTGGAGGCACTGCAGGATTCAAAGTGGGTTGGGCTGTTCACAGGCAGGGGCCGAGTGCTTTTTCTTTCCCCATCTTTTCTTAGGGAGCCTTCCAGGAGCAGAAGATTTTGCAGGTAGGGAAGCAAAGTAGGAGAAGAGTACTTAGTCCTCTTCCTGTATCTGCTCCCTGATGACCTCAGATAAGGTAAACCTTGCATAAGCTCTCCAGCCGTCAATCAGGGCATGAGCAGAGCACCAGGATGGTTGCACGTATGACCAAATGCATATTTGGGGTTTTTATTTCAGTAGTTCAGGAACAGGCACACAGAAGGGAGCTAACTGCTGAGATGTCCCTTCTACCACTGGCATAGAAGCATTCATTCTAAGACTGGATCTTTTTCAAAGGTAGGGAGTGAAGAGGTTTTAGCTGCTTCCAACTGGAGTGGCTAGAGGGTCTTTCTTTAGATGGGGTATGAGGACAAAGACCGAAGTGGCACAGGAAGAGAGCAAAGCCAATATATGCACATTCCCCTACCTAGTCATGCTGAATGCTTCCCCCAAGTTAGAAGCAGGCCTTGGCCCCAAATGGAAGGCCCCCGGGTGAGGTTGGCCAGCTCTTTGGCACTGCAGTGCTCCTACCAGCCGGGTTAGCAGACTTGCCAGGCCACTTCTCACTTCAACCACTCAGCCACAGGCTGGGAAGTCTCAAGTAGGAGAAGGGAAACCAGGAGCCAGAGGGAAGTGCGAGCTGAGCCCCATAGAGCTGCAGCAGGGTGGGAAGTCAAGGTACCTATGAGGAAATTAGCCTGGTACTTCATTACAATGCTCCTATAGAGTGAAAGGAAAAAACTAGGTCCATGCACTGCTCATGGGGAATTCCATATAGTTCCCTGCTTCTTTTGTGAAGAGCTGGTGATAGCAAATCCTGCTTCTTGGCCCCAGTTCTCCCCAGCATGCCACCTCTGTGGTCACAGTCTTCCTTTGCAGGGGTCAGGCTGGAACCGGACTGCTGGGGGCTGGGAGGAAGCTGAGGGGAAGAGGGCATCATTCCCGACCTCTGCAGCCCCTCCCTTGCCCACTCTCCTGCTTTCTTCCTACAGTGAGGGAGGAGGAACTTGCAGAATGGGAGGGAGTTCTGGCCACTTGAGGAACCCAGCAGCAGGGCAGCTGTGGACCCCACAAGAGTCTAAGGGCACTCCCTCCACCCCATCCACTTCCAGTCCTTCTCCAGCACCCTCCTTGCGTGCCACTCCTGTCATTGCCAAAGGATGTTTACAGAATTATTTTCCCCCACCACCCTTGAGGCTTGCCCCTAGTCTATTCAACCTAGGTCCTGCAGGAACTCAGCAGTGGGCAGTGACACGTGATCCTCGGGCTGCTTCATGGGGTGCTTCATGCTTCCTGTTCCACCTTCCAACTGCTTCCTCACTCCCCATTCAGTTCAGAGGCCCAGGCCAGGTTCAGGGGCCTTCCTGACACATTGCCAGACGGTCTTGTCTTCACAGGTCTAAGTCACCTTTGCATTCTCTGGTTGCTTGACTTATGGCCATTCCAGCCACTCGTGGGTCAAGGGAGTTGCCATGCTGGCTCTGTTCACTGGAACATCTACCTTGTCCACTCTGTTGCCTCTTTTCTATTAGCCGGCTAGCACAGCTGGAACAGTTACAAGAAAAGTTCAACCTTTCCTCCTCTCCACCCCTCCTTGATCCACTATCTCTTTCCTTTCCTTGGGAAATAATGTCTTTCATACTTTCCAAGGTATGCACTTTTTTTTTCCAATTTGATAACTACTAAAATCGGAGCTTACCTGTTAGAGGATGAAAAGCACCATGTCATAGTTTAATGGGCAGTGCATGTTCTTTGTTAGTGGGAACATGGAGTACCATGTGTCTTACTATGGAAGGTGACTCGGAGGGGGTGAAATGCAGTATGTTGCTTCAAAGAGGCCACTGCATTCCCCTTTTTTTCATGTGTCACTTAATTCTCATCTATTGTGTTCTGGTTTCTCTTCCCAACCACGCCAGTGAAAAATGCTTCCATGCGGTCTTCCAGGGTCTTCTAATTCTTAAAACCTGTCTTTTCCTGTCCATGTTTTACTTGATCTGGATGTTGTTTTTGACAGTATTGGCCTTCTAGAATCAGCCTCCCTGTTCCTAGAGCACACTCTCTCTGCTGTCTCTCCCACCCTCCCCTCCCCACCCCTCCCCTCCCCTCCCCACTCCTCCCCTCCCCTCCCCACTCCTCCCTCCCTTTCCCATCCTTCCCCTACTCCCTTTCTTATACAGGCTTTCATGTCTCTTGGTTCCTGGAGCCAGTGATCCTCGGGATTTCTTTCTCAGTCCTCTACTCCTGCTACCCCTGTACCCCTGTGCCTGGCAATGATGTTCTCACCCTTTCTTCATCTGTCACCTTCAGATCAAAGGCTGCTGAGTCTGGGCCTGTACTGGGATCTCTCTCTGGACCCCTGCCTGCAGAATCTCTCTCCTTGTATTTTTTTCACCATAAACCAGGGGTTCTCCATCTGCAGCGACGTCTCCCCCCTGCCCTGCCATGGGACATGTGGCAATGTCTGGAGATGTTTTTAGCTGTCACCATGTGGGGGGATGCTACTGGTATCTAGTGGGACACCACTAAACATTCCATAGTACTTAAGACAGTGCCCTACAACAAAGAATTATCCAGCCCCGAATGCCAATAGTAGCATGTCTGAGAAGCCCTGCGATAGGCACTTCAGATGGACAGTGCCCCAAGCTGAACTTCCCCTTGAACATCTTCCATTATGAGTTGCCATTGCATCCTGTTTCCCTGTCTGCCTCTCCCATTGGGCTGGGAGCTCATGGATATGAACTGTGTTTTATTCATCTCCTCATCTCCAGTCCTTGTAAGAGAATATGAATGGAATATTAGATACTCAGGCAGTATGGCTGAATTAACGGAACATGTCATCACTGCCCTATGTCCCAGACAGTGCAAGGTCTCTGAAGGCAGGGTCATGATAACCTACCACTGGGTGCTGAGGAAAGGTGGAAGCAGTGTGTGACATTCGAGATTTGGGGACAGGTGAGAAAAGTTGTAGAATGGAATTTCCATGCCTCTGCTGGGTGAGTGTGGGCCAGTCTCTGGCTACAAAATGTATGCAAAGAAAAAAAAAAAAAGCCTAAAAACAATTTAGAGTCTATTACTGTTTTGAAAAATTGTCAAGAACTTGAATAACTAGGTAGAAAAGGCATAAACAAGGTCTACGTTAGTAAAATGAGATTTTAGAAAGTAAAGGCTAATATGAAAGGAAAGATGTGTTCAGATTGTGTTTGGAATAGTAAATATACTCTAACGTCAAACTAAAAGGGAAGACTGCCAAGAAAGTAAGTAGAAAACCTGGGAGGGGAAAGTAAGGACAAATAAGACATTTTGGCAGTAGGTAAATGTTCGCCTCTCATTTTAGCATTCTATTATATTCTTGTTTGGGTAAGATATAATGTCTTTACATTCCCAAAATTCCTTAAAGGAGATCTTTATGAAATAACAGATTGTAGCTCACCTTTTTACCTCAAACTCTGCTTCCTTTGTATTTCCTGTGCAAGAGGCTTTTTTACAAAGCTGTGAGCCCCATCCACCCCAGGCTCATGTGAATTGAAGGAGTCCATGTCACCCACCTCGTTCCTGGGGATGTCCCTTCCCTACGTTTCCTTTCTCTTAGCCTCATTTCTTTCATTTATTTTGATTCGGTACATGGCATATCTCCTTGTGAGCTGACAATTTATACCTGAGGCAGGGCATAAATTCATATTTCTCCTTTTTTTTCTGGATTCATTTGGATACCTTATATAAGGGATCTAGTTACAAATGCAAAGCATCTCGGATTGGATGGGAGGAAATTCTCCCCGAGAATCAGGAAAGCATGAAGCATCCCTATGGCCGAAGAAACCCTGCTGGAGGACAGGGAACATACATCCCCCACAGGACATAAGGCCTGGGGAACACAAGCTGTTGTACCTGTGTGTTTATATATGCATGTGTGCATGTGTGTGCCCGTGTACACAGGCATGTGTCCATCCTTGTAGCCTTGAGATACCCACAGCCGGGACTCCCGCCCTTCCCAGAAACAACTACCCTCAGTTGATGGCTCAAAAGACATGTGCTGCTACTTAGAAAGAGGAAGAGAAGGTTTTTGGAGTAGTTTACGGTGATCTGGAGAATAATATTACACACCGACACAAGAAAAACATGGAAGACAATTTATTCTGGCTGAGGTCAGTTACTAAAAGCCACATAAAGTAGGCTTCTACCATGTCAGATTTTCTGTTGATATGTGGTAGGGCATCCCTGAAATGAGAGGATAATATATAAAAGAGGGACAAATTAAGTTGTTAGACATTAAACTCCATCACCGTCCTTCCTCATTCAATTTGGAAAGCAATGAAATAAAGAAACACAATTATGGTTGCAACTGGTGTGCCCCCCGGGTACACATCCTCACAACACCATGAGCATGGATGTATCTGCATCTTATTCTCCAGTTTAGGGCTAAGGAATCTGGATTTCACAGCAAAAGTCCATTCAGCTTGTACGTGGGGAGTCTGGATCCAACTACAGGCTCTGGATGTTTTCAAAGAAAGCACTCTTTCCATTCAACTATGCATTTAATAAACAACCCAATAAACATTTCCGTACAAAGAATTTTTTATTGACATTGTAAGAAACATTTTTTTTTCTTTGTTACAAAAGGACTAAGTGGTTCTGAAAGCAAAGGTAGAGTTCATCTGTGGCTGGGCTGCAGCCCCTGGGCTTGAGGTGGGCGTGATCACGGGGAATGCAGGCTTGTCCGAGGAATGCCTGGGCCAGTCACATCCGAACGCTATGCCTACAATACTTAAATGTATTTACATGTGTTTCTTTTAAAAAAGGATTACACATCTTATTTTTTAAAAATCTAAAAAAGGTGAAAAAAATGAACTTGTATTTTATTTTACATGTCTGCAGGATACACAACGGTAACTTGTCAGAAGAGAACATCCTCCTATCAGTTCAAAACAACACCGGAAACCAGGATACAAGACAGCCTCGACTCTGCTACCACCGTGCGCTCTCTGGCTGGTGCACACACAGCCTCAGAGTGCTGACTGGGCAACACCAACTGGTCCCTCTCATTGACAAGATTAACATAAAATAAGGCACATACATCGCAAGAATCAAAACTTTGTGGCTCAAGAGGAAGAGCCAGTGTGTGAGGAGTTGGGAGGGGTTAACTTTTTCAGAAAAACAAAACAAAAATGGTTAGAAAAAGTTTAACACAGACATTAAGCAGGAGTACTGTGTGTGAGCCTGCATGTTTTAGAAAAGGCAGGATGGTGACACTAGTGAGGCGGTCCTCTTGCTCTAAATGCACAGGTTACAGAAATGGAGAGAGGCTTGGAGGCTGGGGGTGAGTCTCAAGATATGAGATGCCTAGCCTACAGAGATCCCAAAAGGACGTCCCAAAAGGATACTTCTAAGAGACCTCAAAAGATCTTCCTTCCACTGGACTGCCACGACAGATCACTGAAATTCTGGAGGAGTACACTTGCTTCTTCCCTCTCTCCTCTCCTCCATCCTTCTGAAATTTCCATATTGAGAGAAGCCAAACATTGAGCTGAAACTAGCATCTCCTGGAAATCTAAAAGCAGTAGAAAGGAAAGCAAATATATGTGTGTGTGTGTGTGTATGTGTATGTGTGTGTGTATGTGTGTATATGTATGTATATATATGTATGTATACATACATACATACATATATATGTGTGTGTGTGTGTGTGTGTGTATATATATATATATATATATGAATGGGGGAAACCCAGAAAATAACCTGAAACCATAGGAAAGAGCAGAAGCACAAGACAACAACAGAGGTGGACCAGATCACTGTGCATCCCTCGGGAAGGACAAAGCTGATACAGGAAATGATGGTAACTGAGAAATGGAGTTTGCATCGAAGAATACTACTGGAAGAGCCCTCTGATGGAGGAGGCCAGCATGGTGCCTTCCATTCAAGCTCCTTTCTCAGGAGAAATGGAGAACACTCAGGCCTCAAGCTTTGAAAACAAGAGTTGGAAAGGAATTGAGCCAAACCATTAGAGCACACAAGATAAAATCGGAGATTTGGAGATTTGTGGAAAAGTGAGACTGGATCTCTGATTTTGTGACAACATCATGCCGTTTCAGAAACACAGAGAAAACCTTGCTTTTTCAGCTGAAAAGTGGTAGAGCCTCCACTCTCCTACGCTCAGATCAGTAGTTCTCTTTTGTTATGGGGCTGTTCCAAAGGAGACACATCCTTTAATTTCAAAGAAGACTTACATGGGAAGACAGCAGGCATGGAGGGGAAATTGCAGCATCCCTCTGCTTGTCTCAGGAACATCTAGTTGAAAGCAAACCCAACAGTCTTAGCCAAAGTCCCCAACAGCAAATCAACCTCCATGCGGAGAGATCCTTGGTCCAAATGAAAGAACATAAATATGAGAAAAGTGGGCTCGTCCTAACACTCTTTCTATTATCTAACACTTTATTTTACTTGATTTTGTCTTTCTTCTGTAATTTAAACGGCAGGATTAAAGGCGAAAAGCCACATAATTGAATTATCAATCACTTGCAATAAATCCAATTCCAGGGGTCAATGGGACAGAATATAGCAGGTAGCCTGAGGTGTTAATATTTTAATAGTTTACATATTTTTTAAAGCAATATGCTGGAAAATCCATGTACTCTTTGTGCACACACAGTATGACTTTTATGTGTATCAAATGCACATGGGAAGCAGCTGCACTTCAAAAATCTTTAAATGTTTTAATCCAAAAGTACAGATCCAGTCCACATTAAGGACTAACTGCATGTAACACTTAACTTCGTGAATGGATGCAGCATTCAATAGACAGGGTGTGAAAAAAGGCATCCACACAGCGACTAAACATCTTCCCTAGTGCTCTCAAATACTAAAAATGGCTGAAGCAATTTATTCCCACTATGTGGGCTTTCTCTTTTACCACTAAGTTTTATAAATCCCTCAAAATAAAGCATTTAGAATGGAAATCCTCCTTCACTATAGTGGAATTAATAAATGTTACTGATACAGCCACTTGTTGGGTTGTTTAAATACCTATATACTTAGAGCTATATATAATCAATTCTCAGTTAAAATGGGAAAGAGATGGAACTAATCAACAAACACAGCAACCCACAAATATTCCCCCAACTAATTCTACCCAAATGCTTCAATCTACAATCTATCTAACTTCTTACCAGAACAGACAAAATTAGTAATGTAATTGTCACCAAATGCCAGTCCCTTCTCTTTAACTGCAGTGCTAAACAGCACTAAATGCTCATGAAGGTAGTGGGAGGAGAGGCAAATGTGATAAGTAAGAACCGACCATACAGACATAGCCTCCCCCAAAACACACTTACAGACATGAAGAGTTGAAAACCAAAACTGTGAGCGCCTATTTCATTTACAAGAGCCCCGCATTCCCATTTCTGTGTAACTGTGGAAAGTATGCCCTGAACTGAATTGGGGATGGGGAAAACATCAATATTCTGTCATCTATGCTACAGTGCACCCACAAAAGATTCTTAAACTCGCTATCCATATTCTGATTCTTGTGCCCAATGTGGGAATTAAAATAAAAAACAGAAACCAAAAC
Source organism: Rhinopithecus roxellana (assembly GCF_007565055.1). Lineage (NCBI taxonomy): Eukaryota > Metazoa > Chordata > Mammalia > Primates > Cercopithecidae > Rhinopithecus > Rhinopithecus roxellana. Next base: position 95,191,422 of record NC_044554.1, read on the forward strand.
ACAAAACAAAACACTGAGCACATGTAAAGGAGAATTTTAAAAGCTGGAAGTGTAACCCCTTGGTCACAAGCACACCAACTCCTATTTCCTTTGAGCAACAGCAAAACATGTCAAATCCTTTAATTTGACTGCTCTTCTAAAAGAAAGAAGAATATGCACATCACACATTTACATAGGTTTACTAAAAAGGGGTGGGGCTTACGGTTTTTTTTTTGTTTTTTTTTTTTGTTTTTTTTTTTTTTAAAAAAAGAGAGTGTTTTGAGTGTAACAATACTGATTCAAAACTGAAATGGAAGACAGTTTCTCCCTAGAATACTTTAGGGTTTTTCAGAGTCCTTTTCCATAAAAGGAATATATTTGAAACACATCTCAGTTAGGTACTGAGATGAGATTGCTAAAATACATACAGAACTAAAAAAAACAGCCAAAACAAAGTCAGCTTAATCTCCTCAACTCCTATTGATTTACGTTGGTTGCAGTCCCTTTTTCCTAAAGCCTATTGCATAACTGCAAGGAATTTGCTTTCTTCCGCTAGGGAGGTCAGCAAAGAACTCATGTCCCCTATAGCCATGTTGGTGGTGCTCATGGACAGCGCTGGGAATGGGAGGGAGGCCCGAGGCGTGGTGAGGCGGGAGGAGCTATGGGAAAGGTTCTGAATGACGCTTGGGCTCAGGGCCCCTGACATCAGGCTGGAGTGGTCCCCATCGTCTATGATGGCATCGAAGTCAATCTGTACCCCTTCCAGGTCATGGCTGTCGAGGCTGTCCACTGTGCTTGTCACCTGATTAGCACCTGGGGAAAGTAACTCAGAGTTTTTGGCGCTGGTCCCCTGTAGCAGGCAGCTGGCATCTGAAATGGAGAATGAACCAGCTTTCGTGTCTTGCTGACTGAAGCCCACGGTTTGGTCATAGAACTGACCAGAGTAATTCTGCAGATTAGAGCACAGCGGATGCGGTGGCCCTTTCATTTCCATCTTGATGCCATTCACCCTGCAGGTCTGACTTGTGTCACTGAGCTGTCCTGACTGCAGAGCAAGGCTATCCCTTGGCATAGCCTGGCGCCTGCTGCCCCCAAAGCTGGCACACGGCTGGTAGCCCCTGACGACTGCCAAGCTTGACGGCTGGCTGCCCATGCCGTGAGCCCCTGGCAGGCAGCTCTCTGGCCCTTGATAGATGTTGATGTGTGAGGTAGCACTAACCTGCCCAAGCATCTGCTGACAGGGGCGTCCTGCCCCCGGGTGCTGCATGCTGTCGCCGAGGAGCTGGTGAGCCAGGTACCCCTGTCCCACCGGGTCCTGGGTCTGCATGCCATTCACCATGCTGCCAGCTGACTCATTTGGCGCTACCGGCAGGCCGAAATTCAGCTGCCCCCCGCTCCCTTGCATGGGGGTGCTCTTCAGCTTTGAGGCTTGAATCCCGGCACCACAGGCACCGTCGAGCGCACCAGGGGCCACTGGCTGCCTGTTGAGGCAGTTCCCATACTGCGGGGCCTTACAGGGCTGTTCATGGAAAGTGTTTCCACTGGCGCCACTTCCGGGGCTGTTGTGAAGCATCAAGTGCTCTGAGCCAGCGTAGGGGTTGCTGTTCTCCCCGAGGGTCTGATAGCCCTCAGCAGGCCCGCTCCTCAAGGGGTTCTGCGGGTGGACGACCATGCCGTTGCAGAACCCAAAGGCGCGAGTCTGCGGCACAGCGGGCCGCAGGCCACACTTGAGCTTGGAGGAGGACAGTTCGGCGCTTCCGGAGCTGACTTCGTTCCACTGGATGGGCAGGTCGGTTTTGCTGCCCTCGGGGCAGGGCTGCTCGAGGGCATGGAACTGCTGGCCAGCGTGGCTGTCTGGCAGCCCAGGCGCGTCAAAGTCAGTGGGCCCGTGGGGCACTTTGCTCTCATCCGGGAGGGTGCTCGGGAAGTGCTGCTCGTACCCTGCTTGGTTCTGGGAATTTAAATACTGCACCACGTCGTCTGGCAGGAAATCCTCATCGTTCAAGTTGGCATCGGCGTCCATGGTCAGGGACTCCAGGGTGACGTTCTCGGTGATGCTGGGAGGACAGGGGGACGAGTGGAAGTTTCGGGACTGGCCGCCCTCGGGCCGCGTGTAATTCTGAAGCACGAGGCCGCGCTTCTCCGCGGACGGGGCCATCGCCGGGGGGTTGCAGCTGCTGAGGTTGCTGAAGCGTGGCACACGGGGCAGGGCCAGGCCCTCGGAGCCCGTCCGCACGGGGTCGCTGGCCCTCCTCATGCCGTGGCCTGGCGCATCGTGCGGCTGCAGGTGGCGCCGCCCGTAGCCGTGGGCTCCCCCGTCACTGCACCTCCTCGGGGCATGGACGGGAGGCAGGGCCACGCCAGGCTCCAGGGCGTCCCCGAGCAGCGCCAGGCGCGTCTTCAGGCTCATCCTCTCCATGTTGGGCAGGGGCGTGGGCGGCGGCCCGCCTGTGGCAGCCGCGTACTTGGCCTTGAGGCGGTACTGCTGGGCGGGCGTGAGGCTGAGCAGGCTGGGCAGGCCGTCGCTCTGGCTGGCCTCACTGGAGCGGCGCGAGGCGTCGGTGGAGATGGGGTCGTAGGAGTCGGCCACGCTCACGTTCTGCGGCCGGCCCTCAGCCTGCGACGCCTCGCTGGAGCGGCGGCTGGAGAAGCAGGGCGAGATCCCTGAGGAGCGGCGGCTGCTCAGGTAGGCGGAGCTGATGGTGCTGGCGCTGCTGTCCCGCCTGTTGAGCATGTTCAGCATGGTGACGTCCACCCCAGAGAGGTCGCTTCTGCCCGGGAGAAGCGTCATGGGCCCACCCAAGCTGCAGGTGTTGTTGGACTGTGTGCCTGGAGACAGAGAAAGGGAGAGACCATGCGGAGAAATTCCCTTCGAGGATGACTTATACCAGGCATGAGCAACCCTTTTCTGTAAAGGGCCAGCTAGGAACTATTTTTGGTGTCCCAGGCCACATTGCCTGCCTCACAACTACTCAGCTCTGCAGTGTAGCCCCAACACAGCCACAGACAGCAGTGAGCAAGCACGCGTGGCGGGGTGCCCATGAAACTTTCTTTACCAAAACAGGGGCGGCTGGAGATGGCGGCAGGCTACAGTTTGCTGATGCCTGGCTTAAACAAAACAATAACAACTCCCTCAATTCAGTGAAGCCCCTCCCCAAGCACAGTGCAAGGACAAAAGGAATCTTGTGATGGGTACACAACGCTTGAGTTGCAGGCAAGTCCCCAGGCAAAGGTATTCCACGAGTTTCACATTCACGCTCAGGGTGTCCTGTTCATGCCACATCCTATCAACAGGTAACACCCGTGTTGGTGGAGGGCAGAGCTTCACCCCTTAGGTGCTCTCAGAAGTGTAACCTCAGAAGTACAAACTGACCTGGGGACTGACAATGGGGAGGGATTTTTGACTTTCCTTGAACTGGGTAAATATAAATAAAAGTGGCTGCTAACCTCCTGGTTTTAAATTTTGAAAACCAGAGACAGAGTTCCAACCACAGACGCCTCTACTGCTGGCATTCCCTTACCCTAATCTAACAGTGACGATTTCACCATCAGAATAGGAGTCATGCACAGCCACATTTTTTTCCTCAGTATTATACTGTTCCCAGCTGTTTTTAAAATATGGACCATCCAAAAAGGCAACTTGAATGGGCTCAACATTAACGGATGGTTACAGCGTCATTTTAGGACTAATGGAGAAACTAGCAAACATAAAACTGAGGGTCTGCATTTAAAAGAACAGAAAAAAACACCCTGAGCAGATGCATGGTCTGATGTAGAACTCACCATTTCCTATGAGAGGAGAGACTGCAGGGGCTTTAGGGGGTAGAATGGGGTTCAGTCGTGGAAACATTCCATTCACTTGTTTTAGCCTTTCTAGTTTTACGTGCTCCATCCATTTGGTCCCTGCTGGGTTTCTCCTGGCTTGCAAAGCAAGGGCTGTGGTTGCAGTGGAAATGGTCGAGTCCATGATTGGGGTTTCATCAATGGCACTGAGGTCTCCTATACTACCTCCATCGGTCAGAGGAAGCTCGAGCCCACTGTTGGAATAGTTGCTGATGGGGGACTGTTGGCTGCTGCATGAAGACTGACCACCAGGGCTTGGCTGAGATGTCTGTTGGGGTCAAGTGGAAAGGAAAGAAATGTCACCAGGGAGGGTCAAGGAAAGCGAGCCAATAATGAGAGCTCATGCATATCAAGATCTTCAAGATCATTGGTTGGTTGAATGAGAAGAAAAACTACGCTCTGGTGAATGGAGCTGGCCACTTTTGGCCAAAATGACGGATGGACCACCAGGCTGATGGGCACTGGGAGGCAATGCACAGCACAGAATGCTAGCTATAGTGTGATTGGCATGGTATCAGCCATGGAATCCTGTCCCAATCGCCAACTCTGCAAACACACTTCCTCGGTTCCAATCCCATCTCCACCACTTTATTCTTTGGGCATATTACTTAAGTCACTCCAAACCTCAGTTTCCTTATCTATAAAACGGGGACCGTGTATTTCAGAGATTGTTGTCAGGAATTAAGTGTGAAGCCCAGAGAGCATACAAGTATAAAAAGACCTGGATAATAGCAATTGGCTCACAGGGTGTTAGCAATTATTATGATCCCAGGTGGTTTTAGTCTTTAGGTTCATTTTGCTCAGCTGGAACATAAATGTAAGATATGCGCCATCAGCACACATTACCTCCTCCAACAAGAGCCCCTCTAGGCTGTTCAGGGCTGGTTAGCCAAGCTCTTTGCAATCTCTCCTCCCTCCTTCCATATTTTCTTGCTTTTGTACAACCTCAACCAAGGTGTCAGTAAAAGCAGTTGAGAGAGGTGAAACTTCAATCATATAATAAGCTCGTGCTATATTCAGAAAGAAAGAAAGGCTGCAGATCACAGCCATCATGAGTCTGTAGAATGATTTCACCGTTCCCCTTAGTGTACTCCCTAACAGTTCACTAGGAGAATTAGGAAATGATTCCTTAACTCCAACCAAGTAGACTCTGTAAGACAATGCTGCAAATAATGGAATCTTAATCTAGTCCACCCGGTCCTCAATCAGGGAAAGTACTGCCTCCTCTCATTCCCAGGGATCCTGGAAATACAGGGTGGAAAGCCTGGTGCCCCAATGTCTGGGGATTACTATATAAAATGGCCTACAATGCACAGGACAGTCACACAACACAGAACTGTTCTACCTGAAGTTCCAGCGGTGTCCTGGTTGATAAACAGTTGAATCCTTTTTGTACAGATAAGAAAAGTGATGTTCAGAGAAGTTTAGTGACTGCCCAAAGTCACAAAGTGAATGGTGCAACTAGCCTGGACTCTTAGGCCGGCTACTTCCATGCGTCTGCAGCACCTTCACCAGTGTTACTATAAACACTGACAGCAGCCGAAAGGGAGAGTGCTTTATGGAGAGATAACTACACTCACTCGGTTACAGAGTACTGTAGTCTCAGGTGGAATGCACAGTGCCGCCAGGAAGGGCTCTTCCCTTTGGAACCCGTTCACTTCTTCTGCTTTCATGGTACATACACCCAAGCAAATGAACACTTTCCAAGTGAGTGCCGCATGGTACACTAACTTTGTCCCGGGCAACCAAGCAGAGCCAAATAAGATACACAAATTTGATCATGAGTATGTGAAGCCTTGCTTAATTTTTGGCCTCAGCAGAGTGCTGGAGTGCCAGACCACCTGCTCCTTCCTGAGGTACTTGTTTCCAGAGCTTTGGATGTCTTTTACTTCTGTACTGTGAAATCAGAGTGTGTGCAAACATGAACCTGTGCATTTGTGCGAACACACAGGCAGACACACTTCATATAAGGCACAAATGCACTCACAACTAGGAAATTGCTTCAGTGAGCTTCCACATTTAAATAGAGATTACATTGCTAACAACAAATGAAGCCAGATCTTCCTCAAAGAAGGTGGTGCACGTCTGGTCTAAGGATGAATTTGCATTAATACAGTAATGAGTCTTTCAGAACATCTGCTTGGTAGGCCCCAGTGTGATTTGTTATGGAAACCTAGACAGATAGAACAATGAATTTCACCAACTAACTCCACATTTTTCACATGCTGAATGTTCAAAACACATTGCTTCTGTATTTGAAACATATCTGAAGAATGTTCACTACCAAAGATATCACAAAACCACAAAAACTAAAGAAAAATTAACACAATGTCAAAAAAATGAAAACAAAACAAAAAGGACAGAGAAGCCAAAATTCCCTCACCTTATTACCCACTGTCCTTAGGAAGTGAGAACAAGACATTTAGGAGCATTAGACAGAAGTGATGTTGCATTAATAAGAAAAAAGAAGAAATAATTTAATTTATAGCATGATGATCAAATCAAAGACATGTTTTAAAGAAAACTAGAAATGTAAATTTCATGTTTATTAAGTACATGTCTATGAAGATACCTACTTTTAAATGCGTGTGAGCATATACACACATAACATCTGCTATGGAAGTGTGATTATTAACCTCACTGAGCCTCAGCTTCCTCAAAATATGGGCATAGTCTTGATCTCTATGGTTTCTTTTAGTCCTATGGTTCTAAGTTGGTGCCAAAGTAATTGTGGGTCTTGTCATTACTTTTAATGGCAAAAGACCCACAATTACTTTGGCACCAACCTAATATGATTAAATTACTTTATAAAATATTTCACACACTGGGGCATCTCAATGTTGCTGAGCCAAATCGCTATAACTTTTATTTCTACCGATTTTCTTTTTTAAACAATGGGTATCTGAAGAGAAAATGGTAATTTTCTTGAGCTAGGAATGCGCACTAAAAGTAGAAGAGATTCTGGGTTCTTGGAATATCCCAAGAACATAAATCATCAGTTTCGTGACATAATCTAAGACTGCAAATTAACTTTCCTTGTTTTGTGAAACACTTGAGGGTAAACTGTCGAATGTTCTCCACAATTATTATACAGGTAGGCTTTATTTTGAGAATAGACATGTGCTCCCCTCCAAAAAAAGTATATAAAACACAGCTTATGAACTGATTAAAATACAGTGATCAATCATAATGTATAAACATCTTATTAAGATACTTTTTTAAAGCAAAGTACACCTACCCATTGAGAAATCATGATAAACCTGGATAGCCGATGTGTGTTATTTTTGGCCAGACTTAATGTCATTCTCTAAGACTCTTAAGAGTTCAAAGACAAACTCAGTTAAGTCATTAAAACACAGCCTCTCACCCTCCCAATGGTGAGACTGTACATTATTTCCTGCCCACACGTACTGCTATACAGCAACATCACTCATGAATTCATAGGCTGCCCATCCGGTAGGCTGCTCTAATTTTAAGAAAATGCTGACTTTAAGTATAAATCTGTTGGCCTGATCGTTTCCATGCATCTGGGAGTCTGAGCATGAAACTTCTCTCTGGTACACTTCCTTCACAGATTAGCGTGACAGCCCAGAACCCAATATATTTGCACAATTAAATCCATTCTATGCATGGCCAAATGGGCTGAATCTCCTCTACTATCTACTCTTTTAATTTTTCTTGCTGTCTTTGAAATTTTTAGGTATTTTATAAAGTCACATTCATGAAGTGAAGTCACGAACTGAGGTTTGAAAGAAGCTGAAAGAGTAGCAGAGCCCACATGTCATATTAGTCTCCAAACAGAAAGAGTTGCCTACTGAATCTTTCAGATCCTTCTCTTGTGCTCTGCCTCGCTGGTTCAGGCCCAACAGCAAAAGTGGTCTCTAGTTTACCCAGTCTCTAGACTGGTACTGGAGTGGTTTCCTCAAAAAAGAAAAACAAAAAAACAAACAAAAAATCTCACCCCTGCTACACCATTCCCCTCCCACCGCTGTGCTCCTCCTCCGCCGCCTTCTCCTCAGCTCTTCCCTCTGCAGTGCTGAACTCCCATCCCATGGCCTCCTCTGCCCCGACTGATTGGCAGTCTGTCCCTCTCTTGAATCCTCCTTACACAGACTTGTGTGTAAGCCCCCATCACACTGCATGGTATTTGTTTTTCAGCCTGTCTATCCCACTGGACTGTAAACCCCTGAAGAATATGGGCCATGGCTTATTTACCTTGGGGTCACCAGGGCAAAGAAGACAGAAAGCATGTTTACAGGAAGAGTCAGTGAATGATTTTCGACATTACAGACACGCTGGAGAGACAGACAGTCGTGTCTTTCTTCCTTCCATGGCACAGTGGTATGGTTCTGGGATTAATTTTAAAAATCAGTTAGGAAACCTAGAAACTCTTTTTCTGAGCTGATCAACTTCAAGTAAGCAATCCAGGTCACTGCCCTCATTGCCTCCTCAGATCAGAGACAGCCTGACACAGTGAGGACCGGGAAGTCCTGTCCCTCTATGCGCCCTACCTGGCTCTTTTAAATGACCCTGGGCCTGCTGTGAAGTCAGAAGGTGAGTGAATGACATACCATGGGCTTCTCCGCCTTGACAGTTTTCACCTGGAGGCATTCTTCCCGCTTTGAGGTAGTGTTGCTGAGGTCCTGCTGCTCACCGAGGGCTCCCTGAGTGGGCCGGCCGGGCGACCTGGACTGTGAATGGCTGCCGGAATCTCTCGGGGGTGGGGGCCGAGGATGGATGTCCCCACGTTGCTTTTTGGTGACATGAGCCTCTGGGCCATGCACTGTCTTCACGTGTTTCCGGAGGGAGCTTGGGTCTGTGTAACGCTTAGTGCAGCCTGGGATTTTACACACATATGGTTTCTGCCAAATGCCACAAGAATGAGGTAAGAGATTGTTATGAAGGAGATTATGCCCCAGCCCAAAAGTCCTTTATGGTTGCTCATTACATTTTTAATCCTTTCAAAACATTTTCACAAGGCTTCGAGGTGTTCAGATACCTCTAGGAACTAATAGTCTAATAAGGCCATTAGAACACTGCTCCGTGTCCATAGAATCTAGCTTTAATAGATTATGGCTTGAGAGAGAGGCTCAGGGAGAACTAAGAATGTGTAAATTGCCTTGATGTTCTTGGAAGCATTTATACTGTGAGTGAGAAAGTACCACGGTGCCATAATAGGCACTCAATAGATATTTGATGACGATGACGATGACAATGAAGATGGCTTAAAAGACACCCATCATCTAATCAGGAGAAGACTGTACACCTTTCAGAAGAGATTGTGTGACAACATTTTTTATGGATGCCCTGGTTCTGAGATCGAATATCACTCTGATCTTTTTGAAAATGTGCTATTTATGCATAGGCATAATTTTGAAACTGCCGATGGCATCTCCCATGTTAGATGATGCTAAAATGTGCTCCTTTGGGTAGCATTAAAGTGTGGGGATGTTCAGGGCTCAAAATAGCCAGACCCTTTCTGCTCTTCAAAACTGGAAAGCCCTGTCACAGACTGTCCGTGAATTCTCATCATAAACTACAGAGGGCTGACGGATGTTCTGGGGACCAGGATTTCTCGTCTGTTTTCCCCTCCTGAGTGAATTTATAACTAAGGTCTATAAATTATTTCATGCTAACTCATTTTCTATGTGGGTCAGTGATCAAGCCTAAGGATACAGTCATAAAAAATTATGCGGATGCTTATATAAGCGGATTATTTTCTCAAATCACAGAACTGCTGGCCTTTGGCTCATGACCAACATCAGATTTGTGAGTTTGCTCACTTGACTTATAATATACGCAAGGATGCTTTCATGAATATATATTTATATCTATGTATAGCAAAGGATGAGCTTTTACGTAAGGATTCGTCATGAAAAGCAGGATTACTATAATGTACCTATTATATTTAAAATGATGCTGTGTCTTGTAGAATGTATGTCTAAAAGATGCTTTTTCACTAAAAGCCCAAGAACAGACTGAGTGCTACCTAAAATGCTGAAATGTCCTAATGCAGTGAAGCAAAGATCCTGAAACTGAGAGGTTTCACCTCCAAACCTGAGATTCCTTTGGGCAGAATTGATTCCCATTAACTATGAATTACATCTATTCAGGAGCTTGTGTGATTTGCAGCATATATATAATAAGATGAGCACATCAAATTCTATGCATTAGGGACAAAAGACTGGCTCTGACAATTAGTGCCATTACCTTACAGTGTTCTGACACGGGCCCTGTGCTTGCTCACAGCATTCCTGTGACAGGTTGTTCCATTAGCAGGCAGACTGGGATATGTGGGGCAGAGGTGTGGAGACCAGAAGGAGAGAGGGAGCACAAAGCCTGCATGTTTGGAGAGCTACCCTTCCGATAAATATATGGATGTACATGATGGGTTAGCTTAGAACCAAGGACGCAGCCAATGTGTAATGAGATACAAATGTGTCAGCTCCTGCACTTCCAGAAACAACAGCCCATACAGGTGCATCTGTGCCCATGTGCTCTTGTGTGTGAACATACACATTATCTACCCACAAAAATTCACAAATTCACAAGAAAATAGGTTCAGGAAATGTATACCTCACAACAACATAACATAAACAAAATATCCTTTCACACAGCTTTTGCCCACAAATTTTGTTGTGATCCATGACTAAAATAAAATATAATTAAAGGCTAAGATAAATGTTCTCAGACTTACTGAGGTGCAAGATTCTGCAAGCACAAAGTTGCATACAACAAGATTTAATCATAAGGAATACAAAATCTGATAGGAAAAAAATAAGAAGATGCGATGATCTATATAATATAAAGTGTGAATGCTATGTAAGGATACAGACAGAGGAGGGATCATTTTTCACCTGGGATAATCATGGAAGGCATCAGTTATTAAGATTGTATATCTGGGCTTAATGCCCAGCTCATGGGGTTATTGGTAAGTGTTAAATTAGATCATGTACATGAAGTGCTTACCAGGATGCATGGAACGTAGTAAGCACTCAATACACAGAGCTTTTATTAGGAGTCATTTTACTTGGAATGCCAAAAAGAAGTGTCCTCAGCAAAGGTCCAGTGGCAGAACCACTTCATGCACCTAAGCATGGCAGTCCACAGCACCAGCTTCTGGAATGTTTCACTCATGATTATGATAGTGAGAGGTCAGGACTAGAGGGGCGAGCTTGGGCCCTGTGAGAACAGACACTTACACAAGCTTAGGGAGTCTCAAGTTTCCTTACAGGAAAGCAGGAGCCATTGCAGCTTTCTAGAAAGGGAGGTTCAACCGAATCAGAGCTCAGGAAACTTGTTTAGTGGTATCTTTGAGGGAAATATGAGCTGTGTGATCTGGAGTAAGAAGTCCTGTCAGAGCTATGGTCAGTCTAGCAGCCCTAAATGAGCAGGACAGCCAGAGGGACAGAGAAGTGCCAGAAATTACTCCCTTCCTGTTCCAGTCCATTATTTTGTCGGCCACACTTAGAACAGCAAAGGGCTTGACACATAATTAGCTATCAGTATTTGTTTAGTGAATAAATGAAGTTGCAAATAAAAGAGGAAATAAATGAAAGCAAATCACTTGATTTATCTAGGATTGTGAGATTGCACAAATCTGGATTTCCTGGACAAACTGAACTTTGATGTGTCTGAAAATCTCCATCATTCATACACAGGGCCAAAGTCTTACATATAGAATAGAGAAATATAATTTGTTTGTAAATATGTATGTGGGTAGAATTTTAATTATGTATTTATGATCAAGGTTAATAATTTAAGTAAATTTTTCAAGCGTGGTCAATGACATTACGGCCCAATATATCTTTTATTTTTTAATCTCATAACAAACACTTAACTCTCACACAACATTGCACTTTTTGCCTTGGAGAAGAACACAAGCTCAAGTACACCACAATTAAAGCAAATGAACAGGTACAAATATTTTAGGTCCATAAAAAGACAAAAAGGCTTGGTAATTATCTTTACATGTGTGCATTCTGATCCTAACATACCCACTGTCCAAATTTCTCCACGATAATAGGAAAGAACATTGGCCTAACATCTATAGGAACGAATGCCCACTAAATGTCTAGTCAAAATTACACTCAAATCTATGAAATATATGAGATACATTCTAAGTTAAGTCAAAATCCCTCAAAATTTTAAATTGAAATATAATTCACATGCCATAAAAATAATCCCTTTAAATTGCACAATTCAGTGGCATTTAGTACATTCTAGACATTGTGTAATCATCACCATTACCTAATTCCAGAATATCTTCACCACCCCAACAAAAAAACCTTATACCCATTGGCAGTCATTGCTATTCCCTCTCCCCTCTGCTTTTGGCAACCACTAATCTACTTTCTATCTCTATGTTTCTGTCTATTCTAGACTCCCTAAAATTTTGTACAAACTAGTACAATAGATTATATTCCAGCTACTGCGTACTGTAAAAGCATTTTTACATTAAAAAATGGAGATGTGGTGTCTTTAAAATGTCTTCAAACAGTTAGAAAATAATGAGATTCCAAAGAACTCCAGTTTCCATGATCTTTTCACACAAAAACTTGGTATATATGAACTTACATGTGAGAGTTTGTGAGTGAGTGTGCTTTTTACAGTGTGGTTAATCCCTTTAGGGACATTTTTGCTCTGTCAGTTTCAGCTGAAGAAAACATGGTGAGAACCATCTTGACCACCTGAAAGCCAAATGGCCACTGAGCAGAATGGCTCACTTTGTTTCTATCAAGATTCTTTCTGCCCAGCTCTCCGTCTGAAAGATCATGAATGGGTTTGACCTGTGCTGGTGAGATCAAATGACAGCCACTCCAAGGTCTCATGTGTGCACAATGTTCCTTCTCTAACACATTTCAAGCAAACTGATGAAACACTGTGGTGCTGAACTATGTCTCATGTTAACAAATTCTAGTTAGCTATCCTATTTCCACTCAGAATGCGAGGAGTCCTTTTGTTAATCTCGCAATATATTCAAGAGAAGGTTTCGTAGACAAGCCAGAATTTGAGCTAGATCTCCAAGGCCAAGTTGGAGGTCTGTAGGGAGAAGTGCACTAAAACATAAGCAATGAATTTGGAGTAATTTTCATTCTTATGCCTCTACAATTTAGCAGAGATAACTACCTAAAATAACAGTAACACAACAGGAACCACCCGGAAGCTTTACTCAATATGTTTTCTTAAATAACTGCCTAGAAAGTATTCTGGGTTTCTGAGACCATTTTCCAAGATCCTTTGGAATTTAGAGTGTCTGAAAATTGCATTTAGCCAAGGCTGGTTGCTCTGTAAAGATCTTTTTTGATATAATACCATTTGAAGATATCACTTGCAGGAAGCAAATAAAAGTGGATGACTTAGAAGGAAGCTGTCAGCTGTCAACATGCTACTTCTTAATATATCCTTGGGGCTTATGGGGTCATCCTTTGAGTGGATTCCTGCTATTTTGGGCAGAGTGACTGGCTCAGATTCCAAGTTAAATGCTCCCACTGTTTGACCAGTAGGTGGCAGTTCAAAACAACATGAAACTAGTAAGTTCGCAGGGGTTTTAAGAAGTTTCCTCTTCATCTCTTATTATTCTCCAAATAAGATCCAGTTTCCAGTCCCACCTAGGAAGCCCAAGCCTTCACCTGCAGAGGCGGAGCCCACTCATGCTGGGAATGGCCAAGGGGAAAACAAAACAGAACACACTGCACCTTCCATGTGCCTTCCCTGGGATGGTTCTTTTGTTTCCTTATGCAAACTCCGTGCCCACTGAGGATGCTTACCTCATTGGAATGCGTTCTGTTTTGGTGCTTGGCACGATCAGAGGCATTTGAGAAAGCCTTGTTGCAACCTTCATGCTCACAGACGTATGGTTTCTCTCCAGTGTGAGATCTCAAGTGTGTTTTCAAGTTTTCTAGTCTCGAGTAGGCCTTTGTGCAACCTTCAAACTAAGGACAACAGGTAAATCTGGATTACTCTGCACAATGGCAACAGCAGCTTATGCCTAACATGCCCTCCAAGTTGATGAAAAACTGACGTTTCGAGGGTCAGCAGCTTTTCAAAACCCAGGAACAAAAAGTCCACTAAACTCTGCATTTATTGGGATTCAGATGTAGCTTGGTGCAGTTCAAGATAAAGAGTTTTCAGTGCCAGTAAAAGTTCTGAAGTTTTTTTTTTTTAATAGACCCCTCAATGTGGACAATGGGTTTCATTATCTGCTCATTGATCTCCTCAAATTCCCACTGATTTCAGATTCAGCACAAAGTTCATTAATACAGCTTTGTGTCCATACAAAGACATGGAATTTGATCATGTTTGTAAAGGGCCTTTAAGATGTAAAGTACCAGGGCTCAGCGTGCCCAGTGCGCCTTGTGGGCACCTCAGTGAAGAATGCACAGCCTTGCAGCAGTCCCGTCCCACTCCATATGCCTATGCCTGAGGACTCACTAGGAAAGGAAGGGACAACTTTAAAATCTGGTATAGGGATTAGCTGTTTTAAAAGTCAACTTCAACTCTGTAAGTTGGAAGCTGGCACTTTGCCCTCTGAGCCCCATAGTACCATAAGCTGTTGGGCTGTGGCCAGCAGGGTGACCCTGTGTTCATTCCCAGTGCCAGCCACCACTGCCCCCTTGCCACTCTGCAGAGCTGCGCCGTCCAACTCAGTCACTCAAACACTCAAGCATTTATCACCAGACAATACTCTAGTCCTCTTCTCTCGCCACCCAACCACGCTTCCCCTGAGCTAGCGTCATCAGGCTGCACAGCTCTTATGAATATGGGGAAGGACCTACATGTGCCTGCCGCCCACTTTTATACTCACAGTGCATTTGTGAGGCTTCTCGCCCGTGTGTCTTCTCATATGCACTACCAACATATACTGGGCTTTGAAGGGTTTCTGCTCTCTTGAGCAGTCCAGCCACCGGCACACAAACTCCTTCTTCTCTCCGTGAATATGGTCGTTATTTATATGCTGGGGTTTGGAAAAAGACAAATCAAATGGAAATGTATCCATCATTACTGAAAGCAACAGAAGAAAATGCAGAAAATGCGCCAATCTTAAAAATCCTAAAGACCACAAGAATAACTTTGCCATATTACAGAGTATAAAAATTCTAGTTAGTACACTTCTCAAGTAAATTTGCTTTTGCTAACTGTGCATGCATGATTCCTAACCAGCGGAGTGGTAAGACCGGGATGGAGCCTGACATCCCAGGAAGTATACCACAGTACATTGGCCATCTGAAGAGTAGGGTTCTATTCCAGGTTTGGGACCAGCTGGTTATGAAATGAGGTGAGCCACTGTTGACTTTTCTGAACCTCTGTCATTTTTCCTTGCCAAGGCTGGCGATCGAGGCTAAACAATTGCAGAGGTGTTCTCTAGCTCTCACGCGCTAGGCCATGGGTTAGCACCATGGCTCAGGCTTCAAAAAGGGAGGGTACACAGACACGCACAATTCCGGAACAAAAATACCGAAAGCACTTGCAAACGAAACTTTAGCTCAGGGTTAGTCAGACTGCTTCCTGAGTAAGAATCGCAGAGAAAAGAATTATACTGAGGAAGAGGACTGTGTGGTCATCATCAAATGAGTTACTCTTTCAGGGCCTTGGTTTCCTTCTTGTAGAAAATAAATGACTGGATTCGCTAGCTGCTAAGGGCCTTTCTACCTCTAAAATTCTATTAATACAGTTTTTAATATAAAGATGAAGTTCCCTGAATGACTTACCAATTCAAGGTTTTAGAATCATTAAATTTCTTGGATTAATTCTAATTGGGAACCATTAGAAACCTATTGCAGCATGAAAGGAAGAGAAGCTTCTTAATTTGAATCAAATTAAGGTCAATTTCAACAGGTTGAGCATACTATTTCAATGCCCACCTATAGACTACTGAAGACATTTGTATTCTAGATTGATGCTGTTGGTCTTTATTTTCTGGTGATTCTGCATTTTATTTGCCTTAATTTAAGGCTTGTGGGACCACTTTCTCAAGTATACACAGAAATACATCATCAAAAAACTTGGTTCAATAAGAGAAAGCTCCTTTTGGCTCCATGCCTCGCGTGGTAGTGACACAACCTCTCACTACTTTCCTGCTGAGTCCAGGGCTCCTAAAGCGGTGATTGCTGTGGGTCTGAAAGTGAAGTTCTGCCCTCAGAGTGGGCCTTTCCCAGTTACTCCACTAGATGGCCTACCGCTTTAGGGAAAAAAAAGTTTTACAAAAAATGAAGTTTTCTGTGCTGTTTCTGGAGTTTAAAACTGGGTGAGGACAGAGAAAAGAAATTGTTGTTCTCTATCTCCTCTCCTTGGAGGAACTCCCAGAAAAATCTGATGAACAGCAGAGAGTCAGTGGTCCAACGCAGCACACGAGGAGACAGGCAGCGTCCCATCAGAAGCTCCAAAACGACACAGTGGTGGGGGAGCAACCCCACGGTAAACAGATGTGGGTTTCCTATGAAAAGCCAACCAGGCTCCATGTCAGTGTTTCTTAAAGTTATGATGATGCACACAGGTATAGGAAGAGAACAGATGTTCTGGGCAGGGGACAATGTTCAATCTGCACATGTCTGCTTCTAGTACATCTTTGTGGCCCATACACAAGACCACGCGGCTTTCCCAAATGTGTGCTGAAGCCCAGCGTTGGAAACCAAGCTCCCATCTTACAGAGGAGTTCTATGGATTCTCAAACGGGAATAAAATAAGTGATCACACAAAACCACTCCATAACAGTTGCTCTTGGTTTAATTTTCCAAGTCATTGGAAATAAAGCTTGGATCCTTGGATTAATGCACATGAAAGGGAAGCAAAAAAGGGAGGGAGGGAGGAAGGAAGCAAGGAAGGCAAGCAGAGAGTGAGGGAGACAGAAGGAATGGGAAGAATAAGGTAGGAACACAGGAGGAAGAAAGGAAAAGTTAAAATTGGGAAACTGAATTACAATTTGTGTTGAGCCAACTGCTTAAGGCTGGATCCATGTCTTATTAGTTCCCTGTTCTCTCTCATGCTTTTATGAGGATGTGCTGGGTGCCACTCACACCAGGCACTGTGCTGGGGAACGTGACAGAAACGATTCTTGTCCCCAAGGAATTAAGTCTATCAGAGGGAAACCGGTCATGGCTTGAATTACTATACCATTATGGTTGTGATAGGCATTATGAAGGGAAATAACAGGGTGTTATAAAAACATGTAATGGGATCCTAAGTCAGTGTGCAGCATCAGGAATCAGGGTCCGCTTCTCCAATGAAGTAGCATTTAGAGCAGGACCTGAAGGATGAGTAGACACACCAGGTGTGCAGGGAAGGATGGGGTGGGAGAATGGGACACTACAGCAGACCGATGACACAGAAGTACCTGCAAAAGAACAGAGCCTAGCGCCTTTGAGGAACAGGGTGAGGGCCACGCATGAAAGCAGAGAACTGGCCAGGGAGAATCCGTGGGGTAGGTAAGCTTGGGCTAGCTTGCCAGGGCTCACCTAAAATGCTATGTGCTCAGTAACGTCTCCAGCAGTGAGTATGTGGGAAATACCCCTGCATAAAAACTCACATACACCCCAGGGAAAAGCCAGGCTTGCATATCTGCCCCTGAGGAGGAGGGCATCAGGGAAACCTGGTGCTACTCAAGGAAGCAGGGGTGGCTAAGAGGGAGGTGCCAACAGTGGCCAACAAAGAAAGAGACTCTCATCTCTTCCTTTCCTGTCTCATCCAACACAATGGAGGAGCTGGACCCTAGAAAGAAAGGGAAGCCATCTCCTGGAGTCACTCCCAGGCCCCGGCTCCTTTAGATGAGGTGGCAAAGGGAGGGCAAACAGCCTGCCAGTTCCCTTGACGCCTGTGCCTCACTGCTGACAGGGAAGGGAAGGCTCTGGATTGGACCTGACATTGGAGGTTTAAATTGGACACTTTAATAATCCTAAGTGACTGGGAAGGTGTAGACTCTGCCTACAATGGTGTTGAGGGACTCCAGCACTGAGCAGAGAAGGGAGAACTGGCAACCAGAGGAGGAGGGCAGTGCCTGGAAAAATCCTAATCATTTCGTATTTACACCGCGCCCAGCTTCTTCTACCTTTGCTACTGAGACAATGTGTGGAAATTTGAGTGGTGGGAAATCCCACGCCAGTCAGCAAGCATGAACACCCTGGTGTTTTCTCCATGTGGGGAGGGGTGAGGGGAACTTATGCTGGGCCCTTAAAGCAACCTCATTTTCAGTAAGGTTAGCATCTTGGGAATGTTCCCTTCCCACTCCCTTAGACCCGAGTCCCAACTAATATGTTTTTGCAATTTTCTGGAACTGCTCTTAAGTTCAAACTTGCATTGAGACCACAGTTATTTTTCTTTAAATGAAATTCTACACCTAGGAGGGTGGGGAACCAAGTCAATCTTCCTCTTCTTTACTACCTAAATGCTGCACAGAGGATGTAATCAATTGCTATAAGGAAAAAGGGAGTCATCTTGCTGCCTGTTTAAGTAGTTCAAATGTATTTTAAGCTTAACATATTTCCTAGCACTAGATTTCAAGTGAAAATTAAAATTCTAAGAACTCACAGATTTCACATGTGCATGTGTTCTAAATATTTACTTTCCTTTAAAACGCTGCATTGGGCCAGGCATGGTAGCTCCCACCTGTAATCCCAATATTTTGGGAGGCTGAGTTAGGAGGATCACTTGAGGCCAAGAGCTCCAAGACCAGCCTGGGCAACATAGACAGACCCCATCTCTAAAAAAAAAAAAAAATCAGGGTGTGGTGGCATGGGCTTGTAGTCTCAGCCACTTGGGAGGCTGAGGCAGGAGGGTCACTTGAGTCCAGAAGGTTAAGGTGGTAGTGAGCCAGGATTACACTACTGCACTCCAGCCTGGGAGAGCAAAACCTTGTCTCAAAAAAAAAAAAAAAAAAAAAAAATACATTGCCCTCTGCAGCAAATGTTCATCTGAGGGCCTATATCGCGGTAGGCAAAGTGCTGGAGGACAGTGGAGGATGCATTCCAGACCAATTTCTGATGACTTGTGTACCTTTGATAGACCAATTCACCTATTTGGACCTTACTTTTCTCATCTGTAAAATTAGAGTAATGAATTAGATCAGGTGTTGGCAAACATTTTCTGTAAAAGCTAGATAGTAAATATTTTAGAGACTTTACGGCGCTGTAAGCAGCCACAGACAACATTTAAATGAATGGGTTATCTGTTCATTTCTGGATGTGGAAAACTTTCATGTGTCATAAAATATTATTTGACCTTTTTTTCAACTTTTAAAGAGTATAAAAACCATTCTTAGCTCATAGACCGCACAGAAACAAGAAGCAGGATTTGGCCTATGGGCCACTGACTGCTAACCCCCAAACTGGATGAGCTCTGTTTCCTTCTCATACTAACATCTAACAGGTGAGCCCTCAAGCCTGAGAATGCAAAATTAGAAGGAGGTATGATTCTAGTGCCAGAGAACAGAAAAGGCAGTAGGAAGGACTGAAAATCAGGATCCTGTGCTATAAAAGGTACCCCAAGGAAGGGAGGGCCATACATTAGGCCAAACTTCACTGTTCGCATCATATTCCTAGGACTAAGTAAAAAAAAAATTCTTTTTCTCACCAAAATCCAAGGTAGATAAGAAAAGTAATAGGCAATGAATTCTTAACATTCAGTGGATGAACTGACCCTGTATGAAGCTGGCCTGAAATTCAATGGGCACGAGTTTATTTGTGGTTTCATTGAAAATTTGACTTCCCAGCAGTGAAAATGTTAATCAAATATATAAATAATTTAATTGGAGGGAAAATAATGCATGATTAAATTCCAAACTAATCCAACACATAGACATGCAATTTGCCAGAGGCCCGAGAGTCAGAAAGAGATAGATGGTGTAAATTACAATGTGGCATGCCAACTCTCTCGGCGCGGCCACTCTGAACTCTCCCTGTCTGAATAAACAGGGCCAGGACATGAGGACCAGGCAATTTCCCCAGAAAAGCCAAGTCCCGACACTGAGCTTCCCAATGAGTCCGTGTCTTCAGTTTTCCAATTGGGGCTGCAAGCATTAGCCTTAGGGAACTGGTGACTGAGGAAGTGAACACCTCATGAGCCCATAGCAAACCAACAAAGTGATGTTTTTTTTAACTGTCATTGAATGGGAGCAAAATGAGCCAAGACAGTATTTCTTCCACTCCTTTGGGGCTCTGGGAGCCCACAGAATGGTGGGAGAAATCATAAGCCGGTTTAGCAATCAAGGAGGCAGCAGGTGCTTCTTTCTTTTAAGGGAGTTTCTTTGGGAAGCCGAGCCCTGGATGTCCACCAAGGAGGCTTGGAGAGCTACAGGAAGAAACAGGAAAGTGAAGCTTTTCTTTCACTAGCAGCAAAAGAGATGCCACAATGGACTTCACTGAGCTAATCAGGGTCCTTTCTTCTCACTTTGTTATTTCACTATTAGCTCAGAGCAGGCAGTTTTCCCTCGGTCTGCTCCTAACCCTCCAGATGAAAGCATGCATGCAGTCCACGGCTCGCAGCTCTCCAAATAAAGCCACCATTCACACAGCTCATGAGGCTGGGAAGTACACTTCTGCTTTCCTTCAGTCTCCTCTCCACCAATTCCCACTCAGAAACACAGTTCTTTGGATCGCTAAGTGTCCTCCCTTCTAAGTGACTTCTTCAGAATGCTACCACATGGCTCAAATGTGTGTGTGCAAGATCTGCACATCCCCATTCAAACCCTGCCTGAGGGAATCACTAATCCATAGATATACACCTGGCTGCCTCAAAAGTCTGTCCACTCTTTACATCAGCCAGTTTCTTAACATCAAGAAGGTGAATTCCATGGTTGTAATAAAAATATTACCTTTAAGCACCGCTAAAAACAGTGGAGGGGGGAAATGGAAAGCTTCAGGCTCAACCCTCACCAATTTCCAGACAGCTCCCCTGTGCATGTATGTTTCATGCCAGTCTTTCTGTCAGTATCTAATGTTTCTCAAATTCCACAGAACTGCTTTACCAATTTAAAAGAGTTTCTACAAAGTACGTTGCCAAGTTCATCACAGCACAAGCTACATGTAAAAGCAAAATATATGGTCACAGTTTTCAAATATATATGATCTCTCTCACATACACACAAACACCCATGTGCACACACAGGTGGTGTTATGGCCTTCATAGAAAATAGAATAAGGGCTTAGAAAGCAGTGTGTTCCATATATAAACGTCTAAGAAAATGGAGCAGCATTTCCGGCTGGCAGTTCACTGGGTTCACTGGTGAGTCACTGGTGGAAGGCTGGGCACACTTGCTCCACCCCCAGTTGTATTTCTAATTCATGCCTTTGCTACATTTCTCTCTCTTGAACCATTAAGAGGCCACCATTTGTTGTGGTGATTGTATTTTTAAAAGGCAGAAAATAAAACTTAAGCACTCTCTTGTCAGAACGTCAAACTGGAAATGTTTGATAGTTTCAAAACCTTTTTATGTTACTCTACCAGGTTAGCTCATAAATGCGGCTTGAGTTAATTAATATACTGAACAGGATTCAATAATTTGAAACTTCTATGGGATTTGCTGGGAAAAGATATTAAGACAGCCTTCTACTTTGACATAAGATGGGATATAAAGAAGTAAACAATTTCAAGTAAGCTCAATTTTCAGTGTTTCTTGACTTTATGTTATAAGCCTATTACTCTTTAGGTAGTAGTCCAGAAGTATTTCTGAAAAGAAAAAAAAAGGGAAAATAATTTAGAATCTTATTAAATATAATTTACATTAAAACTGATTTGCGGGAAAGACTGAAATGCTTTGCCTAAAAGAAAACTTTCCACAAGAATCTCTCAAACCTTTCTACCTGAAATAAGGTCTATACCTTCCAGTTTTGTGTATTACTTGATAAATATAACATTTTTGAAAGTTTCACAACTGTCATGATGTGGATTATATTGGGGATACCTTGTAATTGGATTCCTAAAGGATTCACTAGGCAGACACAGAAAAAAACATGAATCACAGACTATCAGGACTGAAATAGGCCTTATATCTCAATATGCACTTTAATTTTAGATAAATAAAATAATTTAAATTGTTTTGGTGGCACCCATCAATCTTCCTTCCTAACAGATTATTTAAAAACCTGAAATAGCCTGCTGTGGGAGGGATCTCCCTGAGACTTCAAAAAATGCCTGTTTCAATTCAAACTGGTTAATAAAAATATCAAGGCATCTTTCAGTTTCTGACATAACTATAAAATTATACCGGAAAATACCAAGAGGGCTCAAGACTTTGGGTACAAACCAGCATTCTCTTTATAAAAATAAGGCAATTTCTTATTTCTGATTTGTGAATATTAAGAATTAGGATGAAATAAAAAATATGCTTTTTGGTTAAAAAATGAATAAATAAATGGATTCTTCCCGGCTGTTATTTGAATCCTGCTTTTAGGTACAAATGTGTAACAAAATTATTTTTTCTTATGTGTAAGAAAGGCAAAGTTCTTTAACAAGGTAAATGTTTTAAATTAACAAAGAGCTTTATAATGTTGGATTTGGATGTGGTCCCCACCCCACCCCATCACCTCCCCAGAACCCCCAAGAAAAGCTGGACTAGATTTCACTGCAGCAGAACACTATAATTTCACATTTAAAAACAGAAGTCTATAAAAAGGAATGAAATACATATACATGTTACAACATGGTTGAACTTTTGACAGCATGCTAAATGAAAGAAGCCAGTCAAAAAAAGAGATAAACACTACATGATTCCATTTATATGAGTGTCCAGAATAGGTAAATCTATATACAAAAAATGTGGGTGAATGGATAAATTGGGGATGACAGCAAAAGGGTATGGGGTTTCTTTGTAGGGTAAGGGAAATGTTCTAAAATTCATTGTGGTATTGGTTGCACAGCTTTGAGAATATATCAAAACATATGAATTGTTGTGTATTTTAAATGGATGAATTACATGGTAGATAAATTATATCTCAATAAAGATATTACCCACCCACCCACCCCACACCTCCAAAGAAAAACTCACAAAAG